>NC_062552.1:76564115-76873960 GCF_016906955.1 Phacochoerus africanus
TCCAGATCTGAGATTCATCTGCAAGCTTTGCTGAAGCTTGTGGCAACACAGGATCCTTAACCCACTGAGCGAGGCCAGGGATAGAACCCACATCCTCATGGATACTTGTCAGGTTCTTAACCCACTGAGCCACAGCAGGAGCTCCTTTTTTCACTTTTTTAAAATTAAGGTATATTTGATTTACAGTGTTATGCCAGTTTCTGCTGTACAACAAAGTGACCCAGTCATTCATATATGTGTGTGTGTATACATATGTGTGTGTTTATACATATGTGTGTGTGTGTGTGTATTTATCTATGCATTCCCTTATATTATCTTCCAGCATGGTTTATCCTAAGGGAATGGATAGAGTTCCCTGTGCTATACAGTAGGACCTCATTGCCCATCCATTCTAAATGTAATAGTTTGCATCTACTAACCCCAAACTCTCCCAGTCCATCCCACTCCCTCCCTCTCCCCCTTGGCAACCACAATAAAATACTTTTTTTAAAATAAATGTAAGTGCCGTCAATACCCTCCAGCCAAAGACCGCCAGGAACTCAACTGCAGTCAAATAAAACTGGGTTTATTGATTCGTGGCAATGAGGGAAAACACAGCACAGGAAAGCATGGGGTGTCTCAATAAGAGAATGCTGGAAAGGACTTACAGAATTGGGCCTGTGTTAGGTGACTTTGGAAAGGATTCAAAAAAACAAGGCTTTTGTGGTACTTGTGGTGGCTCAGCAGTAACAAACTCGACTAGTATCCATGAGGATGTGGGTTTGATCCCTGGCCTTGTTCAGTGGGTTAAGGATCCAGCATTACCGTGAGCTGTGGTGTATGTTGCAGGCACTGAGGCTTGAACCTCACGTTGCTATGACTGTGGCTTGTTCTGGGAGAACAAGACTGCGAGGACAACTGGTCGACCCATGCCGACCGGGTCCAGCAGCTACAGCTCCAGTTCAACCCCTAGCCTGGGAACTTCCATATGCCACAGGTGCAGCCCTACAAAAAAAGACACACACACACATACACATGCAAAAAATAAAAAAATTAAATTAAAAAATAACCCCAAGTCTTTCCTCTGGATTGGATCCTGGGGTAATTCTATGATTAGAATCTAAATCACATCTTAACTCATTATGCAGAAGGAGAAAAGATGGCACCAAAATTAAGGATGCTATTGATGAAACAGCAGCTGTCATTCCTGTTATTCAGGATGGAGGGTGGATGTTCCGCCATTTTTGGACAATAATTTTTTTTGGTTTGTGCTCAGATATGATTACAGAGTGATCTTGTTTTTGTCTTTATCCATCAAGTTAACAGAGTGAGTTTGTCTGATGTTCATATTTCCCAAAACTGTTTATGTCGAACTCAACACCTTCACCCAGCTGTGAGACCAGGCCAGCTCCTACCAGCACCAAGGTCTGGGTAACAGTGCAGATCAGCTCCTGGCTGCCAGAGGCTGCTTTTTATCCTTTTCAGCACCTATCAGACTAACGAGTACAAATATTAATTCAGTTCATTACTTTTACTTTGCTCCCTGAGTAGTACTAATATGGAGCTAATTTTTTTAAAATATGGATTCAAGACTAAGTAAGATCACTTCAGCAACTCTTTGAGGCAGGAGAGTTCTTTGATAAATATATTCTAAAACCCAGCCAGAGTAGCACCTGAGGATGGGCCCCTGGTGCCTGGGATAGGTAGCCAGACTCTCTGACCCTTCAACACCACAGTGAAGTCACTTGGGCAGAGGTTAACACCAGCTCCATGGTCTTAGCTTGAGTTATTATAACAAAAATACCATCGGGAGTTCCCGTTGTGGCTCAGCAGAAAATTAATCTGACTAGTATCCATGAGGACATAGGTTCAATCACTGGCCTCACTCAGTGGGTTAAGGATCCTCCCTTGCCATGAGCTGTGGTGTAGGTCATGGCCCTAAAAAGCAAAAACAAACAAATACCATCAACTGAGGGACTGAAAAACAGAAATTCATTCTGGAGGTTCAGAGCCCAAGATCAGGGTGCCAGCATGGTAGGGGCCCCCTTCCTGGTTTGCAGATCATCATCTTCTTGCTGTGTCCCCACCTGGCAGAGAGAAAGAAATATCACATCTCTTTTTTTATAAGTGCACCAATTCCATCATGAAGGCCCCATCCTCATGACCTCATCTAACCCTAATCACCCCCCAAAAGGCCCCATCTCCAAACACCATCAGATTGGGGATTAGAGTTCTAACATATGGATGTTGCAGGGGTTGGGGGGACACAACTTTCAGTCTATGGCATCCCTGTTCTGACCCTGAGGCTTCTGCCCTGGAAAAGGGAACTTCCTGGGCATCATCAGTGCAAGAGGGACCAAGAGAACTGGGCACAGGGGTTTCCCATGACGGCTGAAAGTGAGAATTAGGAACCTGATTTGGGGACCACTGCTCCTAACAGCCCATCACATTAAGTCCCTTCCCCTCCACGGGACCTCAGTTTCCTTAGCTGTAATATGACAGAGAAGAGGAAGGGGGGAGGGTACACCAGATCTTTTTATGATCTTTTCTAGTTCCCTTGCACTTGATTCTAGGGTACAGCTGCCCCCGAGGCAGGTGAGGAGCAGGTGGCAACCTCTTTAGGAAAAGGTCAGAGACCAGGTGCACTGGAGAGAAATCAGCAAATCTGGCAAGAAAAACCCAGCCTCTATGACAAGCAAGTGGATTGGATATTATAAATCCTCAGGGGGCCACGCCTCCACACATCTGCATCAGCTCTTAACCCCCAAGTGAAGCAAGGCGGGAGAGGCATGGAGCCCCCGTGAAATATCAGGCAGGGACTTGGCTACTAAGCATCAGGAGGATGGGGAAGGGAAGGAAGGAGTTGGTGGAGGATTCTGGAGATGGCTCCATCCGATGTGGGCTGTTGGGGCCCATTTTTAAGTTGGCTGGTAGGAATGATGTCTTCCTTTGCTTGACATCGCATACTCCCTCCTTCTCCCTATTAAAAGCAACTCTCCTTTTTTTTTTTCTTTGTCTTTTTTGGCCTCCCCAAGGCAGATAGAGTTCCTGGGCCAGGGTTCAGATTCAAGCCACAGTTGTGGCAACGCCAGATCCTTAACCAACTGTGCCAGGACAGGGGTTCGAATCTGTGTCCCTGTGCTCCAGAGACACCATCGATCCTGTTGCACCACAGTGGGAACTCCTATTAAAAGGACCCCTCCTGATGTGGGCCCACTCTCAGGAATCTGTTCAGGTGGCCAAGGGGACCATATGCTTTAGAGTAAAATCTGACCCAGGCCATTCAAGACCAAAAATGCCTGGTTCTCTGGTTGGGGTTACTGGTGATGTATCCAGCAGTTAAGCTCCCTCTCAGCCCCACCCCTGGGGTCCCGCAGGTCACCAAAACCACCAGAATCCTCTGTCAATTGTCTCCAGAAGCTGGGTCACCAGAAATGGGACGAAAGGATGGCCTGCCTTCCTCCCCTCCCAGGTCCTCACATTCTATACTGTCCTGATTTGTACTCAGGGAAAAGTAAAGGGAGTTTTTTAATTAATATGTAAATTTCACAGTACTAAGTGTGCTGCATTTAAATGATTCTATTTTTTGACAAGTAAAGCATTCGGTAGTTGAAAGACCCCAGCCCGACTCTTTGCGCGTAATGAGTTTATTCAGAGCTTCCTCCCTGATCTTTTCCTACCTCCCCATCCTTTTAATCCTCTGGCTTCTTCCAGGAGCCCCGTGGGCGGCCACCTGGACGGCTCAAACCATTAACCTTAGATTTGAGACCTGGCAGCTTGAAAGCCTCCAGTGAAAATTCCTGAAGTCTCTCCCTCAGGGGAAGTGAACTAATCGTTACTTGGGGAAGAGGAGAGATTGTGTTTCTCCCCAAAGCCTCACTGGAGCAAAGCTTGAGTGTGTTGTCTCCAAAACATAATTGAGGAGTTCCCATTATGGTGCATCGGAAGTGAATCCAACTGGGAACCATGAGGTAGCGGGTTCCATCCCTGGCCTCACTCAGTGGGTTAAGGATCTGGTATGACTGTGAGCAGTGGTGTAAGCTGCAGGTGTGGCTCGGATCTGGCGTGGCTGTGGCTGTGTCTGTGGAAACTGGAACCTCCATATGCTGTGGGTGCGGCCCTAAAAAAATTTTTTTAAATGCAAAACATATTTGAGACCATGGACTGTTAGTTCCTTGTGACAGACACTCATTGCCCTGACTCACCCCCTTCTGCCTTCTGATTTCTGACGTGGGCCGTTCCTGTGGTCCTTGACCCCTTACATCTTGGAAAGTATCTTCCTCTTTGGAAATGTGGGGAAGTTGATAAAACGATGAAGCACGGGGTTAAATTCTCTACCTGCCAGCCTTAGGCTGGGCACTTCATGTCTGAGAGGCACTCCATTCTCTCTGTGGGACATCGTGGGGGCGGGGCGGGAGTGGGGGTGTGATTGGAGTCTGTCGCAAGCAGTGGCACCCTTCCTATGCAACCCTGTGTGGGCTTCACCCTGTATCCCTGATCACTCACCTGTTGCCTCACATCTGTCCCAAAGCCCTTGTCTCTACTTTTAAGAGAAACCAAACTAAGACCTGTGGAGAGAATTGGACCGATAGAGATTGGCCATCATTTTGTCACAGAGGGTGGTTGAGAGACAGACATGGCTTCAAATATCAGTCTTGCCTTTTTAAAATTTTTTTTATTCTGTGGTCTTTTTAGGGCCGAACCCATGGCATATGGAAGTTCCCAGGCTAGGGATTGAACCGGAGCTATAGCTGCCGGTCTACACCATAGCCACAGCAATGCCGGATCTTTAACCCACTGAGCAAGGCCAGGGATCAAATCTGCATCCTCATGGATACTAGTCAGGTTACCACTGAGCTACAACAGGAACTCCCCCAGCCTTGTCTTTTATAAGCTGCAGGTATGTAGACAGACGACACTTTCTGGAGCAGGTAGCAGTTGGAAAACATCAAAGATCAATGATAAGAAGTTCCCATTGTGACTTAGCAGAAACAAATCTGACTGGTATCCATGAGGATGCAGGTTTGATCCCTGGCCTCGCTCGCTCAGTGGGTCAAGCATCTGGCATTGCCATGAGCTGTGGTGTAGGCTGCAGACGCAGCTCAGATCTGGCATTGCTGTGGCTGTGGCGTAGGCCAGCAGCTGGAGCTCCAGTTCAACCCCTAGCCTAGGAACTTCCATGTGCCACACCCTCAGCCCTAAAAAGAAAAAGAAAAAAAACCAAGAAAAACCTGGTCCTGTCCACTTTTTATTCCCAGGAGGCCCAACATCCAAACAAGGCTGGTGCCCTCAAGGGTCACAAGACAGAGAGCCCTCAAGCTGGAATGCCATCTCCCCCGTTTATCATAATCCTCACCTGTGGCCATCACGGGATGCCTTGGAATTCCTCCTTACCCTAATACTTCCTTCCAGATTTTTCTTTTCTTTTTTTTTTTTAAGGGCTGCACCTGAGGCATATGGAAGTTCCCAGGTAGGAGTCAAATTGGACCTGTAGCCACTGGCCTACACCACAGCCACGGCAATGCCGGATCCTTAACCCACTGAGCGAGGCCAGGGATCAAACCCACGTCCTCATGGATATTAGTTGGGTTCATTTCCACTGCGCCGCAATGGGAACTCCCCTTCCAGGTCTTTCTTAAGGGATCAGAGATGAAGAGGTTAACTTGAAATGCATAAATACAGGCAAAATGCTCCCAGGTAGAGTCGGATCTGCCAAGGGCCCAGCACCAGAGTCTGACCCAACCTAACGACCTCCCTCCCACACCTGCCAGAGCTACAAGCTAATTAGCCACCTCCCACCCCCACCCTGGTACCCTCCCTCCCTAACAGGCTCTGAGGCCGCCTCCTCCCCAGGCCTTCCAGGGCACAATACCAGCAAGTCAGCCGAAACTCTCTGATATGCCAAACTTGGTGAGTTGGTTTTTGTTGTTGTTTTGTTTGTTTTGTTTTGATTTGTTCACTTATTAGCCCAGGTGAAAGCATCTCAACACCCCCCCCCCAGGGCTGTTAGAAACCAAGTAAATACTGAGATTACTTGTTCCAAGAAAGTACTTACTTGTATGGGGTTAGCCAGCATCCACAGCCTCTAGCTAGAACCCTGGCCCGAGGACGACTCTGGAGGAAAGGAAGGGGGAGACTCAAACAATCCAGCCTTTGCCCTCATCCAGCCTGTGCGACCAAGATCCCGGGAGCCCCTGTCCTCTTGTGAGGCTGCCAGGTGAGGGCAGTGACAGTGGTGGGCACAAGGGCCTGTCCTTCTCCCTGCTTCCCGCTCCACTCCCCTCCTCTCGCTCCTCCGGGACCCCTGTGGTCCCTCTGCAGCACTCCCCGCGGGGCTTGCCTGGTGACTTCCCTCACTGTCCCTGCCCTCAGCCCCTGCAGAGCATAGGAGATCTTGGGGCTGGAGATCTGATGGCATGGTGCTGCCCATGGCCTTGGCTCCTACGGGGCTGTGGGACACTCCAGCAAGCACCTCTCTGGGCCTGGCTTTCTCACTAAAGGATTCTGTCACCCCCCGCCTCTCTGCATCTTCCCAGCACGCTTCACTGCCCACCCCAGCCCCACCACCCCAACTCTTCCAGGCCTGTAAAATTCTGGCCTGCAACACCTGCTCTGCATGGAAAAGATGAGCGAGAAGAAATTCCCCTCAACGGACACCTGCGGCAAATTACATTCAGGTGAAAGCAGAGCGGCAGGTAAATTCCTAACTCATTTTGAGAGCGTTTCACCTCCAAGGTAGCAGCAGATGTGACTTGGGAAGATTTCTGTCCAGTGGTGCAGAATTACTTGCGGAGCTGCAAGTCCTTGGGGAATAGGGGAGCAGCAGAGATCAGGTGCGCTGTGGGCAAGTGCCTCCAGCTTCAAGGGCGGGGCAGATTTCAAGCAGTTCCGGGAAGAGTGGTGATCCCATGAACCAAGACTCAGGAGGGTTAAGAGACTGTCAGCAGTGAAATCCCAGCTACCGACTCATCACAAATGAAACTTTGGAGGCATTAAGGAAGCTGAAGAGCCCGGCGAGGTCACAGAGGGCTCAGATTTCAGGCCATCTCTGAGGATGGAGAGAAGGGCACCCAGCCAAGGGCAGACACACAAGCGGGACCAGCCTGAGAAGGATGCCGGCAGAGAGCTGGGGAGAAGGAAAGCTCTGGCTGGTGCTTGGGGCACAAGAGGATGCTAACAGTAGCGGTAAGAATGTGACCCCATCACAGTCCATCTGGTCTGTAAGAGGGACGAAGGGACAAAACGCAGGAGTGCCCAGGAGTCATAGGAGAATAACAAAGCCAGAGATGGACCTCAAGGTGTTTTACAAGGTCTCTCCTGGACCCTCGTGGACCAGGTGGCAGGGTGGCTAAGTGGCCCGTAGTGGTTGGAACATTCAAGCTCATGGAACCTCATGGAAGGGTCCAGGCCTGACAGGTGCCACAGATTCTGCTGAGGGACCATGAGAAGCCCTTGTCTAGGAAAGATGAATGGAAAATCTTAGCAGCTGGCGCCAAAGAGGAGCACAACCACCAAGATACCTCTCCACCACAGGATGTGAAAAACCTAAGCTGTTGGCAGAGAACAGAGATCTTATTGTGCTTGACTCCTACCAAGAGCAGAGACTTATGCCACAGCTCTACCCCCAGGGCCTGGCCCATAACAAGCCCTCCCATAGATAGTCCCTGAATGAACCATGCAAAAAGGATGGGAATAGAAAAGAGCAGGGAAAGTGTCAGAATCAGCTTTAAAACCAAATAAGCCAGAAAATAGCATCGTAGCATGTTCCAGGGTAGATGTGATCGGTGTCTGCCTGAACATCAGGAAGGGGGAGGAGGCCGCTGACCTTCGCATCGGCCCCATCCTGGGCCAGACACTGGCGGATTGCAAAGCCGATCCCATGGCAGAAATGGAAGGGACAAGACAGCTCCTTGTTTTCCAGGGCTGGGAGGGAAGCTCGCCAATATCTGCTTCCTTCCCAGCCCTGGAAATCAACAAAGCTCTGTCCTGTTCTACAGTCCTGGGGGCCTTCTGTGCAAGTGAGAGTCCCTGAGAGGGGTCAAGACCCACAGGATAATGGGGGCACTTGCCCATCAGTGGCCCCCATGACCATGGCTACCTGATTGGCCAGGATGCCCTTTCGTTCTATCCCACTGCTGCTCAGGCCCCTGGGACCCCAGGCCACTGCCTGGAGCATGGAGGCCAGGGCCTGGTCTGCTTCCTGCTGAACTCGGCCCTGGGGAAAAGAATCAACTTCATGTTGTCCCTGATGTTATTATTGAGCCTGATGGTGATATACCCACAACTCCTCCAGCCACACAAAACCAGCAGCAGAGAGTGGGAGGAAGTCGGGCCAGTCAGGGTAAATTCCCAGCAAGTGAGCCTCAGGTCAGGGAAGCTTTCATGAATTTTTTTTTTTTTTTTTTTTGCTTTTTAGGGCCACACCTGAGGCATATGGAGGTTCCCAGGCTAGGGGTCAAACGGGAGCTATAGCTGCCAGTCTACACCACAGCCACAGCAATGCAGGATCTGAGCCACGTCTGCAACCTACACCACAGCCCACGTCAATGCCAGATCCTTAACCCACTGAGCAAGGCGAGGGATTGAACCCACAACCTCATGGTTCCTAGTCGGATTTGTTTCCACTGCGCCACTACGGGAACTCCTGAAAATCAGGTATAAAAGGGACAAATTCAGAGTTCCCGTTGTGGCTCAGTGGTAATGAACCCAACTAGTATCCATGAGGACTTGGGTTCAATCGCTGGCCTCGCTCAGTGTGTTAAGGATTTGGCATTGCCGTGAGCTGTGGTGTAGGTTGCATATGCAGCTTGGATCCCGAGTTGCTCTGTCTGTGGTATAGACCGGCACCTACAGCTTGGATTCGACCCCTAGCCTGGGAACCTTCGTATGCCTCAGATGTGGACCCAAAAAGACAAAATAAAAAATAAAAAAATAAAGGTACTATGAACATTAAAAAAAGAGGGGGAACAAATCAGAATATGAGACCCAGCACTCAGTAGACAGGGTTACTTTCCCATTCACTCCATCAGCAAGCACGGATCGCTTGCTTGTCATAACAAATCCCTTTCAATTACACTTGAGTTTACATTAATAAGGTAACTTAACCTATAAATGGTAACTTAACCTGTATATTACCTTAAGTTAATGACGTAACTTCACCTGGCTCCAGTATATGCCAGGATCCCTGGTGAACCATAACCCCAACCCCTACCCATGGAGTTTCCCAGGGGAGTGAGGATGCCGGATACCAAACCAATAATTTCACCATTCATCAAGTTGAATGAACTGCTTCTTGTTGAAAAAGTAGAAATCAACAAAAACTCAGTCAAAACTGGAGGGAACATAAGCACAACCACTTTGGAAAATGGTTTGGGAATTCCTGCTATGGCACAGTGGGTTAAGAACCTGATTGCAATGGCTCAGGTAGCTACAGAGTCTTGGGTTCAATTCCCAGCCAGGTGAAGTAGGTTAAAGGATGTGGTGTTGCCACAGCAGCAGCTAAAATTCAATCTGTGGCCCAGGAACTTCCATATGCCATGATTTGGTGCTGTCTGGGGAGGTTGAACAGAGAAACCCCTGACTCTACACTTTCACAGCCCAGGAGGATGATCACGTGTGCACTAAGAGCCTGCACACAGCCATTCACAGCAGCATGCTCTGTTATGGCCTCAAACTGGAACCAAGCCCAAATGTCCATTAAAGGTGACTAGATAAACAAGTTGGGATGCACTTATATAATGGAATACTATGCAGCAGTGAAAAGTAATGAACTGACACTACACTAAACTGTATAAATGAATCTTAAAAAGATAGCTTTGAAAGAAAGAAGCCACACACAAAATAATACATTATGTGATTCCATATACACATGTTTCAAAAGCAGGCAAAACCTCTGTATTCTTGTTGTTTAAGAATATAAACTGGGAGTTCCCGTCGTGGCGCAGTGGTTAACGAATCCGACTAGGAACTATGAGGTTGCGGGTTCGGTCCCTGCCCTTGCTCAGTGGGTTAACGATCCGGCGTTGCCGTGAGCTGTGGTGTAGTTTGCAGACGCGGCTCGGATCCCGCGTGGCTGTGGCTCTGGCGTAGGCCTGTGGCTACAGCTCCGATTCAACCCCTAGCCTGGGAACCTCCATATGCCGCGGGAGCGGCCCAAGAAATAGCAACAACAACAGCAAAAAAGACAAAAGACAAATAAAAAAAATAAAAAAAAATAAAAAGAATACAAACTGGGCCTTCGCCCCCGGAAGATCTCCGCGTCCTCAAGCTGGCCATTGTTTGTCTCTGCTATGAGCACCAAATAAAGTTTTCTCATTCAAAAGCAAAAAAAAAAAAAAAAAGAATACAAACTGGTGATAAAAATGCAGAGAAAAGCAAGGCAGTGATTATCACCAAAGTCAGGAGAGTGGGTATTCCTAGGGTAAAGGAGATGTCATGACTGAGAAAGGACAAACCAAGGGGCTTCTGAAGTGCTGGCAGTGTTCCGTTGTGTGACTATATGATGTTCATTACGATATGTGTATATGTGTGTGTACATATCCTGTATGACATATATTTTAATGTATTTTATTTTACAATCAAAATGTTTACAAAGTAAAGATTCTATGCTCATGGTAAATTTTTTTTTTTTTTGTCTTTTTAGGGCCGTACCCACGGCATATGGAGGTTCCCAGGCTAGGGGTCTAATCGGAGCTGTTGCTGCCGGCCTTATGCCACAGCCACAGCAACGCCAGATGCGAACCATGTCTGTGACCTACACCACAGCTTAAAGCAACGCCAGATCCTTAACCCACTGAGCAAGGCCAGGGATCAAACCCTCAACCTCATGGTTCCTAGCCGGATTCATTTCCGCTGTGCCATGACGGGAACTCCACTCATAGTAAATTTTTAAATTCAAGCAGCTCAAAACTAGCTCAAAAACGAAATCTCTCCCACTTCACTTCTTAGAGGCAAACTTCCCAGTGTCTCCCAGAACATACTTTCTCAGAGATGCTCTATACCAAGGGCTTTGTTTGAAACAGCAAGCTTTCATGTATAAACACTTAATCCCGGGAGCATCCCTCCAGGTAGTAGAGAAAGCAGAGGACTGGCAGGCTCCTGGGAGGCAGATCCACTTGCTCCTTCTCAGGGCCCCAGAGCCCTGCTAGGGCTGAGGACAGGGGTGTTCAGCCAGGCCAGTGTTGTCCAGGGGCACATGGGTTGGGAGAATCATGAGGGAGGCTGCAGATCAACAGGACCTGGAAGGTGAATGGGGCAGCGGCGGCGGGGGGGCGGGGGTGGGGGGGGGGATGTCCTGAGAGAGGAAGCAGCAGGATTGATGCTCTAGTCCCAGGGCACAGACTGAGAGGAGGAGCAGAGGGGTGTGAATGTTCTCTCACAGTGTTTGAGAGAGAGCAAGGCCACTTCTGTGCCTGGAGAGCAGAGAATGGGGGCTCCTGGCTGAAAAAAGCTGACTGCGGTTCTGAACGCCTGCATCATGGTTCCGCTGGGCTGTGTCGAAGTGAAGCTGTCTGAAGGCAGGCTGTGAGGAACCCCGGCCAGCCAAAGCAGCCCCCAGTCAGGCTGCAGCGTGGAGACCTGTGGCCCCAGGATGCCCCCAAGAAGGGAAGAGGTGGGAAGTGCCCCCCTAGCTAGGCACAGGTGTGAGGGCAGGGTGAGGACTGGCATGGGAGCCTCAGAGATGAGGACACTTCCCTGATAACTGGAAATACATCAGAGATTCTCGGGGGCGGGGGGGGGAACCATCTTCCTCCCAAACCCCAAATTTTTCCTAGCTCCCCATCAGTGTGAGCCCAGGGGATCCTGCCTCCCCCATCCTGAGATTCCCATTTGCTTGCAGGGGAGCCTTACCCACTCTTGAATCAAGAATTTAATTAGCTTCCTGCCGAGGGAGGTGGGGAAGGCAGGGTTGGAGCAAGCGATTATCAAGGACACTCAGGGACTTGGGATGTACTTTTCGGGTGGGGCAGTGCCGGGATGCTGAAGAGAGGCAGGCTCTGGGAACTCTGGGCCCAGGGGCCAACAGACATGCCCGTTGGGGAGTCTCTGGTGTGGGCTGACTCTGTCCACAGACCCTCAACAGTTCCAGACCAGCTCTGGCCACTCCATCACAGGGGACTCCTGGTTACTAAGCAACCCCTACCGTACCTACTGTGTCTCCCCTCGTTCCTTAGCAACCCTTGCATAACCCAGTTCCCTGGAGTTAGGGGTTGGTATCTATACATGATAAGTGAATGGGTGCTGCTCAAGATTAAATATCAGCATGTATCAGTGTATCAGTGTCATAAGAAAGGTAACCAAATGGACAGCCTCGGTTTTCAATTTATGTTTCTTCTGGCAGAGTATTTCCAAAAACACCCTTTGCAAGTCCTAGATCTCTTTGTTTTTTCATCCCAGCTGTTTTCACTGTGCACTCACGATCGCGTGCTCTCGCTCTCTCTCTCTCTCACACACACAGGCTCTCTTCTTTGCAAGGTCATATTTAGAGCCTTTCCTTTGAGGAGATGAGGGGTTTCAGGTTCTGATGGTTCTACCTTTCTTAAACAGGACACCAGATTCTAAACACTCTTCTGACCCCTGGGGAACTCCTCTCCCTCCAGCTGTGAGCCCAGATTAACCCCATCGAGTGCCAGGGGAATCAGTCTCCTTGGAAGGGAAGGCAGCAGGAAAAAAAGAGAACTCACATTTTGTCAGGACATGACACCCCCTGCTGGAAGCCCAGTGCTATAGCACCTCTGAAAAGCTATTTCCATCTCTCCGCAAGTCTGTAGCCTATGTAGCACTTGTTACCAAGGTCTCCTCTAAACTTGCTGCAAGGTGATTTGCCAGAAGGCTGCCCTACTTGTAAGGAAAATCAGCTTCTGGCCATTGCATGAGAAGTGCAGAGAGACTGGTTGGGCCCCATCTATCTTCTTTGGTTTCCCTTTCAGTTTAAGGCCTGAGACCAGGGCCTGAGATTAAGCCACTTCCAAGGGCCCAGGTTCTGGCACCTTCCTCCTCATTTTCACCCACCTTTACTCTGAAGCAGTCAGAAAAAAGAGAGAATAATAAATAATTTAATAAAAAAAAAAGAAAGAGAGAGAGAGATTAAGATGTATAAAACTGACTGTTCCATCCCTCGCTGTCTCTCTCTTTCTCTCTTGTGTTATTTCTGGCCGCCATGTTGTGAGCACCCTGATGTCAAGACCCATGAGGGACCCATGTGGCAGGAAAATGAGGCCTGCCAACAGCCATGGTTCATGGTAGCAAGCCTCTGGGTCCAAGTCTCTCTCTCTCTTTTTTTTTTTTTATAGCCGAACCTACCGCATATGGAAGTTCCCAAGCTAAGGGTCAAATAGGAGCTGCAGCTGCCAGCCTACACCACAGCCTCAGCAGCACAGGATCTGAGCCAAGTCTGCAACCTACACCACAGCTCATGGCAACACCAGATGCTTTTTGTCTGTTTGGTTGGTTGGTTGGTTTTTGAAAGTCTTTTATTGGTTCCTTAAAATCAATCTTATTTCCTTTAAATTCTGGTCATATCTAAGTCTAAACACATTTCTCTCTGATATTGTTACTAGAGAGATGTTACTGGAATCCAGGTTCTTGTTCACAGAGCCAAAGAATGAACTTTGAAAACACAGGCAGCAAGCAAGCTCAGATCCTTAAACCCCTGAGTGAGGCCAGAGATTGAACCTGCGTCCTCATGGATACTAGTTGGGTTCATTACCCCTGAGCCACCACAGGAACTCCATGGGCCCCAGTCTTGAGATGATCACAGCCCCTGCTGGCAATTCACCAGACACCCTGAGCCAGAACCCCTGCTACAGTGCCCTCCTTCCTGGCTCTCAGAACATGCAAGATAATACATTTTCAAGCTGCTAAGTGTTAGGGTAATCTGTTATGTGGTAACAGAGAACTAGTACAGGAATCTGGGAGAAAATCAGCTCATTGAGGAGATAGAATAGAAAATCCTACCAAAGAGTATTTTAAAAAATAATGTGGAGTTCCCGTCGTGGCACAGTGGTTAACGAATCCGACTAGGAACCATGAGGTTGCGGGTTCGGTCCCTGCCCTTGCTCAGTGGGTTAAGGATCCGGCGTTGCCGTGAGCTGTGGTGTAGGTTGCAGACGCGGCTCGGATCCCGCGTTGCTGTGGCCCTGGTGTAGGCCGGTGGCTACAGCTCCGATTCAACCCCTAGCCTGGGAACCTCCATATACCGTGGGAGCGGCCCAAGAAATAGCAAAAAGACAAAAATAATAATAATAATAATGTAATCATGGGGAATTCCCATCATGGAGCACCAGAAACAAACCTGACTAGGATCCATGAGAATGCATGATTGATCCCTGGCCTTGCTCAGTGGCTTAAGGATCCGAGTTGCGGTGAGCTGTGGTGTGGGTGGCAAATGCTGCTCGGATCCTGTATTGCTGTGGCTGTGGTGTAGGCCGGCAGCTATAGCTCTGATTGGACCCCTAGCCTGAAAACCTCCATATGCTGTGGGTGTGGCCCTAAAAAGACAAAAGACAAAAAAAAAAAGTAATTCTTTTTTCTTCTGCCTGGAAAAACAAATATCTAAGCCAAGTCAAAAGAAAAGTACAATTTATATAAAATTCTAAAAAAAATTAATATACAGTGATAGAAATCGGAACAATGGTTGTCTAAGGACACAGGGGGACTTCCTAGGGTGATGGAGATATTCTATATCTCAATTAGGGTAGTGGATACCAGATGTATACACTGGTCAAAACCCAAGGAAACATACACTTAAATTGTGTGCATTTTATTGTATCCACAGTATACTTCAGTGGGGCTGCTTAAAAATAAGAAAGGAAGGCAAGAAGGAAAGAAGGAAGACATGAGGGGGATGTGCCTAGGCTGTGGGATGGAAATCCTGTGAAATCAGATTGTTATGATCATCATACAACTACAGATGTGATAAATTCATTTGAGTAATAAAAAAAAAAAGGAAGACATGAATGAACTGGGGGCAAAAACCAGTAGATCTTGGTTTTTTAAAAAGCAAGATTGGAGTTCCCACTGTGGGGCAACTTGATCGGCAGCATCTTTGTAGCAGTGAGACATAGGTTCCAACCCCAGCCCAGCACAGTGGGTTAAGGACCCAATGTTGCTACAGCTCTGATCAGGGTGGCACATAGTTTAAGAAAGTAAGTAAAAGCTGTTGCTGTGGCTGTAGTGTAGGATGGCAGCTACAGCTCAGATTCAACCCCTGGCTTGGGAACCTCCATATGCCGCAGGTGCGGCCCTAAAAAGACAAAAAATAAAATAAAATAAGGGAGTTCCCATTGTGGCTCAGTGGCTATCAAATCCAACTAGGAACCATGAGGTTGCAGGTTCGATCCCTGGCCTTGCTCAGTGGGTTAAGGATCCAGCATTGCTGTGAGCTGCAGTATAGGTGGCAAACAAGGCTCAGATTCAGCCCCTAAGCTGTGAATCTCCACATGCCATGGGTGCGGCCTTAAACAGACAAAAAATAAACGAATAAACATATAGAAGAGGTTTGAGGAAAATCCCTCTCCCCTTCTAATAGGAGGAGAATAGGCGCAGGTGGTTGTAGAAGGCTCAGTAGGGGGTCATAGATAAAGAGGGAAACCTGGGAGATGTTGGGAGACCACTGTAAGTTCAAGAAAGCCATCAGGGGAGTTCCCGTTGTGGCGCAGTGGTTGACGAATCTGACTAGGAATCATGAGGTTGTGGGTTCAATCCCTGGCCTTGCTCAGGGGGTTAAGGATCTGGCATTGCTGTGAGCTGTGGTGCAGCTCACAGACACAGCTTGGATCCCGAGTTGCCGTGTCTCTGGTGTAGGCCGGCGGCAACAGCTCTGATTAGACCCCTAGACTGGGAACCTCCATACGCCACAGAAGCAGCCCTAGAAAAGGCAAAAAGACAAAAAAAATAAAAATAAAGCAAGCCATCAGGGCAGCCTTGTTGACTAGTGGAGGTGCGAGAATTGCCTCAGGTCATTGGGTGGGGGATGGGATGAGGCCTGCTTTCAAATTCAGACCAAGGGCAAGAGTTTGAAGAGTGCCCTTCAGCTGACTTGAATACACACCTTACTGGATACTAAGGAGGAGCTACTACTCCCGGAAAGGAAGAGGCAGGCCTTTCCAACCCCCACGCCCCTTGGATGATAAAACTATGGCCCGCCAGATCCTCTGGGCAGAGCTTCCTTTTCTGCCCACTTGCTTCTCTCACAGTGTCCTATCCTAATTGGTTTCTTGCCTATTACTTTGTCTCTTGTTGAATTCCTTCTGTGCTGAGGCATGAAGAACCTGAACCTTAGTGAGTCCAGACACAGGGTGAGTGATTCTAATTTAAAACTGTGGGTTCAAGCCCCAATGTGCGTTTTGGCTGGGTTCGAGTCCCAGCATGTGGGTTCAGGTCCCAGTGCTGTGTTCTGGCTAAGTGCAGGCCATTAGTGCTGTCAGTTTCACTTCTGCCATGAGAACACAGTGAAAAATCAGCAATCCATGAGCTGGGAAGCAAGCCCTCACCAGACAGTGCACCTGACATCGATGTGAGCTTGGACTTCTCAGCCTCCAGAACTGCAGTTGTTTCTTGTTTAAGCCACCCAAATAGCTCAGTCAGTTGGTTTAGTAGTTGGTTGGTTGGTTCAGTTTTCGTTTAGTTTTAGAAGTTGGTTGTTTAGGAGTTGATTGCTTCTTTGGAAGGTTGATTGGTTCACAAATTGCAGAGACGATAAAAGCAAGAGAGATTTCTCTATGGTCAAAATCTGAAAGAGAGGAAAAGAAGGAAAAAACCTAAAAGAGCAGAACATAAAAAAAAAAAATCCAAAGAAAGGGAAAAAAACCTAAAGGTTTTTACATTTGAGGAGGATACTGCCCATGGTGAAATTTCTTTTTTTTTTTTTTTGTCTTTTTAGGGCTGCACCCGCAGCATATGGAGGTTCCCAGGCTGGGGGGTCCAATCAGAGTACAGCCACTGGTCTACACCACAGCCACAGCAACTCCAAATCCAAGGTGCGTCTGTGACCCACACCACAGCTCACAGCAGAGCTGGATCCTTAACCTGCTGAGCAAGGCCAGGGATCGAACCCATAACCTCATGGTTCCTAGTTGGATTCATTTCTGCTGCATCACCACAGGAACGCCCATGGTGAAATTTCTTAAGACCAAAGTGGGGAAAAGAAGAAATTGGGAAAGTGGCATAGGTACATTCCCCTAGTGGGGAAGAAAGTTCTGGAGTGACCTTCTACTACCTCAAGGAAATTCCCTTGGTACAGCCAAGCAATGTGGTACCCGAGCTGCATCTGCAACCTATACCACAGCTCACAGCAACGCTGGATCCTTAACCCACTGAGAGAGGCCAGGGATCGAACTTGCATCCTCATGGATGCTAGTGGGGTTGTTAACCTCTGAGCCAGGATGGAAACTCCATTTTTTTCAGCTTTTCAAAGTAGAAATGAAAAAGTTACTGAGGCATCGTACAAGACAAGTTATCTCATGGCATTTGCTGGAGAAGTGCACACAATAGCTGAGAGATAATCAAGCCTCGTGCCTCGCCATTGCTGGACACCTGCTGGATGAAAAGTCGTGAAAGAAATCTGAGTCCTGCCACTTAACAATACAGTCACGGGTCACATTAAAGACTTAGCTGCAGACACGAAGACTGAGTTGATCTCTTGTCTGAAGAATTGTATTTTTGCCTCATAAATGAGTGAATCAACATACATCGGAGAAATACGTTGTTTTCTTAAAATCATCATGTCAGCACCAACTAATCATTAAAGATCTTCTTTAATGAGAATACTTGGCAATGACCAAAAGGGCTGGTGAAATTCTCAGTATCGACTAACCTTTTTGAACCTCATGGTTTCTCCTGAAACAAGCTTTGATATTTCCACCAATGGCATAAAAGCCACGGTGGGTAAAACTGCTGGCACGTAACGCAGATAAAGCAGCAGCACCAAACTCTCCAGGGAGTCATTAGATTCTTCACTGCATACACTGGCCGTTTATGGAAAAAAAGCCAGTTTCACTTAAAATTATTTTATTAAATCTCGATCCTTTAAAGAAGATGTGGTACATATATACAATGGAAGATTACTCAGCCATAAAAAAGAATGAAATAATGACATTTGAAGCAACATGGATGGTTGCTTCAAATGTCGTTATCAGAGACATCAAACTAAGAGAAGTAAGCCAGACAGAGAAAGAAAGACAGATGCCGTATGGTATCACGTGGAATCCAAAAATAATACAAACGAATGTATTTTCAAAACAGAAATAGAACCACAGAGGAGTTCCCGTCGTGGCTCAGTGGTTAACGAATCTGACTAGGAACCATGAGGTTGCAGGTTCAATCCCTGGCCTCGCTCAGTGTGTTAAGGATCTGGCGTGGCCATGAGCTGTGGTGTAGGTTGCAGACACGGCTTGGATCCCGCATTGCTGTGGCTGTGGTGTAGGCTGGCAGCTACAACTCCGATTCGACCTCTAGCCTGGGAACCTCCATAGCTCAGATTCGACCCCTAGCCTGGGAACCTCCATATGCCGCAGAAGCGACCCAAGAAATGGCAAAAAAGACAAAAAAAAAAGAGAACCACAGAAAACCAGCTTACGGTTACCAAAGGGGAGTAGGAGCAGGATAAATCGGGAGGATGAGATTAACAGATACACACTATACATAACAGATAATCGACAAGGATCTACTGTATAGCACAGGGAACCATATTCAATATCTTGTAATAATCTATAATGGAAAAGAATCCAAAAAAGGATATAGGTAACTGAATCACTTTGCTGTATATCTGAAACATTGTAAACCAACTATACTTGGATTTTTTTAAAAAAAAGTTAATTAGCACAAAATATCTTGATCCTTAAGAATATATCTTTTTAACTTTCTTTGTGAAGAAATGAGAAGTATACCTAGAACATTGCTACTGCGTACTGAAGACTGATGGTTATCTCAAGTCCAAGAAATTGTGCAGTCTTCTGAGATATGAAAAGAGCTGTTTGCTTTCTTCATGTAACACTCTTTTCATTGAAATGAATGACTGATACAGGCAAACTATGATTCTTCATACTTGGGTATTTGGCAGGTATTTTTTTAATGAACAAAGGTGACTGTCACTTTGAGGAAAATAATTGACAATATATGGTGCCATTCATAAAATTTGAATTTTCCAGCAAAAATTAGAATTGCAGAAAATCTGTATCTGCCATCCTGAATTTAACAATTGCCTGATACCATAAGGTTTTTCCAGGAGTTCCCATTGTGGATCAGTGGGTTAAGAACCTGACTAGTATCTATGAGGATGAGGGCTCAATCCCTGGCCTCGCTCAGTGGGTTAAGGATCTAGCATTGTCACTGCTGTGGCCCAAGTTCGATCCCTGGCCAGGGAGCTTCCACATGCTGCTGGTGTGGCCAAAATAAAAAAGATTTTTCCGGTGAGATCAACATTGACATTAATAAATGTGATTTTTTAATATTGTGCAATAAAATATGTCAACATTTAAAGAGGGTATACAGAGCTCAATGAGCTAAAATTTTCCAGATGACCAATGCATGATGTTACAAAATGAAGCATGGATCAGGATTTCCCTGGTGGCCTAGCAGTTAAGGACCTGGTGACACTGTGTGGCTTGGGTCACTGCTCTGGTGCCAGTTTGACCCTTAGCCCAGAAACTGCAGCATGCTGCATCACAGTCAAAAAAAAACAAACCCCAAAAGACAAAATTATGCATGGCTGAATAATCCACTCAAAGTGTAAGACAGACCAAGGGATTTTTTTTTTTTTTTTTTGGTCTTTTTGCCATTTCTTGGGCCGCTCCAGCAGCATATGGAGGTTCCCAGGCTAGGGGTCTAATCAGAGCTGTAGCCGCCAGCCTATGCCAGAGCCACAGCAACGCGGGATCCAAGCTGTGTCTGCAACCTACACCACAGCTCACGGCAACGCCGGATCATTAACCCACTGAGCAAGGGCAACCTACACCACAGCTCACGGCAACGCCGGATCATTAACCCACTGAGCAAGGGCAACCTCATGGTTCCTAGTGGGATTCGTTAACCACTGTGCTACAATGGGAACTCCAGACCAAGGGAATTTTAATATAACAGAGCACAAAAATTCATTAATATAGTTTCAGGCTCCACATTGTAACTGACCCTTAAGAAACTACCAGTTGTCAAGTGTTGGTGTAATATCAAAGAAAAATATCCAAGAGTTCCCACTGTGGCACAGTGGGTTAGGTACCCAACTAGTATCTATGAAGATGCAGATTCGATCCCTAGCTTCGCTCAGTGAGTTAAAGGATCTGGCATTGCTGCATAAGTCTTGGATGCAGCTCAGATCCTGAGTTGCTGTGGCTGTGGCACAGGCCAGTGGCTAGGGCTCTGATTTGACCCCTAGCCTGGGAACTTCCATATGCCACACTTGCAGCCCTAAAAAAGACCAAAAACATAAAATTAAAATAAAACAGAAAAGAAAAATATCTGCAATTATCTGAGAAAGCTGATACTGCTCTCTGCATATCTGTGAGTGTTTTAGTCTAGATATGCTTTATCTACTTCTATCAAAACAGCATGTCGAGGGGAGTTATTTGGTGGTCTAATGGTTAGAAATTGGCACTTTCACCACTGTGGCCCGGGTCCATTCCCTGGTCTTGGAACTGAGGTCCCACATCAAGACCCTCCCCACCAACCCCCAAAGAAACAACAGCATGTTGTTAACCACTGAGCCATGACAGGAACTCCCAGCTCTCTTCTATTAAGCCAGACATTAACAGATTTGTAAAAATGTACCACACATCTGCTCTTCTCACTAATTTTTTTAATTTTAGAAAATACAGCTATTTTTCATTTAAAATAGTGTTTATGAAAAAATGTCTGGTGTAGCCACTATGGGAAAGAGTGTGGAAGTTCCTCAAGAAATTAAAAATAGAACCACCATATGATCCAGCAATTCCACTTCTGGGTAAACATCCAAAGGAAACAAAACTGTTACCCTGAAGAACTCTCTGTACTTTCATACCCATTGCAGTAGAACTTACAATAGTTAAGATGTATTAACAATTTTAGTGCCTGTCAATGAGTAAATAGATCCAGAAAATACATATACATACACATTAATATTTCAGCCTTGAAAAAAGCAAGAAATGGAGTTCCTGTTGTGGCTCTGCGGTAACAAATCCGACTGGTATCCATGAGGACAAGGTTCAATCCCTGGGCTTGCTCAGTGGGTTAAAGATTTGGCGTTGATGTGAGCTGTGGTGTAGATCTCAGATAGGCCTCGGATCTGGCGTTGCTGTGGCTGTGGCCAGCAGCTACAGCTCCAATTCGACCCCTAGCCTGGGAATTTCCATATGCCAGGGGTGTGGCCCTAAAAAGACTAAAAAAAAAAAAAAAGAAATATTGTCATTTGCAACAGCATGAATGACCTTGGAGTGCATTATGCTTAGTGAAATAAGCCATGAAAAGACAAATACTGCATAGTATTACTTACATGTGGAATCTAAAGAAAAATAAAAAGTCAAACTCATACAGAGAGTAAAAACATGTTTTCCAGGAGTTCCCGCTGTGACATAGTGGGTTAAGGATCCGACATTGCCACAGCTGCTGCTCAGATTAGATTCCTGGTTCCATATGCTGCAGGTATGGCCAAAAGAGGGAAAAAAAACAGTCTTTTCCAGAGGCTGGAGGTGGAGAAAATAGGGAGAGGTTAGTAAAAAGGCACATCAATTATAAGATGAAAATTTCTGAGGACATAATATCTTATGACATGGTGACTGCAGTTGATAACACTGTAATGTATAATTGAAATTTGTGAAGACAGTGGAACTTAAATGTTCTTACCAAAAAAAAAAAAAGAGGTAGTTATGTGAGGTGGTGGATGTGTTAATTAACACAGTGGGAGGGAATGCTTTCTCCGTGTATCTCAAATCATCACATTGTATGTACACTTTAAATATCTCACAATTCTTTTTGTAAATTATAACTCAATAAAGCTGAAAAATGTTTATGTGAACATACAATGGGTTTATTATTTTTAATGAATAAGCTTAAAAAAATTTTTTTTTGTCTTTTTTTTTTTAACAAGTGGCCACACCTGTGGCATATGGAAGTTCCCAGGCTAGGGGTCGAGCCACAGCCACTATAGAAGCAACTCTGAGTAGTTCTGTTGTGAGCCACACAGGGAGTCCTTTTTTTTGTCCTTGGAGAGCCGCACCCGCAGCACGAGGAGATCCCCAGGCTAGAGGTGTAATCGGAGCTGTAGCCGCTGGCCAACATCAGATCCCAGCTGTGCCTGCAACCTACACCATAGCTCACAGCAACCCACTGAGCAAGGGCAGGGATCAAACCCGCAACCTCATGGTTCCTAGTCGGATTCATTTCCATTGAGCCACGACAGGAACTCCAAGTTTTAAAATTTTTAATTTCTCCATTTTTAATTTCTATTATAGTAAATATTCAGTTATAACTCCCAATTGCTGAAGACCCCAAAGAGTCTTCAATAATTTCTTTTTTTGTCTTTTTTAGGGCTGCATTCGCAGTATATGGAAGTTCCCAGAGGAGGGGTTGAATTGGAGCTGCATCTGCCAGCCCACACCACAGCCACAGCAACACAGAATCCGAGCCTCATGTGCAGCAGGTACACTGCAACTCATGGCAACGCCAGACCCTGAACCCTGTTAGCGAGCCAGGGATCACCTGTATCCTCGTGGATACTAGTTGAGTTCGTTAGTGCTGAGCCACAATGGGAACTCCAAAATTTTAATTTCTCCTTTTTAATTTCTCTTACAGTAAATATTGACAGTAATAACTCACAAGTACCAAGGATCCCAAAGAGTCCTTGGTAATTTTCAAGAACATACAGGGGCCCTGAGAGAGAAATGTTTGAGAACCTGACCTACCCTGGTTTATTTAACTATTTCCCTATTTATTTATTTATTTTGTCTTTTGTCTTTTTAGGGCTGTACCTGTGGCATCTGGAGGGTCCCAGGCTAGGGGTCTAATTGAAGCTGTAGCCTACACCAGAGCCATAGCAACACCAGATCTGAGCTGTGTCTTCGACCTACACCACAGCTCACGGCGATGCCAGATCCTTAACCCACTGAACAAGGCCAGGGATCGAACCCACAACCTCATGGTTCCTAGTCAGATTTGTTTCTGCTGCACCACAATGGGAACTCCTTAACTAGTTGCCTATTGATGCTGTGCTTTTTGATTCTTCCCTTTTTTCCTGTAAGCAGTGCTGTAATAGCATTATATCTTTAAAAAACATACAGGGGGCGGGGGAGGAAGAATTGGATAAAGGTAGTCAACAGACACAAACTTCCCTTATAAGAGAAATAAGCACTAGGATGTACTGTACAACATTATAAATATAATCAACACTGCTCTCTATTACATGTGAAAGCTGTTAGAGAAGAAACCCTGAGTTCTCATAATAAGGAAATTTCTTCTATTTAATTTTGTATCTGTATGAGATGATGGATGTTCACTAAATGTACCATGATAATTATTTTATGATGTAAGTCAAATCATTATGTGATATACCTTAATCTTATACACTGCTGCATGTTAAGTACATATCAATAAAACTGAAAGAAAATAAAAATAAACTTCTTTAAAATGAATATTAATTTAAAAATAATTTATTGCTGAGTTCCCATTGTGGCTCAGCAGGTTAAGAACTTGACTAGCATCCATGAGCATGTGGGTTGGATCCCTGGCTTCGCTCAGTGGGTTAAGGGTCTGTGGTGTAGGTCACAGATGTGGCTCGGATCCTGCATTGCTGTGGCTGCGGTGCAGGCCAGCAGCTGCAGCTCCAATCTGACCCCTAGCCTGGGAACCTCCATATGCCACAAGTGTGGCCCTAAAAAGAAAAAAAAAATTTGGAGTCAGTCCTCTCAAACCCTGCTGCTGTTTGATCAACAAAATTTGGGTCGTGTTCTAAGTCCTTTGTAGTCATTTCAACAAATGATTAAGTTCAGTATCTTAAATGGGTACTGTTCTTGTTCCCCAAAACAATGACAATGGTAACATCAAAGATCACTGATCAGAGATCACTGTAACAAAGATAATGATGAAAGAGCTTGAAACACGGCAAGAATTGCCAAAGTGGAACAGAGACAGGAAGAGAGCAAATGCTGTTGGAAACATAGTCCTGGGAGGCTTGCTTGATACAGGGTTGCCACAAATCCGCAATTTGTAAAAACTGCAATTCCTGTGAAGCACAGTAAAGGAGAAATGCCCTAAAATGAGGTAAGCCTGTAAATGGCAGAATTAGGATTTAAACCCAGGCATTTGTTCTCAACTACAGTACTTTTCTGCCTCTGGAAAAGGCAGAGTATTATTAGTAGTAGTAGTAGTATTTTCATGTGCTAGATAACAAAACCAAAGATCAGAACACATAAGTGATTTGCCCAATCAGACATGGCCAAGGTAGAATTCTTTTTTTTGCTAGGAGTCAAATCAGAGGTACAGCTGCCGGCCTACGCCACAGCCACAGCAACCTGGGATCTGAGTCACATCTGTGACCTACACCACAGCTCAGGGCAACCCCAGGTCCTTAATCCACTGAGCAAGCTCAGGGATCGAACCACAACCTCATGGTTCCTACTCAGATTCGTTTTCGCTGCACCACGACAGGAACTCCCAAAGTAAAATTCTTGATTCCCACCCACCCCAAAACCTGGCTTCCCATACCTCCCCATCTCTGGAAGGAGTTCCAACGAAAAGCATGAGAGTTTTCATTAAAACATAGAAATTAAAATTTTGGAGTTCCCATCGTGGCTCAGCGCTAAAGAACTTGACTGTTATCCATAAGGATGCAGGTTCCATCCCTGGCCTCGCTTATAGGGTTAAGGGTCCAGCGTTGCCATGAGTTTTACCTGACCTCCCACATCTAGTCCATCAGCCAGTCCTGTTGATTTCACCCCCAAAACACGTCAAATCCTCTCCTTCTCTCTGTCTCTACTGTTGTCTGTCATCTATACCATGAATGCAGCTCTCTTAACCCACCTCCTTCATTCACTCCTAAATCTTCATAATCCATTCTCCCTCAACCCTACAACTAGAGCTACCTTTTTAAACCCCCCCAGGGGCAGAGTTCTCTTGTGGCTCAGCAGGTTAAGGATCTGGCGTTGTCACTGCAGCGGCTCAGATCACTGCTATGGCATGGGTTCAATACCTGGCCCGGGAAACTTCCACATGCCATAGGTAGAGTCAAAAAAGTAAAAAATAAGAAAAAGGAAAAAAAAGGAGTTCCTGTCTTGGCGCAGCGGAAACAAATACGACTAGGAACCATGAGGTTGCAGGTTCGATACCTGACCTCTCTCAGTGGTTTAAGGATCTGGCATTGCTGTGGCTGTGGCGTAGGCCGGCAGCAACAGCTCTGATTAGACCCCCAGCCTGGGAACCTCCATATGCCGCAGGTGTGGTCCTAAAAAGACAAAAGACAAAAAAGAAAAAAAAAGAAAGAAAAAAAAGAAATGAAAACTGACTCTCAGAGAAGTGATATGACCTTCCCAAAGAGACATAAATTGCAGACTCCAGAGCCTGCTCAGACAGCTGTGCTACTGGGCAAGTGTGCCCTGCAGCCTAGATAGAGACCCATCCACCTGTGCAGAGCCTGTAGACAAGCTGAGGCCTAACCAGAAGTCATAAATAAGGTAAAGGAAAGATGGGTTACTGAAAAATTGAATGTCAAGAGACTTCATCCCCCTGTTCAGGGGCCTCAGGTCTTCTGCCTGTCCCACCCAGGCCCCTCAGACTCCAAACCCATCTGAGAGTGGTATTAATTAGCTTGAGTGCTGGAGTTCCCGTTGGGGCTCAGTGGGTTAAGAATGCAACACAGTGCCCATGAGGATGCAGGTTTGATCCCTGGCCTCGATCAGTAGGTTAAGGATCCGGCACTGCTGTGAGCTGTGGTGTAGGTCAGTCACAGACACGACTTGGATCCCTCGAGGCTGTGGCATAGGCCAGCAGCTGCAGCTCCAATTTGACTCCTAGCCTGGGAACATACATATGCCACAGGTGCAGCCCTAAAAAAAAAAAAAAAAAATTAATTAAAAAATCTTTAGAAACCAAAGGAATTGCTCTACACTAAGTAGCTATAAGGCCTAGGGCAGTGGTTCTCAAAGTGTGTTCCTTAGTCCAGCATCATCAGCCTCACCTGGAAACTGATAGGGCTGAGTAGGCTCAGGTGGTCGTGGAAGTCCCAATAGGGGGTTGTAGATAAAGAGGGAAACCTGGGGGATGTTGGGAGACCACTGTAAATTCAGGAAAACTATCAGAATAAGGCAGGCTTGGTTGACTAGTGGAGGTGCGAGAATTGCCTCAGGTCATTGGGTGGGGGATGGGATGAGGCCTGCTTTCAAATTCAGACCAAGGGCAAGGGTTTGAAGACCACCCTTCAGCTGACTTGAATACACACCTTACTGGATACTAAGGAGGAGCTACTACTCCCGGAAAGGAAGAGGCGGGCCTTTCCAAACCCCATGTCCCTTGGGTGATGAAACTGTGGCCCAGCAAATCCTTGGGGGAGAACTTCTTGCCTGCCTGCTTACCTCTCTCACAAGAGTTTTTTTTTTTTTTTTTTTTTGGTCTTTTGTCTTTTTAGGGCCCCACGGCATTTGGAGGTTCCCAGGTTAAGGGTTGAATCGGAGCTACAGCTGCCTGCTTATGCCACAGCCACAGCAACACTGGATCTGAGCCACGTCTGCGACCTACACCACAGCTCAGGGCAACACCGGATCCTAACCCACTGAGTGAGGCCAGGGATTAAACCCGAAACCTCATGGTTACTAGTCAGGTTCGTTAACCACTGAGCCACAACAGGAGGAACTCCCCAAACTTCCTATCTTAACAGCATCCTGTTTCTTGTCTATGGCTTTGTCTTTCACTGAATTCCTTCTGAGTGGAGACAGGAAGAACATGAACCTCGGTGAGTCCAGACACAGGGTGAGTAATTCTAATTTAAAACCAGGGGTTTAAGTCCCTGCACATAGGTCCAAGTCCCAATCTGCATTCTGGCTAGGTTCAGGCCATTAGTGCTGTCAGTTTCAGAATTTATGAGAAATACAAATTCTTGGGCTCCACCCGAGTCTTCTGGATCACACGCTGGGTTTGAACTCCGGTTGATTCTACCGTGTGCCAGATTTCTCTCTCTCCTTTTTTTTTTTTTTTTTTTTTAATTTTTAAGGCCACACCCTCGGCATATGGAAGTTCCCAGGCTAGGGGTCAAATCGGTGTTGTAGCTGCCGGCCTACACCAGTCACAGGCAGGATCTGAGACACGTTTGTGAACTACACCACAGCTCACCGCAACGCCAGATCCTTAACCCACTGAGTGAGGCCAGGGATCGAACCCACAGCCTCATGGTTACTAGCAAGATTCTTTTCCACGGAGCCAATACGGGAACTCCCCATGCAGGAATTTGAGAACCACTAACCTAGGGCAGGGTTACCAATCTCTCTAATGCACATTGTTTTCTCTAATGCCTATGTCATAGGGTTATTGTGAGGATTAAATGATACTTCAAATACAGAATTTAGCATGGAATTTGGTGAGATTTCCATGCACATCAGTTATTAATATCATCTCCCACCAAGCCTGCGAAACCAAAAGAATCCAGGACCTAGTGTTGCCCTCCTCCTGGGCCACCTAGTCAGTGTCACTTTCAAGGGCCCTGTGCTAATGGGAAAATACCTAGGGCACGTCCTTCCAGGTGGGCGTGGAGGAAGGGGGTGTTCACCGTGTATGGAGGGAGCGGGAGGTGCCCTGGTTCAGGCCCAGCTCCAGACCTACCAGCTGTGTGAAGCTGTCGGGTGTGAAGCTTCCCTTTGTACATCCCACACCATGGAACCAGGGACATGCTGGCTGCACAGTCCTCACCAAAGGGTGAAATTAACCTCAACTTCTCTGCATCTTGTATCTTGATCAACCTGGACCACCTATTTAGGGGGTGTTAGAAAGCCATGAATTGGAGTTCCCGTCATGACACAGTGGAAATGAATCCGACTAGGAACCATGAGGTTGCCGGTTGGATCCCTGGCCTTGCACAGCAGGTTAAGGATCCAGCGTTGCTGCGAGCTGTGGTGTAGGTCGCAGATGAGGCTCAGATTGGGCTTTGCTGCGGTTGTAGCTCCGATTAGACCCCTAGCCTGGGAACCTCCATATGCCACAGGTGCAGCCCTAAAAAGTAAAAAAAAAAAAAAAAAAGGCATGAATCAAATCACAGATCAGACAGGTAAATGTGCTTGTGCAAAGATGTAGGTAGAGGAAGCACGGGGAGGGGGGCTAACCTCATTGTATGAATGCCCTTGCTCTCCCACCTAACGCTTGTGCAAGGGCAGGTTCTGGTCCCCATGGTTACCAAGAGCAGCCTTGCCCAGGAGGACCAGAGCTTAAATAGCTGGAACTGAGTCCATGGTTGCCAGGTCTGCAAGGAGGCATTGGACAAGGGCAAGGGAGGAAAGGGTGGGGCAGCTTTCCTCTAGCCTCAAGGGGCAGAAGGAGAAGCCTCTTCACATGAACATGAATGTTACAGGGATGGAGATCTCCCTGCATTTACTCCTGGCACACTGTGTTTTGAACAGTCGGTCCCATATTTCTTCGAAGATGTCACTTTTAAAATAGTTATCCAATTTTTCTATTTTAGTCAGAGAGAAAGTCAACTAGATGTTAATCTGTCTTTAACACATGCTAATTTCCTATTTAATAGGAAACTCTGTGAGAAGTAGCAGTTGCAGCTGCAAGAGGTGAAATTCCACCCTGGAAAATAAGATGGGTCTGGTGCTGAGTCCCGAGGGAACATCAGAAACTAAGAAGCCGGAGTTCCCGTCGTGGCGCAGTGGTTAACGAATCCGACTAGGAACCATGAGGTTGCGGGTTCGGTCCCTGCCCTTGCTCAGTGGGTTAACGATCCGGCGTTGCCGTGAGCTGTGGTGTAGGTTGCAGACGCGGCTCGGATCCCGCGTTGCGGTGGCTCTGGCGTAGGCTGGTGGCTGCATCTCCGATTCGACCCCTAGCCTGGGAACCTCCATATGCTGCGGGAGCAGCCCAAGAAATAGCAACAACAACAACAAAGACAAAAAAAAAAAAAGAAACTAAGAAGCCTAAAGCAAAATGTCCTGTATTCACACATGTATGATAACTGCAGCTTAACGACGAGTTCTCTACCTGCCTCCTGCTCTTCATGCAGCTGCCAAAAAAGGATGCAGGTAATGATCACAATTGTGCTGTATCCTCAGGGGTTTTTTGGTTTGGTTGGTTGGTTTGGTTGGGGTTTTGTTTTGGTTTTTTTTGCTTTGTTTTTTGCTTTTTATGGCTGCACCTGCGGCATGTGGAGGTTCCCAAGCTAGGGTTTGAATCCGAGCTACCGTTGCTGGCCTACACCACAGCCACAGCAATGCAGGCTCCTTAACCCAGTGTATGAGGCCAGGGATCGAACCCACGTCCTCATGGATCGCAGTCGGGTTGGTTAACCACTGAGCCACGATGGGAACTCCCCCTCAGGTTATCTTTATGTACAAATATGATTATATATATATATAAAATCATCGTTCTGAGATAAAACGGGGTACTAGTGTGGGATCTAAGAATGCTCTGGGTTTTTTCTTTTCTGATGTGTGGGATGACTCTCAGCCTCTCCAAGCCCCTAGCTCCTCTCTCTTCAGTTGGGTGGGCCCCCACTGCCCTGAGAATCTTAGGGGTCTTAACCTCCCCTCCCATCCACACGTGTACAGGGGCCACGGCTTAGGTGAAATAAGACACAGAGCAGGAGTTCCTGTCGTGGCGCAGTGGTTAACGAATCCAACTAGGAACCATGAGGTTGTGGGTTCGGTCCCTGCCCTTGCTCAGTGGGTTAACGATCCGGCGTTGCCGTGAGCTGTGGTGTAGGTTGCAGACGCGGCTCGGATCCTGCGTTGCTGTGGCTCTGGCGTAGGCCGGTGGCTACAGCTCCGATTCAACCCCTAGCCTGGGAACCTCCATATGCCGCAGGAGCAGCCCAAGAAATGGCAAAAAGACAAAAAAAAAAAAAAGAAAAAAGACACAGAGCAGTGCCCTAGTGGAGAGGAGCCTAGGTGGTTTCTCTACCTCTTGGGCATCTTAGCCCTGCCTCCCAGAGGTACATGCTCCAAACCAATGGCCTGGGTGATCCCCACCCCATCCTTCCTTTCCCTGATCCTCTGCTTTCTGCACCGAGCATTTAAAACATACAAGAGTTCTCCCCTAGTGGCTCAGTTCTTCCTTGTCACTGCTGTGGCTCAGGTCATGGCTATGGCATGGGATCGATCCCTGGCCCGGGAACTTCCACATGCCATGGGTGAGGCCAAAAAATAAAAAATAATAATAAATTTAAAAAAGCATACAAACACGTGTGCCTCAGTGTACACCCAAGTCTAATTCGACCCTAATAACTGCCCATCTCCTCTTCTGCTCCCCATCCCACCCCAGGGAAAATTCAGGCCCTTACTCTCAGCTCCACTGGATGATGGAGAAGACCCAATCTCCCAGCATAACTCCCAGGACCACTCTCTTTCCAAAATCCAGCTCCCCCCTCCACAGCCATAGGAAGCAAATTGGCTTAGGAGGGCTCGGGAGGGGGTCCCAGAAGATGCTGGATTTGCCGGGCATGGATCCCCCTTTCAGAATCTCACAAAAACTATTGTTCTCTCCCCAGAGAGAGAAAATGGATATCTAGGCCCCATTTGCACATTTTCAGAGAGTTCACAGTCCCTAAGACCTGTCCTTGAGTCCCTCAGTCCATAGACCTTGGGTTAAAAACCCCTGCTCCATGGAGAGCCCAGTCCCACAGACAGTGTAGAGAAAGGAGCAGAACCAAATTCTCAGAGTTCCCATCATGGCTCAGTGGAAACAAATCTGAATAGCATCCATGAGGATGCAGGTTCGATCCCTGGCCTCGCTCAGTGGGTTAAGGTTCCAGTGTTGCCATGAGCTGTGGTATAGTTACAGACGAGGCTCAGATCCTGCGTTGCTGTGGCTGTGGCTGTGGTGTAGGGTGACGGCTACAGTTTTGATTCCACCCCTAGCCTGGGAACCTCCATATGCCACGGGTGCAGCACTCCCACTCCACACACACACACAAAATACCCTTTCCTTTCTCAGCAAGCAGGGAGAGGCAGGGGTGGTCAGGCAGAAAAAGACAGCCATCCAGAACATTCTGCAATCATAATCTGATGAGCAGAGGGGAGCTCAGTGTCCCACCAGCAGTAGCCAAACAGGAAATTCAGTGTCCAGCCACTGACTATTGCTACCCTCTCTCCCACCATGGGGAGTTCTGGCCCACCCTGACCCCTGGTGGCTGCCCATTCCCAAGCTCCTCCCTGCCCTGGGGGCGCGAGTTGGGGGCGGTGGGGGGGGCAGGGGGCAGTGGGGGGGAGCTACCTGGTCCCACCAGCACAACGCCCAATCCCACAAGCCCAGGCTGGTGTCCCTAGGAGGTATCAGCATGTTTCCAGGGGTCCTTCAGGGGGTCTGCCCCACTAAAGTCACCAAGTGCTTTCTTAATATAAGTTTGGCAATCAATCAAACAAATGTACGTGAACAAGAAGCACGTTTCATCTCTCAAGTTGGCAGAAGGGGTTGGGGACGTGTGTGTGTGTGTGTGTGACAACTGAAGGTCACCACAGCTCGTTGCCATGAGATATGGTGTAGGTCGCAGCCGTGACTCCAATCCCGCGTTGCTGAGGCTGTGGCTCAGGCCAGCAGCTACAGCTCTGACTCAGTCCCCAACCTGGGAACTTCATACACCACAGGTGCAACCCTTAAAAAAACAAAAAAGGTAGCACTCTTATGCACAACTGGTGAGAATACAAATTAGTATAACCGGAGTTACCGTCGTGGCGCAGTTGTTAACGAATCCGACTAGGAACCATGAGGTTGCGGGTTCGGTCCCTGCCCTTGCTCAGTGGGTTAACGATCTGGCGTTGCCATGAGCTGTGGTGTGGGTCACAGATGTGGCTCGGATCCCGTGTGGCTGTGGCTGTGGCCGGCGGCTTCAGCTCCAATTCGACCCCTAGCCTAGGAACCTCCATATGCCGAGGGAGCGGCCCAAGAAATAGCAAAAAGACCAAAAAAAAAAAAAAAACAAATTAGTACAACCTTTCTGGAAGTGATTCCAGCAAAATACATCCAAAATCTTACAGAGTGTTTCTAACCTCTGACCCAGTAATTCTGGGTCTGTTCATACTGTTAAGAATCCAACTGACTATTAAGAAATCAATAGACTGAAATAACATGATACCTCGGTTTTGAAATAAACAGCAGAAGAGAAAACAAGATTACTTAAAATTGATCATTGCTGAAGTTGGGGGATGGGTACATGGGAGCTCTTTATTCCACTTTTTGTGTGCTTTGGTATATGTTTGAAAATTGCATGATAAGACATTTTTAAAAGAAGGCATCAGATATGTAAAGATTCGTTTTTTCTGGGTTTTTTTTTTTGCTTTCTGCTTTTTAGGGCCTCACCCGCAGCATATGGAGATTCCCTAGGGGTCGAATCAGAGCTATGGCTGCTGGCCTATGCCACAGCCACAGCCACACCAGATCCTAGCCCTGTCTTCGACCTACCCCACAGCTCACGGCAACACCAAATCCTTAACCCACTGAGCAAGGCCAGGGATCGAACCTGCAACCTCATGGTTCCTAGTCAGATTCGTTTCCACTGCATCACAATGGGAATCCTGAAATTAATTTTTAATAGCAAAAACTGTGCAAATGGCATAAAAGTGCTACACTAGAATGGTTAAAAAATTATGCTGCATCCAAACTTTGGAATATTATGCAGCCATTAAAAATTCAAGGATGTTTTAATGACATGAAAAATGTTTATAGTGTAATACAAAGCAAATAAGTAGCATACAAAATTGTACATGTAGCACTCAACTATTTATGTTAAATAAAAAATGGCATAGCAGAGAGGATATGAAAATATGGTCAAAAGAAAATACACCCCAGTGTTTGTTATGCAGCAAGACTATGAGTGGTTTTTATTTTTTTGCCTAGGCACATGGAGATTCCCAGGCTTAGGGGTCAAATCAGAGCTGCAGCTGCCAGCCTACACCACAGCCACGGCAACGTGGAATCCAAGCCACATCTGCGACGTACACCACAGCTCACAGCAACACCAGATCCTTAACCCACTGAGCGAGGCCAGGGATCAAACACAGGGATTGAACCCCATCCTCACCCCTACTAGTTAGATTCGTTTCAACTATGCCACAATAGGAACTCCCAATTTTTATTCTTGATACTGTGCTTTATTTTCCTCTTTCTACAATGAGCATGTTTTACTCTTTAAATAGGCCCCCCAAATTGTATTTGTTAAATAATCCTCACTGGGGAGTCTGGTAGATCTTTGATATTCATATATTAGCTGTGCAACATTGAGCAAATTAACCTCTAGGTCCCAGATTCCTCCCCTATAAAGCTGGCATAATGCCACCTATTTTTCAAGCCCCATTTACTGGGCATTTACTATGTACTAGGCACTAGGCCAGGTGGTTTGCATCGCTACATAATCACACGTGCCATTCATACCCAATCATTTCCATCTTCATAATAATCTGGAGAGTAGGTTCAGTTGTTCCCAACTTAGAGATTCCCAAACAGCAGCTCAGGAATGTTGGGGACTGTGCTCAGGTATACCCAGATCCCAAGCCATCGAGTCAGGATTCAGGCAGAGGTCTGTCCATCTTCCTAAGCCCAGTGCTTGGCCTCCAGCCTGGGCTGCTCCCAGCTACGGCTTTGTTGTGAGGACTGAATGAAGTCATGCAGCTAGAGGGCCACCCACGGTGGGGCTCCAAGCCCAGAACTGCCTCACCTTGTGTTGGTTCCCTTCTCTGTGGCCCCCAGACGCTGGGCAATTATAGCAGAACAAACCAGCACATCCTCCAGAAGGGAAAACAGTCTTTTCCCTAAAAAAGGAGAATTTAGGGCTTGTTGGACAAACCAGAGAGGGGCTGGAAGCCTGCCTCTCAGGGCACTATGGGGGGCTAGAACTGTACCCCACAAGTTCCAGGGTAGTTCTTGCCAGTGATTTCTTCAGGGCTTTCTCAGACCTACGCCCTGATTTTTGGCTTAGAATTCTGTAGCAAGCCACCCTACCAACAAGCATGGCTCCCCACCTGCCACTTAACCCTGCCAGCCTTCCTCCTGAAAGAACAAAGCACAAGTTTCCCCAGGCCCATAGCTTTGTTTTCTTGCTTCCTTCCCCACCACCACTACCTTTTTTTTTTTTTTTTCTTTTTTAAGAAAAGGGGACTCTTAGGGTCTGAGTATTACAAGGCACTGTGTGGGGAAGGAAAGCCTGAATATCTCGGGGTGAGTGAGATGATGCAGCTGGAATTCCCTGCTGGATTCATCTTCAGTGGCTCTTCCCCTAGGGAGCCAGCCTGAGTTAGGTTCCATCCCTATTCCCTATTTCTACCCCCCGAAAATGTCATAACACTACTCTTTTATTTTTCTTTTTTTAAAGGCCACAGGTGCAGCATATGGAAGTTCCCAGGCTAGGGGTTGGATCCGAGCTACAGCTGCCGGCCTATGCCACAGCCACAGCTCCTTGAGGTCTAAGCCTCATCTGTGACCTACACCACAGCCCACGGCAATGCTGGATCCTTAATCCACTGATCGAGGCCAGGGATTGAACCTACATCCTCATGGATCCTAGTTGGGTTCATTACCGCTGAGTCACAATGGTAACTCCAACACTACTCCAGAATTGCTTTTTAGTTGTCTTCTCTACTAGACAGTAAGCTCCCTGTGAGCAGGCACCACACTGTTTAACATTGTAGCTCTAGCCCCTGGCAATGTGCCTGGTACAAAGTTATTTATGTAAATTTCTGATGGATGGAGAAGGGAAAGAAGGGAGGGAGGGAGAGGACTCTCCACCACCAGCTTTGTCGCAGGCAGACTGGCAGTTGCTCTGTTCCAGGCTAAGCACTTAGAAAATGTGGTCCCAGCCCTAAAGGCTAAAGCTTTCTCCAAGCTCATATCCACCTTGGGAACAGAGTACAGAGCTCCCATTGAGCCTCAGTGGGTTAAAAACCCAACATAGGATCCATGAGGATATGGGTTCAATCCCTGGTCTTTATGGATTAAGGATCCAGCATTCCCACAAGGTAGGTTGCAGATGCAGCTGGGATCCAGAGTTGCTGTTGCTGTGGCTTAGGCTGGCATTGTCCAGCAGCTAGAGCTCCGATTCAACCTCTAGCCTGGAAACTTCCATATGCCAAAGGTGTGGCCCTAAAAAGAAAAAGAAAGTGCAAGGGAAATCCTGTTGGTTTCAAACTTCATACTTTTTATTTTACCACCATAATCAAAATGGAGCTCCTGAGTTTAAGGGAGGTTCCCATGTACAACGACTCCCGGGAGGAATTACAGGGTTTTAAAGGTCTGAAGCCTGTTCTGGCTCCAGCTCTGCCACCTCAACTGCATGACCTCTCAGCTGAGTGACTCTCCCACCCCCACCTCCAGCCTCAATTCTCTTCTCTGTAAAATGACAGGGTAGACCAGACCTTGTATGAAAATAAACCAATTGAGCGCATTTGACTATTCACCCTGTGGTAACTGGGCAGTGTCCTCCTTCCTAAAAGCTTAGGGGCAGGATAGATGCAGCATCTAAGTAAGCTGAGGGGTGGGAAAGACAGTGTGCCTATTTCCGTCTGTAAACAGGCCAAGTGTGGGCTGCTGCTCTGGTCAGCGAGGGGTGGAAGGCTGCAGGAGGACTTCGCACAAAATAAGCTCCCCCTCCCCAACAAATGTGTCTTTGCCTCTAGTTTTGCAAAAGAGAAGACTCCAAAGCCCCAGGATCTTCATGGCACTGCCAAGTATGACCCCCTGTTCCCTGTTCAAAATCAATACACCCCCTCATGCCCTCCCTCCCCTTTCAAAAGAACAAGCCAGGGAGAGAGAGTTGGAGGGAGTCGGAGGAAGGTTAAGCCTGGAAAAGCCAAGCCTCCTGGCAGGGACCCGTTTCCAGTTTGCTCAGATAGTGCAAGTGGGGAGCCTCCTGGTCCCCTGCAGCAGTTTCTTAGAGAGGGCAGTGGACTTGGTGGACACAGACGTCCATGCCCAGAGGTTTCTTGGCTTTAGTCCAAGCAGCTGGCAGGTTCATCCTTCTCCCCACAAACACCACTTCCGGCCCTCCAGCCCCTGCTTGGGCTCTTCCTGGCTAGACATCCCTGCCCAAGCCCGCCCTCCTCCCGCAGAGCTGGCTCCCTCCCTTCACAGCCCTTTTTTCGCTCTCTCAGTCTCCATATCTATTTCTTCTCCCTCCTTCTCCTCCTCCCCTGCTTCTCTCCTCCTTGCCATCTCTCACCAGTCCCAGAATGGATTTCCCTTCCTTTCTTCCTCTCCGACAATATCTCCCCCCGCCTTAGCTCTCACCCCTGCACCTCTTTCTTTGTATTCTTCTCGCCCTCTCCCGGCCTTGCCAGCATCTCTCCTCCCCCGGCTGACTTCGGCCTCCCCCAGCCTCCCCATCTTCAGCTCAGTCTCCTCCCCCTGCCTCCTCTCCCCTCCCCGCGGCCTCACCCCACTCCCTACCAGCATCCCTGGGTTCCTTTCCACACTGGGGGTCTCTGAGCCTCCCTTTCGCCTCTCTCCTCGCCTCCTCCCTCACCGCAGGTTTAGCAGGCACCCATCACTTCTGCCCAGGCATCCCCGCCCCCCAAAGCTATCCACGCCACTGTCTCTTCTTCCTCTCCTCCTCTCCCCACCCTCCCTTCTCCTCTCCCTGTCCCTTTAAATCTTCCTGGCCCAGCCTCCCCCGTGATGCTGCGATGGAGCAAACATTGATTTGTGCTGGGATGGAATCAGAATTTTGATTTTTTTTTTCTTTCCCCCAACCATAAGAAGAAAAAAATAATAAAAACACCCCCTCTTGATAGCCCCCTCTCTCTTCCCATCCAGCTCCCAGCACCTCTTCCCTATCTCCGCCTAAGGCAGATTTTTTTCCCCCTACACTATTCTCATCTCCCCCTACCCTTGCCACTACCTCGCCTCCCCACCTCCTCCTCCAGCTGGAGAGAGAGGGGACTCTCTCCTTGCGGCTCCCCCACCTTGGCTCTCTGGGTTGGAGCAGGCTCTCCGGAAGGGGAGGGGGCTCGGCTGGTCTGGGCGAGGTGGGAGTGGAGGTATCCTGCCATGGATGCTGTGCCTGGGAGGCAGCCTGAGCCCCAGCCCACATGGTGAGTAACCTGCCCCCTCCCTTCCGCCCGTCTGCCCATCCCCACCCTCGCCTTTTCCCTGCGGAGCTTCCCCCATACTCTCATTTCCCCCCCAAACCCTGTGCCCACCTTGTTCTGATCCCCCACCCCCATGTTTTCAACCTGCCCCCGACTCTTGCCAGGGTAGCCAAAGAACCGGGGCAGAGGGGTCCTGACAGCAGCCAGGGAAGCAGGTGGCCTGCGACTCTGTCCAGCCCCCTCTAAGGACCCTCCCCCAGACTGCCATCCACACTCGACACTTTGGGGTTCCAGGTTGGAGAAGTGGGATGGACTCCCGCTTGGGGTTAGGACCCCAAGCCCTGGGAGGGGCCCTCTACAAGAACGGAGGGGTGGGGGATGCCTGTGCCTCTGAAGCTTAGGAGATGCTGGAAGATGCTGCTGAAGGGTGGGGGGTTGAGGGGCGGTGCTGAGGCCCCGGAGCCACTGGGCCAGGGAGCGGCGGCAAAGAGGAGGGGCCTCGCTCGCCACTTCCCCCCTCTTTCTCCGCAGCCACTCAGGATGAGGGTCCGGCCCTGCCAGCCCGCGCTGGGGCCCCCCCGACTGGCCCCGGTCTAACTGCCCCCGCCCCCAGGCCTCGCCCGGCTCCCAGGCCCCCAGCCGGCTCTCCAGCCCCAGGATGCGCTGAGCCACCGGGGGGCTGAGGCCGCGCCAACTACATGCATGTCCCCCGGGGGCAAGTTCGACTTTGACGACGGGGGCTGCTACGTGGGGGGCTGGGAGGCGGGGCGGGCACATGGCTACGGCGTGTGCACCGGGCCCGGCGCCCAGGGCGAGTACAGCGGCTGCTGGGCGCACGGCTTCGAGTCACTGGGCGTCTTCACGGGGCCCGGCGGACACAGCTACCAGGGCCACTGGCAGCAGGGCAAGCGCGAAGGGCTGGGCGTGGAGCGCAAGAGCCGCTGGACGTACCGCGGCGAGTGGCTGGGAGGGCTGAAGGGGCGCAGCGGCGTGTGGGAGAGCGTGTCCGGCCTGCGCTACGCCGGGCTCTGGAAGGACGGCTTCCAGGACGGCTACGGCACCGAGACCTACTCCGACGGAGGTGCGGGGCCCTGCCCACTACTGTCTGTCTGCTCGTCCGCGTGCGCCTCCCCGCCGACCTGCCCTGCGTCTGCCTTCCCCTGCCATACGCCCCTCGGTGCTCCGCTGTTACCCTACACGCCTTCCCCATCGATACGTGCCTCTGCGCCCATTGTTCTGTTCTCTCCTCCCATCATCACACACGCCTTCCTCATCTGTCTGTCCCCTGCCTGCTTTTCCCTCTCCCCAATCTACCTGAGCGTCACGCCCCGCATCTGCCTAACCCTCACACACCCCCATCTGCCTGTCCCCTCACATTTCCTCGGTCACGTTACCCCTCATAGTTCTATTGTCACATGCCATCTATGCACCCCTGTCAACCTGTCTTTTGTACCCTCTGGACTGTCTGTCCTTCACACACTCCAGCCTGTCTGTCCCTCCCCCTTTCCCCTGTCTACCTGCACGGCCCAAATCCACAGAGCTGCTACCTGCCTGTCTTCAGTGTTCTTCCCCCACCTTCCGACCCAACCTGGCCTGTCCCCAGCTCCTAGTGCTCTTCCCCGACCTCCACGCTAACTGCCTCCACCTCTCCCACCCGACTCAGGCTTTCAGGGGTGCATGGGGCGGGGGGAGGTGCAAGGAGCGGCGGGTCCTGACTCTTTCTCCACTTCCTACCCCGCCGCAGGCACCTATCAGGGCCAGTGGCAAGCAGGGAAGCGCCACGGCTACGGGGTACGCCAGAGTGTGCCCTACCACCAGGCGGCGCTGCTGCGCTCGCCCCGCCGCACCTCCCTGGACTCCGGCCACAGCGACCCCCCGACGCCGCCCCCGCCCCTGCCCCTGCCCGGCGACGAGGGAGGCAGCCCGGCCTCGGGCTCCCGGGGCGGCTTCGTGCTGGCCGCGCCCGGGGACGCTGACGGCGCGTCCTCCCGAAAGCGCACCCCTGCGGCTGGCGGGTTCTTCCGCCGCTCGCTGCTGCTCAGTGGGCTCCGGGCGGGAGGACGCCGCAGCTCCTTGGGCAGCAAGCGGGGCTCCCTGCGCAGCGAGGTGAGCAGCGAGGTGGGCAGCACAGGACCCCCAGGCTCCGAGGCCAGCGGGCCCCCGGCCCAGGCTCCACCCGCCCTCATCGAGGGCTCGGCCACTGAGGTGTATGCGGGCGAATGGCGCGCGGACCGGCGCAGTGGCTACGGCGTGAGCCAGCGCTCCAACGGGCTGCGCTACGAAGGGGAGTGGCTGGGCAACCGGCGGCACGGCTACGGGCGCACCACCCGCCCCGACGGCTCCCGCGAGGAGGGCAAGTACAAGCGCAACCGGCTGGTGCACGGGGGGCGCGTGCGCAGCCTCCTCCCTCTGGCCCTTCGGAGGGGCAAAGTCAAGGAGAAGGTGGACAGGGCTGTTGAGGGCGCCCGTCGAGCCGTGAGCGCTGCCCGTCAGCGCCAGGAGATCGCCGCTGCCAGGTGGGCATGGGTGCAGAGGCCAAAGCGGGGCTAAAGGGTGAAAGTACGCTGAGGAGAGGGAAGGGGGGCGGTGCCTAAAGGAGGCCTAAGACCCCAGGCCGAAGGCCTGGTGGGGAAGAGTGAGGCCTAGGGCCAAGCATTTGCAGCCCAGGGTATTTGGAGTGTTTATATCTGAAGCTACAGGTGGACGTGGGTGTAACCGTAGGTGGCTGGGTATTTGAGGGAAGCCCTGTTAGACTGTAAGTGTGTCTCAGTGTCTTTGGTGGGGATGTGTGTCATTGTTGTGTGTGGGAGTACCAATGAGCGCTGCCTTGTGCCCGCCCAGGAAACCTCTTGGGTGGAACTCAGGCATGTCCCTAGCCTTCCTCTTCTTGCAGTTGACCCAGCCTCCAGGACTCAGGCGGGGAGCAGCAGCCCCAAGCAGAGAGACAGGCAGTGTGCATATGCCACCATATGCAAGCTTGCCTGATATCATTTTAGCCTTAGGCCTTGGGGAGTTTGTACGGCTGATCGATCCACTTGAAAAGATAGTCCCTCTCCGCTTTGTCTCCTCTGCCCCCTTTACCCAAATGATAGAGATTTAAAGGGAGGAGACTTGTCTGTAAATGAAATTTTCTTTCTGTAAATCAGATTACGTTTCCATGCCTCAGGAACCTTGTTATCTAAAGCAGTCCTGTCCAGTGGGAATATAATGTAAACAAAATACAATTTTTTGACTCTTCTAGTAGCCAAAACAAAAACAAAAACAAAACAAAACGGAGAAACAGATGAAATGAATTTAAGTAATATTTTTATTTAAACCAAAATATCCAAAATATTATCATTTCAACCTAAAATCACCTTAAAAATAATTGAGATATTTTACATCCCCACTTTTTTACTAAGCCTTTGAAATCCAATATGTATTTTACACTTACATCATTCAATTTTGACTAGCCACATTTAAAGTGCTTAATAGCTGCATGTGGCTTGTGACTAAAGAAAGCCAAAAATCCATTTGTAATGAGATTCAGAGGCCCCTGACTTATACAATTTATGCATAGGAATTTTTAGATATTATATTTTCTTTAAAGGGGATGGCACAGTAGAATAATCTTATTTGAATTTGAGAGTGTTTCAGAAAATGAAAAGTCAAGGTGTCTCCAGATTTGCTTCAGTGAGTTTGCATAATGGGTGACAAGTATGTGTGTGTGTGTGAGAGAGAGAGAGAGAGAGAGAGAGAGGTTATATCCAGAGTAGATTCCTGAACCAGAGAATGTCTCTCTGTAGATATATCTGAGTGTCTGGGTAGTTCAAGTCCAAGGCCTTAAGCCAGGAAAGGGGAGTGCCAGGGCACCAAGGAGCATTTAGGCTAGATGGGGAGTGGGCATATGCAAGAAAAACTGATCTTAGTAGCTAGGAGGATCAGTCAGTGGGAGGAGGCTGGTTGGTCTCCCCAGCAACAGGCCTGGCAAACCTGATTGGCTGCTGGCTGCCATGGAAGCAGCAGAGCCTCAGCAGCAGGTAGCCTGAGCCTGGCCTGATGCCTGAGCACAGACTGGGTCTGTGGACTAGGACTTGACCATCCATATCCTCCAAACTCAAAACACAGGCCAGCGCTTGTCAGTGTTTCCTTTTCTTGGCCCCCAAAAGAACTCAGTGCAGTCCAAGACCACGATCTTCATCCCCTGCTCTAAACCCCGAGACCAGCTCAGTTTCAGAACAGGGCTAGTCATAGAGTCCGAAAGTCCTAAGACAGAAGAACAGAGTTATCTGAGATCCCTCTAAGCAGGATTCAGAGGTCCTTGAGGCCCACCAGGTTTGAGGGGAGGAGGGCTAACCTTATCTCCCAAGGTATATTAAGGAGAGGTTGACCTAAGACAGCAACGGGACACCACCACCCTTCTCCCTCTCCCCATACCAGACTGCTTTCCAGGACAGATACAACAGGCCCTGAGCCAGAGGGAGTCATGGGTCTTGATCCATTCAAGCCCATGGCAAGTATGTCTGATTACCTCTCCCTCTGATCCTTTATGCCCCAATTTCAGTCAGGATTACAGAACTAATTTAATAATTACAGTGAACCTATGATTAACAGCAGAGGGCAGGGGAGTTCCCTGGTGGCCTAGTGCTTAGGATTCAGCATTTTCACCACTGCAGGCCAAGTTCCCTGGTCTGGGAACTGAGATTCCACATCAAGCCACTGCACACCAAAGCCAAATTGAAAAAAAAGAAAAGAAAAAAGGGAGTTCTCATTGTTGCACAGCGGAAATGAATCTAGCAAGTATCCATGAGGACACAAATTCAATCCCTGGCCTTGTTCAGTGGGTTAAGGATCCAGCATTAACATGAGTGGTGTAGATCACAGACGCGGCTCAGATCCCACATTGCTGTGGCTGTGGTGTAGGCTGGCAGTTGTAGCTCTGATTCGACCCTTAGCCTGGGAACTTTCATATGCTGTGGGTGTGGCCCTAAAAAGCAAAAGAAAAGAAAGTAAAGGGAAGGGTAAATTGAGGAAGTGTCTGACATCAGATGGAGAATTGGGAAATAACAAAGGGGAAAAGATTGATAATGCCTCGGGAGATCCTTTGTGGTATAGTGGGTTTAGGATTCAGCACAGGTTCGATCCCTGACCCTGGAGACAGATAATGCTTCAAGGTTACCTGTAACTAAGCAGCAGGGCAGGACGAAGGCAGGCGGGTTGTTGGAGACTAAGAGCTCACCCAGAAGGTGTAATCACAACGGTGAGAAAGCACGCATGTTAGCAGGGAGAGGGAATAGGTAGATGGGAGCGGAAAGGGGACACGTACCCATACTCCAGTTCCAGAGCTCAGAAAGGAGGAGGTGGGGCAGGGGGCAGGGACAGTGACCAGGGGAGGGGAGAATGATGTGCTACAGAAGTGAAATGAAGAGAAGAAAGATGTGAAATTCTAGTAACAAGAGGTACTAACACAGCAAAGAGGCATAGCTTGTAAGCACCCAGCAGGTGCAGCTGCAGAGAGATGTGCTAAGAGAGTGAGGTCTCATTTGTCCCCGGGAGAGAGCAGGACAGGAATAGAATAACAGAGCTGAGGGCATTGGGGAGGGCCTGGGGCCCCTGCAGCTGGAGGAAGGGAAGGGATGTGTTACTACAGGACGGAAAGGTGGAGGGGTGTGAGAGGAGCAGGAGGGTGCGATGACGCAGCCATGGCCCTGGTCTAGGAGAGGAGCCAAAGGCCTGCTGGCCTGCCAGGCTGGGGAAGGGGAGTAGCCAGCCGGGTATGAGCAAAGGCGAGGTGAGCTCCAGAGGTGAGCTCAGATCTGGGGGATATGACTCGGTGGGGGGCTGGGGCCGGTCTGCTAAGACCCTGTCCCTGGAACCCAACAGGGCAGCAGACGCCCTTCTAAAGGCAGTGGCAGCCAGCAGCGTCGCCGAGAAGGCTGTGGAGGCAGCTCGAATGGCCAAACTGATAGCCCAAGACCTGCACCCCATGTTGGAAGCCCCAGGTGAGGTTGGGGAGGGGCAGGACTGGGGGCTTTCTGGGCAACTGGAGAGGCCCGGGCATGGAGAAAGGGGAAGGGAATCCTTGGAGGGGCCTGGGGGTGGGAAAGACAGGGTCTGAGGGTCTAAGGGGACAGAGGATGGGGGCCAGCCCCATTGGGGAATGGAAGGAATTTGTGAAATAGGATAACAAGGATGAGGGGATTGGAGTCTGGCAATGAAAGGCTGTAACCTCCTGGGAGGCGCCCGGACAGAGGGATACAGCTGTAGCTTCTGCAGCCCCAGGCCAGTGAGGCCCCTCTGATTCTTAGCTCTCCCTGCCCCAGGCCGCAGACCCAGGCAGGACTCGGAAGGTTCGGACACAGAGCCCTTGGACGAGGACAGCCCTGGGGTGTATGAGAATGGACTGACCCCCTCAGAGGGCTCCCCTGAACTTCCCAGCAGCCCCGCCTCCTCCCGCCAACCCTGGCGCCCCCCTGCCTGCCGGAGCCCACTGCCTTCTGGAGGGGACCGGGGTCCCTTTTCCTGCCCCAAAGCTTGGCCCGAGGAGTGGGGGGGCCCAGGTGAGCAGGCAGAGGAACTCGCTGGCTATGAGGCCGAGGATGAGGCTGGGCTGCAGGGGCCAGAGCCCAGAGATGGCTCCCCACTCCTCGGAGGCTGCAGCGACAGTTCCGGAAGTCTTCGAGAGGAGGACGGGGAGGATGAAGAGCCCTTGCCCCAGCTGAAGACCCCAGGGGGTGCCGAGCCTGAGCCTGCGGCCTCGCCAGTCCTGAGGGGCCTGTCCTCGAGGGGTCCTGACGCCGGGTGCCTGACCGAAGAGGCTGAGGAGGCTGCTGCCACCGACAGGCCCGCGCAGCGGGTGAGAGACCCACCCTCCCAACCTTGTGCCCTCAATCTCCGCTCCTTGCTGGCCCCTCTTCTCCTCAAAGCCTGGCCTCTCGTCCTTTCCAGACCCCTCAGAGGGGCTTGATTCACACTCAGCTTCCTGTCTGCCTGCCTGGTTGGACTATATCCCACCTCCAAAAAAAAAGAAAAAAAATAGAGGAGAAGTTCCTGTCGTGGCTCAGTGATTAATGAATCTGACTAGGAGCCATGAGGTTGCAGTTTCGATCCCTGGCCTCGCTCAGTGGGTTAAGGATCTGGCGTTGCCGTGAGCTGCGGTGTAGGTCACAGATGCGGCTCAGATCCAGCGTGGCCGTGGCTGTGGTGTAGGCCTGCGGCTACAGCTCTGATTAGACCCCTAGCCCGGGAACCTCCATATGCCACGGGTGCGGCCCTAGAAAAGACACACCAAAAAAAAAAAGAGAGAGAGAGAATTTGTAAGCTAGAAGGAACCTTAGAGACCTTTAACTCCCTCATTTGACACATGAGGGAACTGAGGCCCGGAGTGCTTAGAGTAACTCACCAAGGTTTCCAGCTAATAATTAACAGTAGAGTCAGAACATCTTTCCCTGTTCTCCTTTCATATCATTTCCAGCTCTCAGTTTCCTACTCCACCCCCACCCCCACCTCCACACTTTCTCTCTTTGGTGCCCAGAAATAAAAAAGGAAAAGCTTGTTCCCTCCCTACCCTGACTCTCCCTCCCTCTCGGGGGAAGAAGGGAAATAGGAAAAAAGGCAGAAAACCGAGAGGGGTGGAGTTTCCCCAGAACCCTCTACTCTGATTGGACTCCCAGCCATCTCCTGTTTCCTAGCAACCACATCCTCACCCCTACATCCCTCTCTGCTTCACTGCAGTAAAGGCGGCTGCTGCCAACGTCTGCTACTAAGGCCAGGCACCTTCTGCCTGGGCCACGTGCCGCTGGGAGGGGAAGGGAGGGGAGGGAGCGGGGGAAGGGCTGACTCGAGGGAGCCAGAGGGAAGGTGGGGCCCCGCCTGAAAGCAGAGGGGTGCTTTGCAATCCAAAAAAGCAAAGGTTGGAGATTTCCCAGCTCTGGCCTTTGAGGAGAGGTGCCTGGGACCCCCTCTGCTTTGCCACCTCAGGAAGGTAGAATCTGGACCTGGTCCTCAGGCACTGAGACTGCATTTCCCCTCATCTCTCTAGGGAGCTGCCAACCCGCTGGTGGTGGGAGCCGTGGCCCTCCTGGACCTCAGCCTGGCGTTCCTGTTCTCCCAGCTCCTTACCTGAGGCTCCTGCCTGGCCTACTTCTCTTCACTCCTCTGACCTGCCTTTTTCTCTTTCCTTCCTCCTGGTTGTTTTTGCTCCTTTCTTCCTCTCCTCCCTTCCCTTTCTTTTCTGTCCCCCTCTGGTTTTGTCTCTTGCTTTTTCTTTCTCCTTTCAGATTTTCTCATTTCTCCTGGCTCCGCCTCTGTCTTCCTCACTCCCCTCCCCACCCACCCCTTCTCTCTCTAGATTGTTTACATATGAAGGGCTTTTCTCGCTCAGAGTCGCTCTCTTCTCTGAGACACACAATTCTAAGTCAGACCATTGCCCCACTCCCTCCCCTGCCTTTTCTTTAGACCTGAACTTGGATGAGGGTGGGGGGTTGGTGTCCTGAGGAGTCTCCTGGAAGCTGAGTGGAAAGGAAGAAGAAAATGGAGAAGGGGGATACTCTATATTGGAGAAGACTGAATACCGGGCAAGGCCCTGGCCGAACTGCTGTGACTCCCTGACCCAAGGGGCCTGGTGTCCCTCTGAGGCCTAGTGATCAAGCTGGAGGGGGGACAGCCTCCATCTCTGAACTTGGAGGATCCTATCTCATCCCCAAGCACTGAGCTGGGTTCTTGCCCGACTCTCTCCTTCCCTGAAGGAGAAAACGGGAACGAAAAGCAGAATGGCTCCCCAGCATCTTCTCGCTCTTTCTTTCCTCAACAGCCAGCCCCTCGTCCAACCCCCCTGGGGGCATGCCATGCGAAGAGCAATGTGTAAAGGAAAGAAAATGTCCAATGTGGCCATGCCTCCCTACCCACTGACCTCTCCCACCTTTCTCTCTTCCCCTAAAAGTTAATTTGGTTAGTCTCACTTGTGGCCTTTGATTAAATTTCTAAGGGGCCTGGAGAAGACATTTCTACTGCAGAGGGTTAGAGGCACCTGAGCAAGGGCCCCACTCCCTCTGGCAGTAGCCGGGGGAGCGGGGAGGCAATTCTGGAGAACGATCCAGACAAGACAGTAGGAACTCACAGGGCAGCAGGAGCTGTTTAATAGCCTCTAAGTGGGTTCCATCCCTTCCCCACATCAGATCAGAATCTTGTGAACCGGGAAAACAACAGAAGGAGGGGATCAAAGGAAACCAATCTCTCATACTTTGCAGGCATCGCTGAGGTGGGAGTCAAACCCCGGTGAGAGATGGGTGGAGAGCCCTGTTTGAGGTTGTGGCTGATCCCTGGTAGTAGCTTTTCCCCTGGGGGCAGGAAGCCCCAGGAAGAGGGGACTGCAGGGTCCCCAGGGGATCCTTTCTCCCTCCCCTGCATGAGGCAGAGGCAAGCTGCCTGCCAACCCCTCCCTCAAGGAATGGCCTTGCCTGGGAATGCCCACCACACACAACCTCCTCTTTTTTTCTAGTCAAACTCTGTTTACTCCTTGGCCTGCCTCCCTCCTTCCTCCCCTCTCAACCTTTACTTCTGATTTCTATTTCATGGAATTTGGGATTGAAATTAAACTACAACAGTGCCGCCAACATCAAGTCTTGCAGGAAAAAAAAATACAAAGAAATTTAACAAAAAAAATATATTAATAAAAAATTCAAAAAAAGGGGGGGGAATTGTCCTCTCCTTCGGGTGCGATGGCTGCAGACCCAAGCTCTCAGAGGCTCTCCAGGTAAAGGAGCCCTCCTTGGAGACCCCCAGGCCTGTTACACAGTCCCACCTCCCCTAAGTAGTTAACAACTCCTTCCCTTAAGTTGCAAACCAGAAAACCCTGAGGTCAGAGCAGTTCTGGCTGCTCAGCAGGACTGCCCCGGAGGGGCGGGGTCCCGCGATGGGGGCGGGGAGAAGGAAGGACCGGACCAGGCACCAACCCCCCGTGGGGCTTGCACCCGGAAGCGCTGGGGGGAGAGGAGCGGAGTTGAGACTGAAGCCAGGTGAGGCTGGCGTCAGGGCTGGCGTCCCGGTTTGGGGACGCCGAGGCCGCCTGAGACGTGAACGCGGATTGCCGCGGAAGAAACAGCTCTGGGCTCTAGAAAGGAGATGGCTGAGCTAGGGATGGGAAACCAGGTGGAGGCGGCGAGGGGTAGCGTGGGGGGCGGGGGGAAAGGGGCGGGATTCCGGCGCATGCTCAGTAGCAATGGGCGCGGGGACGCATGCGTAGTGGAAGTCTCCCGCGGTCTGAGGAGGGGGCGGAATTTGGGAACCCACATGGGGAGAGGGCTCGGTTTTCGGGGAGCTGTGGGACCCGAACCCTCAGAATTTTGGTACAGGGCAAACCTGGGCAGGAAGCCCGGATACTCCCAGCCAGAGGGTCAAAGCCCTCTCCGTTGCGGGCTCTGCACCCCCAGGATGGTGGTGTCCTCGCTGAAGCTTCAGGAGCTAATCCAGGAGATTCGTGAGGCCAAGACCCAGGCCCAGGAGCGGGAAGTGATCCAGAAGGAGTGCGCCCACATCCGGGCCGCCTTCCGCGATGGGGACCCTCTGCACAGGCACCGCCAGCTGGCCAAACTGCTCTACGTCCACATGTTAGGCTACCCCGCCCACTTTGGACAGGTATTGACCAGGGACGCCTCTCTTCCGAGTTTGATGAGAGAAGCTAGTGGGGCAGGGTCTCGGACCCTCTTACCTATTTGTGCCCCGATTTCTTTATTCTGCATGGTTGCTGAGCCCTCACAGCATACACCGCAGTCCTTCCCCATTACAGCCCCTCTTGGTCATTCCCTTCATTCTCTGGCCAGCGCCATTCAGCGCACCTCTTCCTCTGTTTCCCATTCTCCTGTTTCCTTGAAACTACCCGCTAATTGAATCTCCTAAACCTCTCTTCGTGTTGAAGGGAGGGTGGTGGGATACCTGCCTTCACAAGTTAATCTGTTGTTAAGGAGAAGGCTAGAGAAGGGACGTTAGTACCTCCAGTTTCATCCCTGCCCCTTCCTGGTCTACCCCCTTCCCTGTAGATGGAGTGCCTGAAACTGATCGCCTCCCCCAGGTTCACAGACAAGAGGGTGGGCTACCTGGGGGCCATGCTTCTACTGGATGAGAGGCAGGATGCCCACCTGCTCATTACCAACAGCATCAAGAAGTGAGAGGGTTCTGGGAAGTGCTTGGAATCAGGGAGATGGGAGAGTGGGAAACTGGGAAATCCCAAAGGGTTGCCTGCTGCAGGTACTGGGAAGGACTGGATTTCTCAGAGGCTTGCCTGACCGTCCTCCCAAAACTCTGCAGTGACCTGAGCCAGGGGATTCAGGCCATACAAGGCCTGGCCCTGTGCACTCTAAGCACCATGGGCTCTGCTGAGATGTGCCGGGACCTGGCCAATGAGGTGGAGAAATTGCTCCTGCAGCCTAGCCCCTACGTGCGCAAGAAGGTGAGATGGCAGGTTCTAGGCACCTGCCCCTCCAGAAACTCACCCACCTGCCATGTGGTGGAGGTGGGGGATGGGTCCATCCTGGCAGACCCTCGCCCTGTCTGAGCCCCCACCTCTGCAGGCTGTTTTGACTGCAGTGCACATGATCCGGAAGGTCCCCGAGCTCTCCAATCTCTTCCTCCCACCCTGTGCCCAACTGCTTCGGGAACGCCACCATGGTAAGACTACGGGGATCCTTGTCCTCTGCCTCAGCTCTGGCTGAGGACAGAAGGAAAACACGGGCAGGAACACCAGCTTCTAGGAGAAGAGTAGCAGGTGCATACAAGCACACACGCACAGTAGGCCCCCCTGGGCCCCGGCCCACCGTTCACCTCCCCCACCCTGACCCAGGCATCCTGCTGGGCACCATCACGCTGATCACGGAGCTCTGCGAACGAAGCCCTGCAGCTCTCAAGCACTTTCGAAAGGTGGGCTGGTGAAGGGTGGGGCCCCGGGCCAGGAAGAGAGAGGCCGCGGGCTTGGAATGGGGCTGAAGGCTGGGAGGATTTGGAAAAATGCCCAGGTTGGGCTGTGCCCTCCCTCCAGGTGGTGCCCCAGCTGGTGCACATCCTCCGGAGTCTGGTGACGACGGGATACTCCACAGAACACAGCATATCTGGAGTCAGCGACCCCTTCCTACAGGTGGGCTGACCCTTCCCTGCTGTATCCCTGAACAAAAAGCCTAGTAAGCCCACGGCCGGTGGTCACCTCACAGAAAACACTTCTTTTTTTTTCTTCTGCTTTTTAGGGCCATACTCACTGCATATGGAGGTTCCCAGGCTAGGGGTTGAATCGGAGCTCCAGCTGCTGGCCTACGCCACAATTCACAGCAACGCTGGATCCTTAACCCACTGAGCAAGGCCAGGAATTGAACCTGCAGCCGCATGGTTACTAGTCAGATTCGTTTCCACCATGCCACAATGGAAACTCTACCTCTCAGAAAACACTTTGGCTCAGTCAGTGTCTTGGGCAGGAGAGTGGCAGGCACAGACTGCCCAGGTTATCCCAGGACCGGGGTGGGAAGGGAGATGCCTGAAGGTCAGAAAATGTAGTTTGGTAACAATCAAAAAAAAATAATCCTGTCCTGGAGTTCTCTTGTGGTGCAGCAGGTTAAGGATCCAGCATTTTCACTGCAATGGCTTGGATCACTGCTGTGGTGTGGGTTCTATCCCTGGCCCAGGAATTCCCACATGCTGTGGACACAGCAAAAAAAAAAACAAAGCCTGTCCCCAAGTCACCCGGCCTCACACACCTCTGATCCCCTCACAGGGCCAGTGGACCTGAAGGGGTGGGGTGGAGACGCTCTAGGAAACCAGCTGGACCCCTCCCATTCCTCTCCTCAGTGTTGAGTTTTTCTCCTCCGCCCCACAACTCCTTAAGCTAAGAACCACCCCACCAGCCTTTCAACCGCTAACTCCATTTCAGGTCCAGATACTTCGTCTGCTTCGGATTCTGGGCCAGAACCACGAAGAGAGCAGTGAGACCATGAATGACTTGCTGGCCCAGGTGGGGCAGTGGTGGGGGCTGGTTAGATGTGTTGCTCTGTGAACCCACTGACCGGGCGCAACATCCCTCATATGACCACTCTCCGTGAGGTTGCCGGAGGTCTCCGTTTCCCTCTAGACTGATCTCCCTGAGGACTGGGACACCGTCCACCTCAGTGCAGTGCCTTTGGTGCATAGCAGGGCTCGGTGAACTTTTTTTTTAATTCAGTGAATTGAATTTTATTACATTTATAGTTGTACAATGATCATCACAACCCAATTTTATAGCATTTCCATGCCAAACCCTTAGTGCATCCCCCCACCCCCTAACCTGTCTCCTTTGGAAACCATAAGTTTTTCAAAGTCTATGAGTCAGTATCTGTTCTGCAAAGAAGTTCATTGTGTCTTTTTTTTTTTTTGTCTTGTCTTTTTGTCTTTTTGCTATTTCTTGGGCCACTCCTGCGGCATATGGAGGTTCCCAGGCTAGGGGTCCAATCGGAGCTGTAGCCACTGGCCTACACCAGAGCCACAGCAACTCGGGATCCGAGCCGCGTCTGCGACCTACACCACAGCTCACAGCAACTCCAGATCGTTAACCCACTGAGCAAGGGCAGGGACCGAACCCGCAACCTCATGGTTCCCAATCAGATTCGTTAACCACTGCGCCACGACAGGAACTCCTTTTTTTTTGTCCTTTTTTTTAGATTCCACATGTCAGTGATAGCATATGATGTTGGTGTCTCATTGTCTGACTGACTTCACTTAGCATGATAATTTCTAGGTCCGTCCACATTGCTGCAAATGCCATTCTTTCTTTCCTTTTAATGGCTGAGTAATAGTTCATTGTGTACATGTACCACATCTTCTTCATCCACTCCTCTGTCAATGGACATTTAAGTTGTTTCCACGTCTTGGCTATTGAAAATAGTGCTGCAGTGAACACTGGAGTACATGTGTCTTTGCGAGTCATGGTTTTCTCTGGGTAGATGCCCAAGAGTGGGATTGCTAGATCAAATGGTAATTCTATTTTTAGTTTTCTGAAGAATCTCCGTACTGTTTTCCACAGTGGTTGCACCAATTTACATTCCCACCAACAGTTTGATAGGGTTCCTTTTTCTCCACACCCTCTCCAGCATTTATTATTTTTAGATTTTTTGATGATGGCCATTCTGGCCTGTGTAAGGTGGTACCTCATAGTGGTTTTGATTTACATTTCTCTATATAATTAGTGATGTTGAACATCTTTTCATGTGTTTTTTTGGCTATCTGTATGTCTTTTTTGGAGCACTGTCTGTTTAGATCTTGTGCCCATTTTTTGATGGGGTTGTTTGTTTTTTTGGTATTGAGCTGTAGGAGTTGTTTATAAATTTTGGAAATTAATCCCTTGTCAGTCACTTCATTTGCAAAGATTTTCTCCCATTCTGTGGGTTGTCTTTTCGTTTTGTTTAGGGTTTCCTTTGCTGTGCAGAAACTTTTAAATTTAATTAAGTTCGATTTGTTTATTTTTGTTCTTATTGTCACTACTCTAGGAGGTGGATCTAAGAAGATATTGCTGTGGTTTATGTCGGAGAGTGTTTGGCCTGTGTTTTCCTCTAAGAGTTTGATAGTGTCTGGTCTTATATTTAGGTCTTTAATCCATTTTGAGTTTATTTTTGTGTATGGTGTTAGGAAGTGTTCTAATTTCATTCTTTTACATGTGGCTGTCCAGTTTTCCCAGCACCACTTATTGAAGGTGCTGTCTTTTCTTCATTGTATATTCTTGCCTCCTTTGTCATAGATTAGTTGACTGTAGGTGCATGGGTTTAATTCTGGGCTTTCTATCATGTTCCACTGATCTGTATTTCTGTTTTTGTGCCAGTACCATACAGTTTTGTTGACTGTAGCTTTGTAGTATAGTCTGAAGTCAGGGAGCCTGATTCCTCCAGCTCCATTTTTCTTTCTCAGGATGACTTTGGCTATTCTGGGTCTAGTGTGCTTCCAAACAAACTTTAAGATAGTTTGTTCTAGTTCTGTGAAAATTGTCCTTGGTAATTTGATAGGGATTACATTGAATCTGTAGATTCCCTGGGGTAGTATAGTCATTTTGATAATATTGAGTCTTCCAAGCCAAGAGCATGGTATGTCTTTTCATCTATTTGTGTCATCTTTGATTTCTTTCATCAGCGTCTTAGTTTTCAGAGTACAGGTCTTTTGTCTCTTTAGGTAAGTTTATTCCTAAGTATTTTCTTCTTTTTGATGCAATGGTAAATGGAATTGTTTCCCTAATTTCTCTTTATGATCATTTGTTGTTAGTATGTAGAAATGCAGTCAATTTCTGTTTGTTTTTTTGTTTTGTTTTGTTTTGGTTTTTTTTTTTGCTTTTTAGGGCTGCACCCACAGCATATAGAGGTTCCCAGGCTAGGGGTCTGATCTGAGCCGGTCTGTGTCATAACCACAGCAACACCAGATCCGAGCCGCATGTGCAACCAACACCTCAGCTCATGGCAACACCAAGCGAGGCCAGGGATCAAACCTGCAACCTCATGGCTCCCAGTTGGATTCGTTTCCACTGTACCACAATGGGAACTCTGGTATTAATTTTGTATCCTGCAACTTTGCCAAATTCATTGATGAGCTCAAATTCATTGGTGGAGCTACCAGTTTTCTGGTAATGTCTTTAGGATTTTCTAGGTATAGTATCATGTCATCTGCAAATAGTGATAGTTTTACTTCTTCCTTTCCAATTTGGATTCCTTTTATTTCTTTTTCTTTGCTCGGACTTCCAAAACTATGTTGAAGAGTAGTGGCGAGAGCAGACATCTATTTCTTGTTCCTGATCTTAGCGGGAATTCTTTCAGCTTTTCACCCTTGAGAATAATGTTAGCTCTGGGTTTGTCATATATGGCTTTTACTATGTTGAGGTAGGTTCCCTCTATGCCCACTTTCTGGAGGGTTTTTGTCAGAAATGGCTGCTGGATTTTGTCAAAGGCTTTTTTCTGCACCTATTGAGAGCATCATGTGGTTTTTATTCTTCAGTTTGTTAATATAGTGTGTCACACTGATTGATTTGCAAATATTGAAGAATCCTTGCATCTCTGGAATAAATCCCACTTGATCATGATGTACAATCCTTGCCTACTATTTTGTTGAGGATTTTTGCATCTATGTTCATCAGTGATACTGGTCTGTAATTTTCTTTTTTTAATGGTATCTTTGTCTGGTTTATGGTATTGGGCCTCATGGAATAAGTTTGGGAGTGTTCCTTCCTCTGCAATTTTTTGAAATAGTTTCAGGGTAGGTGTTAGCTCTTCTCTAGATGTTTGGTAGAATTCACCTGTGAAGTCATCTGGTCCTGGACTTTTGTTTGTTAGAAGTTTTTAAATCAATTTCAATTTCAGTACTTGTGATTGGCCCATTCATCTTTTCTCTTTTTTTTTTTTTTTTTTGTCTTTTCTAGGGCCTCACCCGAGGCATATGGAGGTTCCCAGGCTAGGGGTCGAATCGGAGCTGTAGCCACTGGCCTATGCCAGAGCCACAGCAACACAGGATCCGAGCTGCGTCTGCGACCTACACCACAGCTCACGGCAACGCCGGATCCTTAACCCACTGAGCAAGGCCGGGGATCAAACTCGCAACCTCGTGGTTCCTAGTTGGATTTGTTAACCACTGAGCCACGACGGGAACTCCTCCTTGTTGATTTTCTGTCTGGATGATCTGTCTGTTGCTGTAAGTGGGGTGTTAAACTCCCCTGCTGTTATTGTATTATTGTCAATTTCTCCTTTTCAGGTTGTTTGTAGTTCCCTTATATAGCGAGGTGATTCTGTGTTGGGTGCATATGTGTTTATAATTGTTGTATCTTCTTCTTGGATTGCTCCTTTGATCATTATGTAATGCCCTTCTTTGTCTCTTATGATAATCTTTATTTTAAGGTCTATTTTGTCTGATAGTGAGCTTTGCTATTCCAGCTTTCTTTTGGTTCCCGTTTCGATGCAGTATTTTCTTCTATTCTCTCACTTTCAATTTGTATGTCTCTAGAAGTGAAGTGGGTCTCTGGAAGATAGCATATATATGGGTCTTGTTTTTGTATCCTTTGAGCCAGTCTACGTCTTTTGGTTGGGGCATTTAGTCCAATTGCATTTAAGGTAATTATTGATATATATGTTCTTATTGCCATTTTATTAACTGTTTTGGATTTGTTTTTGTTGCACTTATTTCTCCTCTTCTCTTGCGGTTTGATGAATATCTTTAGTGTTGTATTTGAGTTGATTTTTCTTATTTGTGTGTGTATCAGTTGTAGATTTTTGGTTTGTAGTTACCCCGAAGTTTGACATAGGAATACACACACACACACACACACACGAGATTGTTTTAAGTTGTTGGTCTCTTAATTACAAGCACATCTCCAGTGTCCTGCGTTTGTACCCTCCTCTTTTCACAATTTATGACTTTGGTAGCATATTTGTGCGTGGATGATTTCCTGCCTTTACTGCATATATGTTGTTACTGGTGAGCCTTGTCATTTGTAGCATTTTTGTTTCTAGTTGGGGCCTTTTCTTCTCTGCCTAGAGAATTCCCTTTGGTATTTGTTGTAAAGCTTGTTTAGTGTTGGAGTTCCCGTCATGGCACAGTGGAAATGAATCTGACTGGGAACCATGACGTTGAGGGTTCGATCTCTGGCCTCGCTCAGTGGGTTAAGGATCCAGTGTTGCTGTGAGCTGTGGTGTAGGTCACAGATGCGGCTCAGATCTGGTGTGGTAGTGGCTGTGGTGTAGGCCAGCAGCTGTAGCTCTGATTAGACCCCTAGCCTGGGAGCCTCCATATGCCACAGGTATGGTACTTAAAAGCAAAAAAAAAAAAGAAAAAAGAAAAAGCTGGTTTAGTGTTGCTGAATTCTCTTAGCTTTTGCTTGTCTGTAAAGCTTTTGATTTCTCCTTCAAATCTGAATGAGAGCCTTGCTGGGTAGAGTAATCTTGGTTGGAGGTTTTTTCCTTTCCTCACTTTAAGTATTCGTGCCACTCCCTTCTGGCATGCAGACCTGCAGAGTTTCTGCTGAAAAATCTGCCAGTAGCCTTATCGGGGTTCCCTTGTATGTTATTTGTTTCTTTTCCCTAGCTGCTTTCAATATTTTCTCTTTGTCTTTAATTTTGGTCAGTTTGATTCAAATGCGTCTTGGGGTGTTCCTCCTTGGGTTTATTTTACATGGTATTAGTTGTGCTTCCTGGATTTGAGCAAGTGGTTCCTTTTCCATGTTAGAGATGTTTTGGGCTATTATCTCTTTGAATATTTTTTCTGTCCTTTTCTGTCTCTCTTCTCCTTCTGGCGCCCCTATAATATGGATGTTGGCGTGTTTAACATTGTCCCAGAGTTCTCTGAGACTTTCTTCATTTCTTTTCCATCTTTTTTTCTCTTTTCTGTTACATATAAGTGATTTCCACTAGTCTGTCCTCCACCTCACTTATTTGTTCTTCTGCCTCCTATATTCTGCTGTTGGTTGCTTCTAATGAATTTTTTATTTCAATTATTGAATTTTGCATCTCTGCTTAAGTTTTAAATCTTGTATATCTTTGCTCAGTGTTTGCTGTAATTTATCAGTCTTTGCCTCCAGTTTATTTCCAATGTCTTGAATCATCTTCACTTCATCAGTCTAAAGTCTTTTTCCTGGAGGCAGATAATCTCCAGATCACTTAACGGTTTTTCTGGGTTTTTTTTTTTTTTCTTGCTCCCTTTTCTGAGTTATAGTTCTCTGCCTTTTCATTTTGTATTGGTTTTGGGTGTGGTCTCCTTTTTGCAGACAATAGAGTTGTAGCCTCTCTTGCTTCTGATGTCATTCTACCCCCCCCCCCAACCCTGCCTCCCATGGCTGCAGTTAGTATGGGGGCTTGCTGTAGGCTTCCTGATGGGAGGAGCTGGTGCCTGCCAACTGGTAGGTGGAGCTTATTCTTATCCCTCTGGTGGGTGGGGTTAGAATCTCACCCTCTGGGTGAGATTAGAAATGGCATTTGCCTGGGGGAGGTCTTTAGGCAGCTTCTTACTGATAGGTGGGGCTGTAATCCCAACTGGATTATTGTTTGGCCTGGGGCTTCTCAGCTGATGCGGGACCATATTTTACCAAAATGGCCACCTCTAGAGGAACACATGCTGATGAATATTCCAGAGAACCTTGCCTCCAATGTCCTTCCCCAACAATGAGCCACAGTCACCCCATTTTCCCAGGAGATCCTCCAAGAACTGCAGTCAGGTCTGACCCAGATTCCTATGGAGTCCCTGCTTTGCCTGGGACCCAGTGTACATGAAAGCCTGTGTGCATCTTTCAAGAATGAGGTCTCTGTTTCCCCCAGTCCCATAGAGCCCCTGCACACAAGCTCCACTAGCCAGATGCTCCAGGGGCTCCTTTTCCCAATGCCAGATCCCCAGGCATGGGGACCTGACTTGATGCTCAGAATTCTCACTCCCAGGAATTCCAGTCATGGCACAGCAGAAATGAATCTGACTAGGAACCATGAGGTTGCGGGTTCAATCCCTGGCCTTACTCAGTGGGTTAAGGATCTGGCATTGCTGTGAGCTGTGGTGTAGGTCGCAGACGCGGCTCAGATCTGATGGTGCTGTGGCTATGGCATAGTCCAGCAGCTGTAGCTCCAATTGGACCCCTAGCCTGGGAACCTCCACATGCCATGGGTACGGCCCTAAAAAGGAAAACAAACAAAACAAAACAAAAAACTCTCACTCCTGTAGGTGAGTCTCTGTGATCCAGTTACTTTCCAGTCTGTGGGCTGCCCACCTGGTGGATATGGGGTTACTTATATTGAGTAATCACCCCTTTTATCATCTTGATGTGGCCTCCTCTTTGTCTTCTGGAGTAGGATATCTTTTTTGAAAGTTTGCCATCGTCCATTTGGTTGAAGGTTGTTCAGCAGTTGGTTGTAATTTTGTTGTTTTTATGAGAGAAGGTAAGCTCCAGTCCTTCTACTCCACCGTCTTTTTGTTGTTGTTGTTGTCTTTTGTCCTTTTAGGGCCGCACCCATGGCAGATGGAGGTTCCCAGACTATGAGTCTAATCAGAGCTATTGCTGCCGGCCTATGCCAGAGCCACAGCAACACCAGATCTCAGCCATGTCTGTGACCTACACCACACCTCATGGCAACGCCGGACCCTTAACCCACTGAGCGAGGCCAAGGATTGAACCTGCAACCCTAGTCGGATTCATTTCCACTGCTGTGCTAAGATGGGAACTCTTTACTCCACCTCTTAATCCTGTCTTTTGGGGAACTTTGTTAGAGGATTAAGGGATGACATCCAGAGACCTGAGGAGAGGACAGACCCCTTAGAGCTGCCTGTTCGCTCCCATCCACACAGGTAGCCACAAATACGAACACCAGCCGAAATGCCGGCAGCGCAGTGCTCTTTGAGACGGTCCTCACCATCCTGGACATTCGCTCAGCAGCAGGCCTGCGGGTACCATCCCCCCACCTCTCCCCCTCGGCCCCTGTCACCCTGTGCCACGCACTCCCCACTCCTGAGTGAGCAGGTTGCTCCTTCCCTGACTGTCCCCAACCTCTGTCTCCCATAGGTTCTAGCTGTCAACATTCTTGGCCGCTTCCTGCTCAACAGTGACAGGAACATTAGGTAACAGGCCCAGGTGGGCTGTGCCCTTGGCCCTCTGCCCTACCCTCCAGATTCTTAGACCCAGGGCAAGATGGGATGGGGAGGGGCCTGATGGCCAGGGTGTGATAGGGCCTCGCCCGCTCTGACAGGTACGTAGCGCTGATGTCCCTGCTGCGGCTGGTGCAGTCTGACCACAGCGCTGTGCAGCGGCACCGGCCCACCGTGGTGGACTGTCTGCGGGACCCCGATGCTTCCCTCAGCCGGTGAGCAGGACAGAGGTCCCATTGCCCAAGATCCAGACCAGCTCAGAGCAGCTGGAGAAAGGGGACTGGGGAAGGGGGCCTGTGGCATGTCATGGGGTGACCTGGGCTGCCTTGTATAAACACACACTCCTCCTGCCAGGCGGGCCCTGGAACTGAGCCTGGCTCTGGTGAACAGCTCCAATGTGCGAGCCATGACCCAGGAGCTGCAGGGCTTTCTGGAGTCCTGCCCCCCTGATCTGCGGGCCACCTGTGCCTCAGGCATCCTGCTGGCAGCTGAGAGGTGAGCAGATGGGTGCCCAGGAGACAGACAGGGTGGAATCCATGGTGGCTCAGCACCAGGACTGAAGAGCCACATGTCCCCTAGGTTTGCCCCATCCAAGCGGTGGCACATAGACACCATCCTGCATGTGCTGACAACGGTGAGGCAGGGGCTGGGCTGAGCTGGGCGGGAGCAGGCGGGGGTTACCACGCTGACTCGGTCATGTTCACCCCTCCAGGCAGGCGCCTATGTGCGTGATGATGCGGTAGCCAACCTGACCCAGCTGATTGGGGGTGCCCAGGAGCTCCACGCCTACTCTGTGCGCCGCCTCTACAGCGCACTGGCCAAGGACATCTCTCAGGTACTGCTCCACCACTAGGCCCAGGGCTGCCCGCCCCTCACCGCATCCCCCAGCCTTTCCTGGGCCACTTGCTTCCTACACCTGATTCCTAATTGTTTTTCCTTCAAGGTCACAGCTCTCTGCTTAGCAGAGGAGACACTCAAGGGCAGATCCCTGTTTACAGTTAGAACACCTGGACTCCTGTCCTGGTTCTGATACTACTGTCTGTGCAACCACAGACGACTCACTTAACTTCATGCTAGGTGTCCTCAGCATCCTACTGAGCCTACCTGCCAGAGTGGTCTTGGTCAAGTGAGATAGATAAAAACACTTCCTAAATGCATTAGGTTTTGTTATTACCTTGAATACTGAGTGAATTCACAGATGCCAGCCAGTGTCTATACTATAGCCCCCTTTCCAGATTACTTAAGTAGGGTAGGAAACCACCCATCTCTCCCTCAAGGGATAGACTCCCTCACTTCCTCATCACCACTGCACCCCTTGTGGTTAAGCCATGTAGTTTTTTGTTGTTGTTGTTGTTAAGGTGGTACCTGTGGCCTATGGAAGTTCCCAGGCTAGGGGTTGAATTGGAGTTGAAGCTGCTGTCTATACCACAGCATGACAACACCATATCTGAACCGCATCTGTGACTTACATTGCAGCTTGTGGGAATACCAGATCCTTAGCCCACTGAACAAGGCCAGGGACTGAACCCACATCCTTACAGATGCTATGTCGAGTTCTTAACCTGCAGAGCCACAACAGGAATTCCCTATTTTTTAAAGTTGAAATAAGGTTGATTTATATTGTGTTAGTTTCAGGTGTCCAACACAGTGATTTAGTTATATATCTTTTTTTCTTCAGATTCTTTACCATTATAGATTATTACAATATATTGAATGTGGGAGTTCCCATTGTGGCTCAGCAGTTTAAGAACTTCGCATAGTGTCCATGAACATGTGGGTTTGATCCCTGGCCTTGCTCAGTGGGTTGAAGATCCAACGTTGCCATAAGCTGCGGTGTAAGTTGCAGACATGGCTTGGATCTGGTGTTGCCCTGGCTGTGGTGTAGACCAGCAGCTGCAGCTCCAATTCAATCTCTAGCCTGGGAACTTCCATATGCTGCGGGTGCAGCCCTAAAAAGGAAAAAAAAAGATATTTCATACAGTTCCCTGAGCTCTACATAAAGTAGGTCCTTGTTTCTCTTTTTTTTTTCTTTTTGCTATTTCTTGGGCCGCTCCCACGGCACATGGAGGTCCCCAGGCTAGGGGTCCAATCGGAGCTGTAGCCACCAGCCTACACCAGAGCCACAGCAACACGGGATCCGAGCCGCATCTGCAACCTACACCACAGCTCACGGCAACGCCAGATCGTTAACCCACTGAGCAAGGGCAGGGACCGAACCCGTAACCTCATGGTTCCCAGTCAGATTCGTTAACCACTGCGCCACGACGGGAACTCCTGTTTCTCCCTTTTATATATAGTAGTGTGTCTGTTAATCCCCAAACTCCTAATTTATCCCACTCCCCTTCCTTTTCCCTTTGGTAACCATAAGTTTGTTTTCTGTGCCTGTGCATCTGTTTTTGTTTTGTGTATAGATTCATTTGTATTATTTTTTAGATTCCACATATAAGTGATATTATTTAATATTTGTCTTTGACTTCACTTAGTATGATAATCTCTAGGTCCATCCTGGGCCATGTAGTTCTGATACTTGGCCACCAGAGGGCAGAGGAAGCCCAGGAGCCAGGATAGAGGCGTCAAGAAATTAACAAAACCTGCTCTGTAACAGCTCCCTGTGCTGAAGGCCTTCCCTTTTCCCCTCTCCTCTAAACTCCATCTCTGCACTACCTAAAGGATATCACAGGGTCTGGAAGTGAGGAGGGGACCCAGACGCTGGCCCAGCACGTTTCTTACCCCATGCAGCAACCGCTGGTGCAGGTGGCAGCTTGGTGCATCGGGGAATACGGGGACCTCCTGCTGGAGGGGAGCTGTGAGGAAGCTGAGCCCCTGCAGGTGGGTCCTGCACTGGGGGTAAACTGGAGGATGGGTCAGGGGAGGCAGGGCTGAACCCAGGGTCACTCCCTGTGTCCCTCCAAAAGGTGGAGGAAGAGGAGGTGTTGGCATTGCTGGAAAGGGTACTGCAGTCTCACATGTCCCTGCCAGCTACCCGAGGATATGCCCTGACAGCCCTCATGAAGCTCAGCACCCGGCTCCGTGGGGACAACAAGTGAGACTGGGGCCCAGCCGCTGCCCTAGAGCCTTTCTCCACGGTGCCCCCACCCCCAGTTTCTGGTTTCTCTCCAGGCCCTCACCACCCCCCCCACCTCCCCGCAATCCTTAGGTATTTTCTTTTGAGCCAAGTAGTGTGGGTCTCTCCCTGCTCCATGGAGCCTCTTCCTTCCCTGCCGCATCCTGGAGGTGAGGGGCAGGGGCAGAGCGCCATTCCCACTTGCACACCGCCACGCGGCCCAGCCGCATCCGCCAGGTGGTGTCCATCTACGGGAGCTGCCTGGACGTGGAGCTGCAGCAGCGTGCGGTGGAATACAACACTCTCTTCCGGAAGTACGACCACATGAGGTGTGCACCACCCAGCCGCAGTGCGGGACCCACCCCCCTTGGCCATTGTCCCTTTCTGGGCACAAAGGTCTCATCCAGTCAGAGCCTCCCACCCACAGTTCATCGAAGCCAAGCAGGCTTCCCACCCTCCTTGTTCAGACAGCAGCAGCATGCCTTCTTAGGAAATCAGAGGGGCACTTCTGACCCACCCTAAGCCCAGGACTCTCCACGTTCTTACCCTCCTCCCACACCTCCTGTGTGAAAAGCCCAGGGCCTGCCCAGAGGGTTATACCTGCCTTCCATCCTCCCAGGGCTGCCATCCTGGAAAAGATGCCTCTTATGGAGCGAGGTGGCCCTCAGGTCGATGAGAAAGGAAAGGAAAGCGAAGAAGAAGAAGCGGCCCCTAACCCCACAGAGCCCCAGGTGAGGAGGTGAGGAGCCCCGGAGGAAGAGCATGATCCAGCTTCCTTACTCAGCCCTGACCCTCTGCCTTCTCCCCCTCCCCCAGGCCTCGAAGCTCTTGGATCTCTTGGATCTCCTGGATGGCCCTTCTGCGGATGCCCACCACCCTCCCCCTCTGGATCCCACCCCAGGAGGCACTTTAATAAATCTCCTGGACCTTCCTTGTGCTCCCCCACCCCCTGGTAAGCTCTGCAAAGGGGCGACTTCTTAAGAGGGGTGGAAAGGCTGCTTCTCCTTCGAAGCCAAGGACTGAGGTTCAGGTACCCTCTTCCCTGCAGTATGCCCCCATCACAACCCTGTCCTAGTGTCAGGGCTCATTGGATCATGCCAGTCCCCTCCTGGACACCCTCCTGTGTCTTCCCTTTGTTCCAGACTTCTTACCCTGGCCTCTGGGCCCTGCTTCCTCCTCACTCACCTCATAGGCTTTCCCACTGCCTGCTCCACTGGTCTCCTCGAAACCCCTCAGGCCCTCTCACCTCAAGCCCTTGGCATTCATGTTCTTTTCTCATGGAGTGCTCTTTCCTCAGCACGTCAAATGACTGCCTCATTCTCACTCTTGGGCCTTGCCTCAAATGTCAGATGCTTTCCCCTACTGCTATTTAAGTTAGTTCCCCCCAGTTATCCTGACAATTTATTTCCTTCGGCGCACCAGTGACCATCTGTGATTATCTCGTTTATTGTCCTCTCCCCCCACTAGGCTGTCAGCTCCAGCAGGAACCTCATCTCCTTGTCCACTCTGTTGCTAGCGTCTCGAGCAGTGCCCTGCACCCACTGGGTGCTCATTTAATTTTTGTGGAACGAATGAACTATTATCTTCAGCTCATACACTGAGCTGCTTTTCTCTCCCTACCGTAGCTCCTATCCCAAATCTCAGAGTGTTTGAGCGTGAGGGACTACAGCTGAATCTGTCTTTTGTTCGACCCCCTGGAACCCCTGCTTTGCTGTTAATCACTGTCACAGCCACCAATACCTCAGCGGGTGACGTCACCCACTTCATCTGCCAGGCCGCTGTGCCCAAGGTTTGTAGAAGACCAGGATTCAGATGTGGCCTGGGTACTCCAGGAGAAAAAGCCACTAAGTAGAGGAGGTGGGTCAGGAAGAGAGTGAGATGAGGAGGGAGTGATATGCCAGGACAGGCACTTGGGGATTTAGGGGAAGAGGGTTCAAACTACTGGGTGTGGAGGGGTTGCCTGAGCCCAGCCAGTTGTCTTACTGTGGGATCTGTCCAACCTTTTGTGTTCAGAGTTTCCAGCTACAGCTACAGGCCCCTAGTGGGGACACAGTTCCAGCTCAGGGTGGCCTTCCGATGACGCAGCTCCTCAGAATCCTCAATCCTAACAAGGTGAGCTCCAGGAGCCCCTCAAGGCTAAGACCCAGGAAAGGGGGCTGTCATAGGTGCTAACCCCGGTCTCTGCTCTCTTATCTCTAGGCCCCCTTGCGGCTGAAGCTGCGCCTCACCTACAACCACTTTGGCCAGTCGGTGCAGGAAATCTTTGAGGTGAACAACTTGCCTGTGGAGACATGGCAGTAACTCTGCCTCCACTCACAGTATGAAGTCTTCCTAAGAATCCAAACCACAGGGGCCCCAGCTACCTGGAGGCACATCTGAGCGCTACCAGCAGGTGGCGCTCTGGTCCTGTGCTTGCCACTGCGGAACCTGTTGGGGGCGCCCCCTCAACCCCACAAATAATAAAGCCTGAGGAGGGAAAGCCATATTTGAGGTAGAAAACATATGTGTTTAACACCCAGGGAGAAGTTTTCTTACATGGGAAGTAGGTATCTTGCCCTGAGCCTTTGGAACTGGTTGCAACAAAGGAGGGTTTTCTTTCTACCCCTCTCCAGGGCTGGGGAGCAGATGTGCCCCTAAACTTCCACAGGAGGCACGCTGCCCTCTGGGCCAGAACAGGACACAGTGGCAACAGCAAACCGGAATTTCTCGATTCCTAACAGGGATTCCTGCCTATTTGCCCAACCTGCTGCTATTCCCCATACCCCAGGGCAGGGAAATCCCTGCTGCCTCCCCTCATCTCTAACTCAGCTGTAAGGCGGTTTAGGAGCCGCTGGCAGAATCAATGGCATCGACCAAGGGAGGGGGGTGGCAAGGGATTTTCCTGTGCTTAACTACTGATCACGGCTAAGTGGAAATCCTATAAACACGAGCGGAAATCAATGGAGGCTGCTTAGCGGCCAGGGGAGAGGGGCGGCCCGCAGATTGTATCTGACGGATGAGGGAGAGGATGCAACCAAGGAGGGCACCAGGAAGGATGGCTGAGGGTAGGGTGAAGGAACAGGCAGAACCGAGAGGGTCACTCTCTCCAAAGGGAGGCCAGGGAGGAAGAGGCACGGCAAGGCCAAGAATGAATCTCAGGAGACCCAGGATGCTCTTCCCCACAGAGGAGGGGACACCCTAGCCCAGTCTCACGTCCAGATCTTCAGTCCCCTCTGGCTTCCTTTTGGAGCTGTACACTTCTAGCAGGCGCTGATAGTCTTGAGGCCGGAAGCACTGTAGGTACACGATTAGCTTGGCAGGTGCCTCCTCATGCACCAGCACACCTATAGGCAGAGGAGAATGAGGAGAGAAGCAGATAGCTGCAAATGCTTTGACTCTCCCTGCCCACGCAGCTAGACCCCAAAGTTGTTTCCAAGGCAGCACTGGGCTTCTGAAGGCCATTCAACCAGGAGTGGCCCTGGGAAGCCAAACATGAGCCTCTCCTCCAGCAAGAAGCGGTGAAGAGGCACTCAGGTGCCATGAAGACAGAGGACCTCAGTAGTGACTCGTTTTTGTTACTGCTCTGCCCTCCCCCCCATCAAGATTAAAGCCCATCCAGGCAGGCCGAAGCTCATTAGCTTGGTAATGAAGCACATACGGAGAAGCACACAGAGAGGAACCAAGGGATGTAGAAAGAAGAGAGAGAAGCAGCTACAGCCATGGGGAGGGATTCACAGAGAATTCTAGCCTCTGTGTGGTGTAGAGTCACGATAAGCCAGTGTCTGATTGTTAGTGCCTGGCAGCATGCTGGGCGGAAAGCAGGGAACGGCATAGGTTTGCTGAGGAGGCAAGAACAGCATCCAGAGCTGTAAGGCCCCATGGGACATATAACCCCATACTTGTGTGGATGAACTGTCTACAAGGGAGCTAAGCCTGGGAACAAAAAAACCTGCCATTGCTTGCCCCGCAGTCTGTCACAGACACAATGTTCCTGTCTTTTACTCAAGCCAACAGGACAAATTGAATGAGGATCTGGTTGTAAAAATGAGAGGACAGGAGTTGAAGGAAGGATGGATGGAAGGACTGAAGTAGAGAACTGACAAATGGAACTGTAGGACACATGCAGCGGCTGGAGGTATGAGAACTAAGACAACCACTGGGCTAGATCAGGGACACATGGAAGGATTAAATCCAGGTTCTACAGTTATTGCAAAAGAGGAAACGATTTGATAGAGCCCTAAGCAAACTGAAAATACAGAGTTCCCATCGTGGCTCAGTGGTAACAAACCTAATTAGTATCCATGAGATGCGGGTTCAATCCCTGGCCCCGCTCAGTGAGTTAAGGATCCAGCGCTGCCATGAGCTGTGGTGTAGGTCACAGACGAGGCTTGGATCCTGTGTGGCTGTGGTATAGGCCAAGGGCTACAGCTCCGACTGGACCCTTTGCCTGGGAACTTTCATATGCAGTGGGTGTGGCCCTAAAAAAAGAAAAAATAGCTAAAATAATTCCCCTTAGAGAAATAGCCTCGGAGACCCTCCCCACTAACTGACCCAGAAGAGGGACAAAGGAAACACAGAAGGGCCTATTTCCCTCACCAAGCATGCTGCTGACGCTGTGGATCTTTTCTAGGGCAGCTGGGACTTCAGCCTCCTCACGCACCAGGGCCTCTACCTCACCCACAGCGTAGCCAAAGTCAGCTGTATCCAGGTCCACTCTGAGGGGTGGCTCCTCTTCATCAGCTCCAGACGGCACCAGTTTCCAGCCACTGCGCTGGGTCACAAAACTTGCTATTTCCTGCAGCCCCAGATGGTCCAGCACAGCAGCCACACCCCCAGCCCTGGGGACCTCAGCCCTCAGCACCTCACAGAGCTGGGCCACAATTGCAGACTCAGCTGTGAGCTCCGTGTACTTAGTGCAGGGTTCTGAGACACTTGCTGCCCCAGCATATTTGAGCTGCCATCCACTACCCTCTCGCTGTCGTAGCCAGTGGTCAGACCGCATGAGGCTCAGCTCAGGGGTATCATAGTAGCTGTCTCGGAAGGTGATTCGGTGCTCCAGGATACCTCCCAACTCCTGCAGCCGCTCCTCTATGCCGGGCCCCGGAAGGAACTTTCGTTCCACTTCAATCAGGCCCAAGGCCATGTTACCTGCAATTAGTCCATCAACAAACATTACTGAGCTCCCAAATAACCCATTTCCTACCCCCCTCCCCAAGAACCTGTGAGTCGCACACACTGTCCCAAGGCTCTCTGTTGGGGGCCCTTTCTCCCTACCTCTGTGATGGATGGCCTTCTCTGATGTTTTAAGGCTCAGCAACAGGTATAGGTCTGGGGTTAAACCCCTTCCACTGCTAATGATGTCCTCAATCCAAAAGGCTCCCTAGAAAGCAAGCCTTGTAGCGGATGTCCTTTCAATGCGCCCCCTCTATACCTTGCTGCTCTGGGAGGTCGGCGGCTCACTACCTGGGAAGACTCAGCCCGACCTCCCCATAGGCCTAGCCAGCGGAGCTTCGGGTCTCACCTGAAAGCGCCAGGGTCTCTCTCTCGCGGGACCTGGAGAAGAGAGAAGGGAGGCCACGCCACGCCCGCGAGGAATGCCGGGAGCAGATCCTGGCCCAGGACCTCGGCCGGCGCTCTGCACACGGGGGAGGTGCCGGTACAAGCGGCCATGTTAGACCCGATGTGGCGGTGCCCAAGGCAGGCCAGGGCCCGAGACACTCGCTAGGTTACGAGGGGCCGCAACCTCCGCGGTGAGCAAGGAGCGAGGTGGTACTCCCGCGCTCTGCTCCTCATCCCAGAGCCCTCGGGGCTCCCGGGGCGTGGATGTGGGGAGAAGGGGTAACATATGGGTCTCAGGCCGCAGGCTGAGCCCGGCACCTTGGGGTTCAGGTGCATGATGGGAGATGTAGTTCCATAGCGAGACTTTGCTTTCTTGCCCCACCCGTCGCTATAGTGACAGGAAAGCTGCGATTAAAGCCAGCCAGACTCTACGTAAAGTTGAGCTGGGGCTGGTGAGAGACGGGTGCGAAAGGAGCTGAGGCCCCAGTCCTGTGTCCAGACCCCTCACTCTGTAGGCAGATGGGGCTGGAATAGAAGCCACTCACTCTCTGTCAGCAGGTATTTTATTGACTATTACCATGGCCTACTAAGTGCAGGGCAATGGCAATGAGCTGGGTGTGAGGGGAAGATAACTGAGACCAGTTTAGCCACTCTGGAGTTTTAAAGGGGAAATAATACATCCCCATGAATGTTCAGGATAAGGGTGGGTGGGAGACTTCATAGGAGGAGGAAGAGATATTATTGGATGAAAACTAAACTCATGATGGGATTTCAACGGTTGGAGACCTAGATGGAGCTAGGAACGGTGTAAGCAGTAGCCCAGAAGCTGGAGAGCATCTGGCCATTGGGTAAAGGAAAGAAATGAAGGAGCGGGTTGGAAAAGGCCTTGAGTGCCCGACTGAGGAGTTTGTCATTGAGTTTCCAGTTGCTACTGAGCAGGCTTTGTCAGGAATAGGAATATTCATGTTCACTTAAAACACAGGTTAAAGATCTGTCGTAGTCACTGCAGCAGCTCAGATTGCTGCTGTGGAGTAGTTTGATCTCTGGCCTGGGAATTTACACATATCATGGGGCAGAGAGAAGTAAATTTAGAAAATAAAAACACTGGAAGACCTGAAAATGGCCCTTCAACTGCTTTGGGAGACAAAATAGAGAAGGCTAAGGAGTTCCCTGGTGGTCTAGTGATTAGGATTTGGGACTTTCACCACTGCAGCCTGGTTTCAATTCCTGGTTTGGGAGGATCAGGCTGCTTACTCCCATATCAAGCTGCTTACCACTGCCCCCCACCGGTTCCAAAAAATAGAGAAGACTCCTTCTCCTTACTCCTTACTGGGACTATGGTTACCTGGAAGCATCAACTGTATGTCTGACTCTTGGGTAAGGTAGTTTGAGGAGGAACAGTAGCAGCTCTTGTCAACTCCTGGGCTCCCTCTTATGATGAGTGAGAAGTGCTAGGGTGGGCACCTGCCCTCCCCAGTATGTTTCTAGAAACATGTGACCTGTGGGAGGTACTGTGGGGAGGACACCAGTTTACAGACATGGCATCTTCAACTTAGAGTGTCTTGGATGCATACCCCCCCACACCCCACCCTATGATGGGCACCAATGGGCAGGGAGGGGAGCAACCTCAGCCCCTAATTCCTTTTGCTGGTCTGCTTGTTATCTGTACTTTGCTTTTCGGTTTTGTTGCTCGGGAAGACTTAATCTCTCCACCACCACCTCCTCCCCCCCCCCTCCCCCGCCCGGAGTTATAAGGTCCAATCCAGTGGGGCTGAGGCATCAGTTTAAGGAAAAGAAAAGACCAGACTCTAAAGCTGGATAGACCTGGAGTTGACAACTCCCATCTTCACTTTATTGGTGTTGGGCAATGGGCAAGCTACTTCGCCTCCTTAAACCTGTTTTCTCTTTGGTAAAATATGGGCTGTTTCACAGTTAAGTGTGAGGGGTCAAGGACAAACTGTCACACCACAGAGATTCAAAATGTTAGTTTCTTTCTCCTTTTTTCCTGTGAACTCCCCAAGATATTTTTCTTTTAAGGGAATTAGGCTATAGCAGCCAGTGTGGGCTCTGAAATGAAACCATTAAGAGTGGCTCAGCAGGTTAAGAGCCGGACTAGTATCCATGAGGATGCCGGTTCTATCCCTGGCCTCACTCAGGGGGTTAAGGATCCAGCACTGCCGCGAGCTACAGAGTAGTTCAAGGACAAGCCTCGGATCTGGTGTTGCTGTGGCACAGGCTGGCAGCTGCAGCTCCAATTCCACCCCTAACCTGGGAACCTCCATGTGCCATAGGTGTGGTCCCAAAAAAGAAAGAAAAATATTTTTGAATCCTGGGAATTCCCTGGTGGCCTAGCAGTTACAGACTGGGCATTGTCACTGCCGCACTGCTGCAGCTTGGGTCACTACTGTGGTACAGGCTTGATCCCAGAATCTAGCAGCCACATGCCAGAGACACAGCCAAAAAAAATTTTTTTTTGAAATCTGGCATGAATGATGTTCACTTATTGGCTTTGTGACCTTGGGGCAATTAGCTTGTTTGTGTCCTGGTTTCATCAACTGTAGAAGTAGATTAAGTAAGTTTATATATGCAAAAGTGCCTGGAACTGTGCTTATGCACTCAATACATTTTAGCAGTTATCATTATTAGAATACAGGAGAGCTTATGAGGTGATAAGATGAGAATGGGGAGCCAGAACCTCCCCTCCCTCTCCCCCAACTCTGGGTACTATGGTGCCAGCTCCAAGCCAGTGCCACCAAGGAGGGCAGGATCCTTTAACACTTTCCCATCTTCTCTTCCTTCTGCCTACAGCAGTCATGTGTTTTGTTATTTTGCTTTAAATCAGTTCCATAACGAGACTTGGCTTCTACCAGCTTCCCAGAACCATCAGAGGCCTCTCTCTCTTTTTCCCACTCTTTTTTTGTCTTGTTAGTTCCCCTTCCTTCCTGTTAGGTGCTAGAATCTTATCCTCCATAGCAATTATTCTGAGTCCCGAGGAGCTTCAATCTCCTCCAAGCACTGACAGAGTTGAGCAGGTGGCCAGGACTGCTGGCCTACCTTACTTCAGGCCTCAGGTCCCTCACACGGTCCACGAAGGCATGCGGACACCACGCTCTAGGGTGGTGGGCGGGCAGGAGCCAAGAGACTACAACTCCCGGCATACACCGCGGCGGGTGGGCCGCTGCACCTGCTCAGTGGGGCCGCCCCGGGCGCCTGGGTATTGATTATTCCATTGTGTGGGACGCCTCGTCTCCAGCCAGTGAATGAGGCGGAGGAGTGAGGGCGAGGAGGTGGAGGAGGAGGAGGGCGAGGAGGAGGAGGAAAAGGAGGAGGAGGAGGCAGGGAGCGAGCGAGTGCCCAGGGTGAATCAATGGAAACCCCCTCACGAAGCCGGGAAAACACTTCAGCCGCAGCCAAATAGCATTGATTATTTTCCTTCACTTCCCTCACCGCCGTGAATTTATTTATTTATTTTTTTCCTTCTCCGTCCCCGACGCCCCGGAGTGAGCGCTGGAGGGAGGGAGGAGGAGGGGAAAAAAAGGAATCAACACATCGGAGAAGTCCCTTCCAAGAGCCACCCCCTCCCCTCCCCGCCTCGCGCTGCTCGGCGGCCGCGGTTCGACTCCCGTCCCTGCTTCCAGCTGAGGTGTAAGTGCATCGATTTCCGATGCTGCTGGGTTGGTTTTTTTTTCTCCTCTCCCTCTCTCTCTTCTTCTCTTCCTTGCTCTTTGGAAGCTTGAGACGGAGGGGAGAGGAGGCGCTCGGAGACTGCCGCTGGAGGGCACGGAGAGGGACGGGAAGGGGCTGGGGGAGGGGACCCAGACAGACGGACAGACTGAGAGCCTGAGCAGGAGGGACCGGGGTGTGGGAGGGAAGGAGAGGGCCTGCAGGCGGGAATGGGGGCAAGAGAGAGATGCTGGGGAGGAGGCAAAGACTGGGAAGGGAAAGGCATCGAGGCTGGACCAGGAGCCAGCCAAATAGACTGAGAGTAACGCGAGCCTAGACGGACTGCGCCGAGCTGTGCGGGGAGCTGGGGTCCCGGAGGGAAGGGGAGGCCGGGTGAGTGAGGGGGGCTTGGAGCTGTCAGCCTTGAGGGGCCTGGGTCTCGGCGGCCCCCCGCCGGCCGCAGGATGGGGGAGGAACCGCGGCTAGCGGGCGGGCTGATGGATGGGCAAAGCGCGCTGTGGGGGTGGAAGGATGGGAGGGGACGTGATACCCTTAACCTTCGATCTTAGGTTTTGCCTGAAGTTGAGTTTTTTGTTGGGGTGTTGGTTTTGTTGTTGTTGTTTGCTTGTTTTTTGTTTTTGTTTTTTTCGAAAGGTTCAAGTAGTAGGTGAGGGGAGGCCACTGCTCTACTTCTATTCAAGGTGAAGTGTGTCTCTCCTGGCTCCCCAACTCTCCATCCGCTCTTGTCTGCCCCTCTCTCTGAATAGCCCTGTCATTGAACACTGGACCACGCATCTTGCTTCGCCTGTTGCCCTGCTGATCTCTGTCCCTGTGTCCCTACTTCTGGATTTTGCCATTCTTCACCTCATTCATTTTCCCCATCTGTCCGTGTGTCACTGTCTTTGGATGTGACCTCCTATCCAGGTGATCCTTTCCCCTTGTGTCTCTGTCACTATGTGTCACACCTTGGCTGCCCAACTGTTCTACCCATCTAGGACTCCATGCCCTTTCCTTCAAGGTCTGAACGAATATTTCTGGCCTTTGCAGGTTGCTTTGGAGTTTATTTATCAGTCATGACTGATGACTGTGGTAGTTACTGGTCAGGGGCCTAGAAGAGTGGAGGGATGGAGCAGCTGTGTCCCCCAAGGACTCCAGTGCCCTTTCAGCATGGCCAAGTTGGCCTCCTCTTCTGTCTTACATCCAGGAAGCTTTGGAACTTCCAAGCATTGTTGGCTGCCCCCTTAGCCATGTGCCTGTGCCTCCCGTCAGGACCCCACCTGTGATGTCTTGTGTGTCACCTGCGTCTCCAGGAGCTTCCCACCACAAACCTCTTCCCTGCCCTCACTTTACCATTGTATGGTTTTTCACTCCCCATTTTGTTTCACTCCCTTTATTCCCCCTCCCTATCTCCCATGATTCCCCTTTACCTATTCTTCATCTTCATCCCCATAATCTGTCCTCTTCCTGCCTTTTCCCCTTGCTCACCCTAAGTTTCTTATATTTCTTCTCCTCTCACCCCACATTTTAACCACAGCAGCAAAAGGTACCAGAGAGCAAAGGGGCTGGGAGAGGTGGGGAGTGTGGTTTGTGAAGGCACATAAACAGGCCAAGAAATCAATTTAATGGGCTTTCGGGGGCATATAACCCCTTCATCAGTCAGGGCCATTATGCTCATTCACTGTCAACTTTGATTTTGTAAGGGGATATTCCCTGGGACTCTGAGCTCCACCCTGCTTGGTTGCCCCTTATCTCTCAGTTCATTCTAGACGTCAGTGGCTTTTTCTCTACTTTCTAATTCATCTTTTTCCTGGGTCCCTGCTCTTATCATATTGGGATTCAGCATGATTCTTTACAAAGAAGTTTTCGTTAGTGTGACAGAAGCTATCTTATATGCAAGGGGCCAGGTGTATTCAGCCTAAAGAATGGGAAAGGTGGATAAAGAGTCTCGAGCATTTACCTTGTTTTAAGCCCATCATTGTTTTTCTAGACTGCAGGAGCTTGAAGGGTATAAGGAAGAGGTAGAAGTGGGCAAAAGATGGAAGATTTCTGAGATGAACAGAGTGACAGAAAGGAAGGGGAGGCCGGGAGCAATAAACGCAGGGGGTAGAGAAATGCGTGATGCGAGGGCTGTGCAAAGGAAGGGGAGAGGATCCATGCAGAATAGGGGGCAGGGGAGGAACCAAAGAGGGATTAATGGAAAATCAGGAGAATAAGATAAAACCTGAGTTAATAGTGACACAGAGGAAAGAGGGAGAGAAAGGCTAGAATATTTCTGAAAAGGAAGGTCAACAGAGAAAGCAATATGAAATGAATACAGTGGTAACATGGGGAGGGAGGAACCGAAGAACTGGATGAGGTGGGGAAAGAGCATGGTACAAAGAAGGGAGATGGAAGGCAGAGGGAGGAGTGCCGAAGCCGATCAGAGCTGCACAGAGCTTGGTAGGGGGAAAGAGGAGAGGATGAGGTATCAAAGAAAACAAATGCCTCTGGTGTGAGGAGGACACAGCATGATGGATGCAAAGAGAGCGCCGCAGGAGGGGCGATTTGGAAAGAAAAAGGCAAAGCAGACACACCACTGGGCGAAGCCCCAAAAGAGCGAGATGCCAAAGATGAGAGAGCGGGCAGGGATATCTGGTGAACAGAAGGAGAGGTTTGGTTCATTCCCCCAGCCAGACCCCTCACTGCCCCACCAAAGGCCTTTGCATTTCATTCCCAAGCCAGGGTAACGTGAGCAAAGAGATGAAAAAGTAGAATTCCCATTTACTTTAGCCGATAGGAACTTGAATCTTTCTAGCCCCCTGAGCACCAAAGACCTCAAGCCTCTGATGTCATAAATTGCTGGTGTTGCCTTGGCAACCTGACAGGGTTCCTCCCTCCATGATGTCAGAGCAGCCGGTGTTACCTTAAGACCCACAGAGGAACAACTTGCTGCTTTGCTGGGGAGCTGTACGCGCATGGAGCTGGGGCCGGAGTCACATCTGTGGGATTCCTGGGTCTGGTAACTTGACCTTGCCTCCCTGGAGCTGTTCTTAGTTCTGAATGAAGTCTTGTTCGTGAACGCCTGAGGTTCAGGCAAGCCTGCAAGAGCCAGAGGAAGGGACCTCAAGAGACGGGGGGCATTGAGGACAGGATGGTAGGACTGAAAAGCAGGCAAAGGAAGAGCTGGAAATGGCAGTTGCAGAATGCGAAAGGAGAAGGGCTTTGTGAGCAGAGAGGACAGTTACTGAAAATGTGAGATGCACCTCCTCCCTTTGCGTTTAGGAATGGAGACCGGAAGCTGGAAATGCAGATTAGAGGGGATCTCAGCTGCGGCAGAGAAAAGGAAAGGGTTCTGGAATGCCAGAGGGCATGGTGGAATGGGGCTGTGGGGAAGGGAGGAAAAGAGAACTCTGAGGGAAGCTGTCAGTGAGAGACCCAGGGTTAGTCCTGACGGCCAGAGAACCGCATAAGGGCTGCATCTTTCTAGTTTCCGATTATTTTCCAGCACCTCACCCAGTGTCTGTCACACAAAGGATGCTTAATATCTATTGATCAGATGTCGAATTAATAGAGAGGGGCTCGGGGAGAGTGTTGCCCACCTTCCTTTGACCCCACCCCTCAGGCCTGGCTGGTAAATGGGCAGGTTGGGAAAGCAGGCACACATGAGCAACTGTGAGATCTGAGGCCGAGGGAGGAAAGGCTGGGTTAGGGGCACCCTTGGAGGCAGCCAGGGCTGACTCTACAGGTTGATCCGGGGAGTCTTTGCAGAGATAACGGGGTGGAGGGGGGGACATGAATGAACAGTCTTAGGAGCCCAAGAGGAAGATACGGAGGAGGGTAGAGAAAGGAGGTGGTTTCCAGAAAAGGCTGAGTGTTGTTTCCAAAGACAGAGTCAGCAGATTTGAATTGGGAGTAGCACTCCTACCCCACTCCATTCCCACTTATGAAACCACAAGTGAATCTGACACACACACACACACACCTCTTGCACACACACAGGTTAACAAAGAATTCATAAATCAATACCCATCCTAAACACCCTGTCCTAATGCAGACAGTTCCAAGGAAGTCAGCATTGGCTAACCGGGCCAAAAGGCAGAAGGAGGCACAGAGTTGGATGTAAGAAACCCCGTGAGCGATGGCCTTGACATCTGACTGCGTGTTGCATTGTTGGAGTCTCGGGGTATAAAGGAAATGAGGGAGAGGTAGGAGATGCAGAGCTCATCACAACTCGGAATGAGATTTGGAGAGAGAGGGAGAGAGAGGTCTAAGTACACAGAAGCCATAGAGGAGAAAAATGCCCCCAGTCTGGAATTATAACTTGTTCCTGTGATGAAGAGTCAAAAAGCCCCTGTGCGGATCGATGAATCTAGGAAAGAAGCCCTGGAAGAGAGGGAGTGCGCCGGGAGCCCTGGGGGAGAGTCTGGCTATAATAAGAAAGGCCAGGACAGCTGGAGAAGGGGCTGGTGGGCGGAGGCCTGCAGGAAGGACAGTGGCGGCTGGATGCAGTGTCAGCCGCCGCCATGGACTTGGGCAGCTCATATTTTGCAGCAGGCGACAGGCTGTCGACACGGCGGTCCTTTACCTCACCGTTAGAAACTCATTTCATTGATTTTTCCATCTTTCTTCTCTGGCTTCTCAGTCATCCCACCACTCACTTTTCCAGAGCCCCTTGCCTCTCTGAGGAAAGCCCCGGGGACTGCTTGCCCACTCCTCCTCTACCCCAGGCTGGGAAGACTTGGGGTGAAGGATTCAGAGGTGCCTCTCAGCACCCTGAGGTAATTCCATTGGCTCTTAGTGTCCCCCTCTTGCAGGCACTTGTGCAGAGACAGGGCCTCTGTGTCCAGGTGTTTAGGGTGCCAGTTAAGGGGTGACAGGGCTGAGATCCATCTGCTCTTCATACTACTGCCCTGCGGGCTGCACATACCTAGAAGAAGACAACTTTTCTTAATTCTTCCCAAGACAGCTCGGCACCCTTCAATATTCAAAGTCAAATGAGCTCCCACTGTGGTGCAGTGGGTTAAGGATCTGGTGTTGTCTCTTGCAGCGGCTCCAGTCACTCCTGAGGCTCGGGTTCAATCCCCGGCCTGGCATAGTGGGTTAAGGATCCAGCATTGCTTCAGCATGGGTCACAGCTGCAGCTCGGATTTAGTCCCTGCCCCTGAACTTCTATATGCTATGGGTGTGCCCCTCCTGCCAAAAAAATGAGAGAACAGGGACTGCCTTTGTATTGGGGCAGAAATGTGGGATTACATTAAAGCTAAGGTTCCAGGCTTGGGATCACAGCAGGGCCACCCACTGAACCGGTGCTGGCACAGGGGCCTGTACAATTAGAAGGCTACGCAGAAGTAGCAAGCGCCCCCTGTGGAGGGAAGAGGGCGTACATATGCAGCGTCTGGTCCTGTGTAGCATGTTGCTGTGCAGAGCTGTGGGGCAGAGGTGGGTAAAGAAATGCTCACTCCACATGTGGACATTTCCCTGATGCCTCCTCCAGTCGCAGCCAGCTACCCTCAATCTGTCCCTTTGGGGCTGGGAGTGGGCTAAAGGTCAAGAGTCAATTGCCAGTCATTTGGCTTCTCAGTGACGGGGGGACAGGAGTGTTAGATTGTGTTTCCCTAAGGAACTGATGGGCTAAACTCCGTTTCCATCCTCAAGTTTTTCCTTCCTGTTTTGGTGATGATCCTGGCACCGCCCACCCCCACCCCACCCCCAAGTCTCAAGCCCAAGGCCCATCCTCCTTTTCCTCTGGCCTTGGGAAAATTGTTTCACTTGGTCCAGCATGCCTCAGGTCTCCAGGTGTCTAAGCCTAGATTCTGCTGCTTCCTTTGAGTTGTGTGTGCCTAGCACCCCATGGCAGTTATCTTCCTTACTATCCAGCCAATTCCATATTCTGTATCACTTTTCCTGCTTGGACCACAAACTCCTGCCTCCCATCCCCACCAGCTTCATCAAGGCTACGTGGTTTTCAAAACCTAGAGATAGATTCTAATGCTCTGGGAAAGGAGTGTGCTTGAGGTTAGGAAGAGGGAAGACAAGGGACGGCCAAGACACGGGTTCCAGGATGGCTGGGGCTGGGAGGACTGGGCGGGACGGAAACCGGCTGAATCGGACGAGAAGGAGGGAGGGAGTCAGAGGTAAAAACCATGTGACTTCGAGCCGGCCGAGAGCCCGAGAGAAGGCCACAATTTGAATGAAAAAGGAAGGAGGGCGGGAGGCAGAGGCAGAGACTGCGGGAACTAGAAACGGAAGAGAAAACCCGAGAGCCTGACCCCCTGCAGAGAAATGAAGGAGGGAGGCCGAGCGGTGGCGGAAGAGGCTCGAGGCGGAAAAGGCCGGCGGCCGGCTCAGCCTCCTTGTCAGTCCTGAGTTCAAGCCGTGCCGGCTTTGACCCTTGTGGGAGGAACTGAAGTGGCAAATTAACGACGATAATGAAGTCACTGCTCCTTGTTTGTCTTTGCTGGTTTCCCCTTGAGATTTGTCCTTTGGCCAGACGGGGCACCGTGGGGGAGGGGAGGGCCGGCAGCAGGCAAGGGCGGGGGAGGGGCGCGGAGCAGAGGCCGGGGCGATGCAGTCGCGGGGGACCGACGCACCCGGGGAAGGAAGAGGGAGGGTGATGGGTGAAGGGAAGAGGAAGCCAGGGAAGGGGAGAGAGGCGCCGAAGGACGAGGAGGGAAAAGAACAATGGGGAACGGGAGAGGGAAGCCTGGAAGGAGGAGCAGAGGAGCAGGAAGGAGTGCAGCGGCGGCACAGGGAGATGGCGAGCTGGAGGGAAGGAACGTGGCCGGGTCTGCGGGCGCTGCAGCTGGCGGGGCTGGGGGCGGGGCCTCATCTCCATCTCTAATGGCTGTGAAATGAGGTTAGCTCCATTAGAGGCGGTGAGAGTGTAACGAGATCACACTCATTAGGGCTGGGCCATCCCAGTAATTACCACCACCCCAAACACGCCCGCGCCAGCCAGGCCACCGAGCACAAACAGGCACGCGGTAGCACACCCGCACAGGACACCCCGCTGTTGACCTGGAAGCCCAGGACCCTTGCGGGTATCACCCAGAGCCTCCGAGAGCTCCTTCCGCAAGGGCTACACCCAGACCCTCAGCCACACACACGATCAAAGAGCAATAAACATGCACGTACACCCCCACTCTGGGAATAAGACACGTGGATGAGCAATTATCGTTTCCATTTATTGATCACATACAAAGTGCCAGTCTCAATAATGATAGTCTCAGTAGGCACAGCTCCATGAGGAACTATGCCCCATTCTATTCATGAAGAAACAAGCTTGAAGCAATCCACCCGAGGACATTTACATAATAGGGAATAGAACTAGAATTTGATTCCAGGTCTGTCTGACCTTAAAGGCTATGTTTTAAAAAAATACCACACTTTTTTCTGAAGTTCACATGCTGTTATGAATACACATGTATAGACTTTCAGCTTTCAGAGAGGTTATCACAAATGAATATACATATCCTCAGTCGAATAACTCAATCAGCAGTACCTATCTCCACCCCACACCCAAGCACACACTTACACGGAGTGGCCAGGGCCCCTGCATAGACTACAGTGTGAATAGCGCCCCCTGGAGTTGCATAAAGCAATGGCCTGTTCTGGCCCATCTTACACTAAAAAACAAACCAGTTGGGAGAAGGTCGTTGAAAACCTTCAAGCTTAGAGGAGAGCATGACAGCACATATGCTCAAAGCAACACACAAAAGGGCAGACTAACACTCAAACTCTGAGATCTCGGGAGTTCTCGTCGTGGTTCAGAAGAGACAAATCTGACTGGTATCCATGAGGACACGGGTTCGATTCCCAGCCTCTCTCAGGGGGCTAAGGCTCTGGCATTAATTACCATGAGCTGTGGTGCGGGTCGCAGACACAGCTCGGATCTGGCGTGGCTGTGGCTGTGGTGTAGCTTGGCAGCTACAGCTCTGATTCAAACCCTAGCCTGGGAACTTCCATACGCTGTGGGTGTGGCCCTAAGACACAGGGAAAAAAAAAACCCAAACCCTCTAAGATCTCATTCAAAATGCTTACAGCCAGAGCTCAGAAGCTTGCAAATTAACTCAAGAGCAGAGTGCTGGAGTCAGGCTACCTGAGGCCAGTCTCAACTCTACTTTTCCAAGTGTGAGACCATGAAAATTATATAACCCATCTAAGTCTGCTTCCATGTTTGTAAAAATGGGAATGAGTAACTATATCTATTTCGTCAGATAATAGTGGAGGGTAAGTTAAGGTGATGCTTCCAGGGAGCTCAGCACGGTGCCTGGCACAGGGCAAACATTTAAAGTTGTTATTCTTATCATGATTATTCGTTGTTTTAATAGTATTTAGATGGAGTCATTACCATCACAAGGGTTCATGCAGAATCGAAAACTAGAGGGATTTATTTATATACACAGCCACTTATAATGGTATTCTTCCAAATAATTCCAGAAGAATTGCAGGTCATACTTTTAAGCCTCAGGGAGATCAAAGGTCTTCTACAGAGGTCCCTCATGCCAGCATCAGATTGGATCCTGAATCTAAATTCAAGGGCACGACTCCCTGTCCCTTACTCCCAAGTGCCCATACAGAAGAAGGGTTCAGAGCTGACTTGGTGTGGTCATCTAAACTGGGTCTCCAGTGCACCTACAAGGTCACACAGCCCCATGCTGCAGTCCTAACGCTGGCGGCATCATCGAGGGAGATGCATTGGCAAGAGGCTCACTCTTCTCCAGGACATCCTCTCCTCCAGCAGCAGACACGCTGCAGCACATCTCAACAAAGCCCCACAAATGTGGATGGATGTTCCTTTCTGGTTGTAGTTTTAATCCACATCTTCCCTTGTAGCTCTGTCTACTCCCTCCCCACCCCCATCTTTTACCTCTCAGCCTCTCCTTTGTCGTCACACCCCACCCAGTTCTCTCCTGCCCACTTTAAGCAGCTTTCAAAGTGGAAGACACAGCCTCCTTGCTCCATCCCTCTCACTGGGGATAGGCCCCCTGCCCAATCCGATGCCAAAGTTGGGAGATTCCATATTTTTTTTTGTCTTTTTTGTTGTTGTTGCTATTTCTTGGGCCGCTCCCGCGGCATATAGAGGTTCCCAGGCTAGGGGTTGAATCAGAGCTGTAGCCACCGGCCTACGCCAGAGCCACAGCAACGCAGGATCCGAGCCGCGTCTGCAACCTACACCACAGCTCACGGCAATGCCGGATCCTTAACCCACTGAGCAAGGGCAGGGACCGAACCCGCAACCTCATGGTTCCTAGTCGGATTCGTTAACCACTGCGCCACGACGGGAACTCCGAGATTCCATATTTATACATATAGATCAAGATCCAGCTCCTGCCCCTTTCCTACCTCTCCCTCTCCCCCCCTTCCTCTCTCCCCTTCCCTGCCTTGGCTGTCTCTTCACCCACATGAAACTCCTGTTCCTGCCTGTCTCATTCTCTGCCATTCTCATTTTCTCTCTTTTGTGCAAAACTTCTCTTGCACAGAGTAAGCGCCCCCTAAATGTTGGAGGTGGGGGGGGAGGTCTAAGAGAGATGGTAGAATTAAAATGGAGGAAGAGGAGTACCTTTTTCTGTTTCTTTTTTCAATATAGAAGGTAAGATTTAGAGACAGAGAAAGTGATAGTTTTAATGCAAGGAGAGGTCATAGCGGTTTTGATCCAAAAGCTTCCAAGCTCTGCTCCGGGACAATGGGGTGTCTCTAGACACAGCAATCAAGAGGGCCTGGTGAGAAATGAACTCTGCTGCCAAGCCAACTAAATTTAAATCGTGCCCATGGAAGAACTTGCCCTCAGTTGAAAAGGGCATCGATGAGAGGGTGAGTCTAGGTCAAGAAGAAGCAAGGCACAAGAAAAGCATCAGCCTACCTGCGCACATCTTCGCTCTCAGGGTGGGGGTGGGGAGCCAAGAGAGAAGGGAAGGAACCAACCTGATAGACACTAGGATGTGCACTTTTCACATTACCTGCGCACGTTTTCACAACCGCCCGGTCAGGACAGCATTGTGGAGCCGTGTGATCTTGTAGGCACCCTGGAGAGACCCAGGCTTAGAAGACCACACTCTGAACCCTGCGTATGAGCACTCGGAAGGGAGGGTGATGGAGTTCCCAGATGAGAAGACAGACTGCTAAGTAACTTAACCGGAGTTGCACGGGTTGTGTAGGGGGAGCCAGGACTGACCCTGGGTCTGTGTGAGCCCATAGCCCATGTTCTTCTACTGCCTTAGGAAAGAAATCTCATCTGGTTAGACTTATTTGCGGTTGGTACCAACCGAGCCCTGTGACATGGGCACGCACCCTCCATCTTTCCTTCCTCTCTGTGGCTAACCTCTTGAAAGCAACAGGCTGAGACCAAAAGGAGAGAAAGACAGGGCAAAGTGAGTGTGGAAGAGGACAGGCTGGTGGCAGGGATTTCAGAGAGAAAAAAAGAGAAAAGAAAAGGTCCCAAAAATGGGTTTCACTGAAAGAGAACAGGTGGGACAATTGGAAAAGTGAAAGGCAAAAATGTCTGGAGGGCTCCAAGGTGGAAATCACTGTATGCAAATTATAAGCAAATGTGCCAGTGCCCTCTGGCCAGTTTTGCTGGGAAAGACTTTGCCCTGTCATTGGGTTTGGGGAAAAAAAAAAAAAAAAGAAGGGAGAAAGAGTTTTGTTTTTGTTTAAAGGAGGGGAGCCTGAAGAAGAAAGCCAGTCTGAGCCCTGGCAGGGCTGTCCTCTCCTGGGTGATGCTGTCTCCGTGACCACTAGGGAGCAGTCGTGTCGCTTTTCTGCTCAGGCTCCTCAGGAGTTGGGAGGAGGCTCCAGCCTAGGGGAGCCCTGGTCTTGCTGGGGCTCCTGCTCCAGAGGGAGCACCCCTGGCCAGCTCTGCCTCCAGTTCTACTGGCCAACCTGAGCCCACGCCCTGGCGCCTCCTCGGTGAAAGGCACATTCTTTCTTCTTTCAGGCCTCACTTTGCTCTGTCCTTCCTTTGCCCTTGTCCCTCTGGCTCCTGTGATTCTTGGGTTCTTAAAAGGTCTCACTTGTTCTGAGACTTGTGTGTTCTGTCTTGTGTGCTCTCAGAGCCTGCCTTTGCAGCTTTCCACTGCACATCCAGCCCTTTCTGTCCTTCTCATAACATCTTTCTCAGTATCTCTCTGGGTACTGCTGTATATCCTGAAGCCTCCTGGTTCCCTGGCTTCTTCCTGTTCTAAGTATGGTGTATCTGCCCCTTGAATAGGGAGCCCATATCAAGAACAAGGAAGTTTTGAAATCCCCTAGTGGCTCAGCGGGTTAAGGATCCAGTGTTGTCACTGCTGTGGCTCAGATTGCGGCTGTGGTGTGGGTCTGATCCCTGGTTCAGGAATTTCTGGCATGAACGGCCAAAAAAAGAACTAGGGATTCTTGTCCAACTATTTACAGGGTGCCTTTCTGCTCACCTCTCGAAGAGAATACTGCAGTTCAGGGGTTATGTTGTTGGGGCAGCAAGGCCCTAGCTGAACTTTTCTTTTTCTTTTTTTTTTTAATGATTTTCATTTTTTCCATTATAGCTGGTTTACAGTGTTCTGTCAATTTCTTTCTTTCTTTCTTTCTTTCTTTCTTTCTTTCTTTCTTTCTTTCTTTCTTTCTTTCTTTCTTTCTTTTTTTTTTAATGGCCGAACCCGTAGTACATGGAAGGTCCAGGCCAAGTACTGAATCCAAGCTGCAGTTGCAGCATCGCCGGATCCTTTAACTCACGGTGTCAGGCCAGGGATCGAACCCAAACCTCCTCAGCGACCTGAGCCGCTGCAGTCAGATTGAAGAACCCCCACTAGCTGAACTTTGAAAGCAGCCATGCCATCCTTTCCCTCTCACCTTGAGGAATAACCAGGGACCTGGGTCTGGACAGAGGAAGAGAGCAATACCACCACCCCCCCACCCCCGCCCCATCTCCCTGTTTGCTAATAGCTCGCTCTCTCTGGCTTCCCTTTCTCTGATCACCCTGGGTGGGAAGGAAGCATTAGGGAGGGAGATGGACTGAAGGGGCAGGAAGGGAGCTCCAGAGACGGAGGGCCATTTTGGAGCTGGAAGATCCATCCTAGGGTGGCTACCCCCTCAGAACTCTCCACCCTCCCCAGCTCCAGGCCTGCCTCCTCCCATCCCCCTCGGTGGCAGCAGCCTTGTAATTTAAAGCTCTCTCTGTCGCCTCTAATGTGATCCTCTCGTTTTATTGACTCTCTCTGCCGTCTGTGGCGCCCCTTCACATCAATCTCCGCTCTAATCACACCGCCGCCACTGCCTGCTCTGTCTCCCCTAACCCCTCTCCTCCAGGGCCCCCGGCCCTGCCTCTAGCCAGGTCATTCCTTGTGACTGTCCCTCCACCTCATCAGCCCTCCTCCTCCTTCCCTCGGCGGCGCCACACGCCGGAAGGTCAGGGCCTTTGAGGGCTCACCTTCTCCCTTTTCCCACTTCTAAGATGTGCCCTGAGGGAGAGATGTCCTTAAGGAAAGCCCGGAGCTAAAGGAGGAATGGCAGAGGTCTGGGGGAGGACGGGACTCTGGACCTGGAGGTGGTGGGGTGACTTTTAGGTCATTTGGTTCTGCATCGTCTCTAGAAAGACATGAAAACTGAGGTCAAGGTAGGAAGGGCAAAGATTCAGAGAGGGATGGAAGACAAGCTTGAGGTGGAGGAAAACGGAAGGAGGGGCAAAAGTGAAAAAATAATTGCTGCGGTTAAAGGTTTGTAATAAATAGTAGGTGATGGGAGCAGCACAGAGCAGAAGGGGGAGGGGAGTTGGTAGCGGTGGGGGGCAGATCTTCGCCGAGGCTGAGATAAATTTGCAATTGAAATTCTTTCCTGTAGAGGAGGGGGGCGATGGGGAAGAGATTTGCAATTTTAAACAGCTGCAGACCTACCCTCTCTGCGCCCCTCCAGTTCTCACCCATTGGCTAGCCCAAAGCTAAGCTCCTTTGGTTTCCAGCTAGGAATCAGCTGTGTCTTTTCCCAGTCCTCGGAAGCAAACGCTTTGGAGGGGGGATTTGCAGCTTAGGTCTTCCCAGCCCTTCTCTGAAGTTTGATCTGGAGTTGGGAGTCGGGAGCCAGGGAGAAGGTGCTGGTGGATGTGAGGTGGGCCTGCGGGGAGAGAACACCCACCCCATGAGTTCAGCCCTCAGTGTCAGGGCCCAGGAAAGGCCGCTTTCACCCAGTCTCGGCTCTTCCTACCAGGTGAGCCCCATCATGGGGGTGACAGTAGAATGTCAGACCCTCACAGTCCAGCGCACTTATCCTCCCCAGGGTTCTGTAGGAGGAATACCTTTATCCCATGACTTAAGGGCTTCCGCTTTCGGGTTACCTCACCCCCCTCTAATTCCTTTACTTCCCTGTTAGTTCTCTCAACAACCCCCGGCCCCACCCCGACCCCCTTTGCCCAGGTGCTGATTTGCATCCTCATTAGCATGCGGGCCCAGCCCCTCGCGCTGCTCCTTAATGGCTCCTACTTGGACTTCATGCCTGGCTGCCCCCTCCCCGCGAGGAGGAGGGAGGTGGGATTGGAGGCCTGCAGGCTGAGTGGGGCCAGACCAAGGAACCCTTTCCAAATCCAGGCATCTGAAGGCGAGGGTTCGAGGTAGCCCAAGCAGGAAGAGGCCACACCACTTCTGGAAGCACTCAGGCCCGAGTGCTAAAGGTTTACATCACTGGGTATCTGCGATAGTAAGAACTGAAGAGGAGGTAGGCTACCTGGGGCACTGGCAGAAGTGTGGGATGGTGAGGCACGGGGAAGTGGTGAGTTTGAGGTGGGGCACCAAGATTAAAAAGTTGGGAATGGCATGGGAGGCGTTGTAATTCTAGTCAGCTGGAGGGAGTTCTGGGATCCTGATTTCTGGATTTTGGAGGTTCATGTGGCCTGGACTGTGACTAAGGGGCAGTCCAGGTGGATGGAGGTGCCCAGGCCACAGCTTTGGGGTCCAGCTCTGTGCCTCCGAAGTCCTTTTCTCCTTTCACTACCTTGGAGCTGTGTGACCATCAGCAGCTCATTCGGCCTGTTTCTACCTCACCCATCAGATAAGCTTGTTGTGAGATTAAATGAGATAATTGATTAAAGCATTTAACACAATGCCAGGACCATGGTATATGTACCTTAATAGCTATTAGTAATATTATTACACTTTTTTTTTTTAAACCTCTGGGGAGGAGGAGGCGGCTAATCTCATACAAGCTGTTGTCTTTCAACTGGCCAGGAGGCTCCCACCTGTGACCAGAGATGGATCTGGAAGGCATCTGAGAATAGCATGGTGCCTGCAAGCCAAAGGAAATTCACTATGGCCTCTCTGGCAAGAAGACCTGATTTAGGGAAATTACCTCTCCAGGGTGTGGAAAATGTGAGGTTCTTTCCCAGAGTTTCTCTTTCTCTCTCTCTCTCTCTCTCTCCCTCTGTCTCGGCTGCCCTGTTGCATATGAAAGTTCCCAGGCCAGGGATCAGACCTGAGCCTCAGTTTCAACTTATGCTACAGCTGCAGCAAGGCCAGCTCTTTGACCCACTGTGCTGGGCTGGGGCTCAAACCTACATTCTGGCACTGCAGAGACACCACAGATCCTGCTGAGCCACAGCAGGAACTGCTCCCAGAGTTTATTTATTCAACAGACGTGTATAGATATGTGGCAGGCATCTGTCTCTGTACCAGTGACAGAGCAACCAATAAGGTAGAGTCCCTGCTCTCATGTAACTTACCTTGTAGAAGGGAGAAATAAGGAAGCCAAGAAATACCAGGTTATGACAAATCTCTAAAGAACTCCCCTTCCCCTGAAGCTGTGTTAGTGTCTGTAGAGAGAAGAGGCCTCTTGGAAGAGGTGCTGTTTAAGCAGCCACCTGAGTGACCAGGAGCCCACTAGGCAGAAGACTGAGGGAAGAGCATTCCAGCACAGTAAACAGCTTGGGCAAGTCGCTAAGGTGGGAATGAACTTGGTGTGTCTGAGGAACCGAGAAGGCCAGTGGGCTGGAGTTAGCCAGCCAGGTGGCACAGAGAGTATTAAAGATGTGGGGTGGGGGAGTTCCCCATGTGGCTCAGCGGGTTATGAGCCTGACTAGCATCCAGGAGGATGTGGGTGTGATCCCTCGCCTCACTCAGTGGGTTGAGAATCTGGTGCTGCTGTGGCTGTGGCATAGGCGATTCGACCCCTAGCCTGGAAAGTTCCATATGCCATGGATGTGGCCCTAAAAAAGCAAAAAAAAAAAAAAAGATGTCTGCAGTAAGCAGGTACCAGATGAGATAGGCCTTTTTTTTTTTTTTTTTTTTAAATTCCTGCCTTGCCAGAAGCCTCTTCTCTCCCTGGGGCTTTTTTTGTCTTTTTAGTGCCGCACCCGCAGCATATGGAGATTCCCAGGCTAGGGGTCAAATCAGAGCTGTAGCTGCCGGCTTACACCACGGCCACAGCAACGCAGGATTCGAGCCACATCTGCGACCTACACCACAGCTCATGGCGATGCCAGATCCTTCCAGGGACCTGCATCCTCATGGATGCTAGTCAGATTCATTTCCGCTGAGCCACAATGGCAACTCCAGATAGGCCTTTTTGTAGATCAGGGAGTAGAGTTTGGATTTTATTCACGGTGTAGTAAAAATCATCAGGTTCTAAGCAGAACATAGTATGCTTTACATTTTGAAAGGTGATTCTTTTATGACGCCTGAATTTGCTTTAAAACAATACAGGAAAACGGGAGGTGGGTGAGGATATAGATAAAAAACAACATCGGCCATGAGTTTGGAGACTTCTGAAGCTGGATGATGAGTATAGACTGGTCCCTTATATCCTTTGGTCTCTGTTTATGTATGTTTGGCATTTTTCATGACTGAGAATTAAATGAAAGATTATTCTAGGGGGGAGAAGGAAACAGAGCCCAAGGTGGAGAATCCCTTGCACTAGTTCAGGAAAGAGATGGTAATGGCTGGTCCAGGGCGGTGCTGGCAGAGATGAGGACAGGTGGAGGAATGTGACGCTCACAGAGGATGCTGTTGAATTGCCTATGGGTAGGGGCAAGAGGAAACTTCTAGGTTTTTAGCCTAAGCAACTGGATACATGGTGGTACCAAGTTCTGAGGCGGGAAAGATGGGAAAGAAGGGGTTCTGGGGAGAAAAAGAGTTCTGATTTTGGGCCAGTTAGTTTGAGGACTGTTTTTTTTTTTTTTTTTTTTTTTTGTCGTTTCATCCTTTTAGGACCGAACCCGTGGCATACGGAGGTTCCCAGGCTAGGGGTCTAATCGGAGCTGTAGCCGCCAGCCTACACCACAGCCACAGCAACTCTGGATCTGAGCCACATCTGCGACCTACACCACAGCTCATGGCAACGCCAGATCCTTAACCCACTGAGCGAGGCCAGGGATCGAACCTGCAAGTTCATGGTTCCTAGTCAGGTTAATTTCTGCTGCGCTACGATGGGAACTCCTGAAGACTGTTATTAGAGACTAATGAAGCTTCAAGTTGGCAAATGGGAAGAGGGTGGGGCTGGAGTATCCAGAGAATCGACGCCTGACCAGGTACCCCCTGTGCCGCCTCACAGCGCTGCTCTCTCTGTCTCTCCCGCAGGGTCCTGGCTGTCACGCTGAAATGAACCCCCAGCTCTCCTCCGTCTGCCATGGCCACCCTTAACTCATCCTCTACTGCTTGCGCCACCCCCTCCCCTGGGCACGATGCCCTGTCCCCGCCTCTGGACGCCTCCCCCCCCAGCACCCCCTCTGATCCTGTCACCAAAGATCCCCCTGCTGCCCCCTCCACCTCTGAGAGCATGAGGTCCTCAGAGCCAGGGGGGCAGCCCCTGGAGTCAGGCTGTGGCCTCATCCCACCAAAGGAGATAGGGGAGCCCCAAGAAGAGCCTGGCTGTGGTGGCTTCCTGCCAAAGGACCTGGGGGTGGAAGAGGACAGGGAGCAGGAGGAGGGAGGAGGAGGGCTCCCTCCTGTGGACCTAAGCGACCACTTATTCTTCACAGCTGGTGGTGAGGCCTGCCTAGTGGCCAGGCTGTCCCTGCCGGGGGGCAGTGAACTCCCGTTACCAAAGGGCTTCCCCTGGGGTGAGGCAGGTGTCAAGGAAGAGCCCAGCCTGCCCCTCCGTGCCCACCCACCCCCTGCACACCTCACTGCCCTTCACATCCAACATGGCTTTGACCCAATCCAAGGCTTTAGCTCTTCTGACCAAATTCTGTCCCACGATACCTCAGTGCCATCTCCGGCCACCTGTGAGGGAAGGGATGGAGCCTTCTGGAGCTACCAGCTGGCTCCAAACCCACCCAGAGATCCCAAAGATGGCCCCATGGGGAGCAGGGGAGGAGACCCCAGGGCACGCTTCTGGCTCTGCCTCCTGTGCCGCCTGGGTTTCGGCAGCCCCCAGGCCTTTGTGGGTCACACAGAGTCTCATGGGGTAAAGCTAACCGCTGCTCAACACCAGGGCCTGCTGGGCAACCCAGCCATGCTCTGGGAGGGGGGCGAGGGTTGCATGGCCCTCCTAAGCTTTCTGGAACCAAAAGCACCTGCTCGCTCCCTTGACAACAGCAGCACCGTGAACATGGAGGCCAGTGCAGCCCAGACTGAGGATGGCCCCCCTGCGGCCGAAGCCCTGGCCCCCATCCTGCCCGTGGAAGAAGTCATGGCTCTCAGCCCACCCTCCCCCTCAACCACCCCAGCCACCTGGGACCCCAGCCCAACCCAAGCCAAAGAATCGCCAACGGCGGCCGGCGAGGCGGGGGCAGATTGGTTCCCCGAGGGGCATGAAGAGGATGGAGGGCTCTGCACCCCACTCAACCAAAGCTCACCCACCTCCAAGGAGGGGGGCACTCTCCCTGCCCCAGGGGGCTCCCCCGAAGACCCCAGCGACCCGCCCCAGCCCTACCGCTTAGCGGACGACTACACCCCAGTCCCTGCAGCCTTCCAGGGCCTCAGCCTGTCCAGCCACATGTCGCTGCTGCACTCGCGCAACTCCTGCAAGACTCTCAAGTGTCCCAAGTGCAACTGGCATTACAAGTACCAGCAGACCCTGGATGTTCATATGCGGGAGAAGCACCCCGAGAGCAACAGTCACTGTAGCTACTGCAGTGCCGGGGGCGCCCACCCCCGCCTAGCCCGGGGGGAGAGCTACAACTGCGGCTACAAGCCCTACCGCTGTGATGTCTGCAACTATTCCACTACCACCAAGGGCAACCTCAGCATCCATATGCAGTCCGACAAGCACCTGGCCAACCTACAGGGCTTCCAGGCAGGGCCCGGGGGGCAGGGGAGCCCCCCAGAGGCAGCGCTCCCACCCTCCACAGGGGACAAGGAGCCCAAGGCCAAATCGAGCTGGCAGTGCAAGGTGTGCAGCTACGAGACCAACATCTCCCGCAACCTGCGCATCCACATGACCTCTGAGAAGCACATGCAGAATGTGCTCATGCTGCACCAGGGGCTGCCGCTGGGCCTGCCGCCGGGGCTGGTGGCGCCGGGTGCCCCTACCCCGGCAGGGGCTGCCCCCGCCACCCCCCCTGAACTCTTCCAGTACTTCGGATCCCAGGCTCTAGGGCAGCCTCAGGCTCCCTTGCCCGGCCCTGGGCTGAGGCCAGATAAGCCCCTGGAAGCCCAGCTGCTTCTCAATGGCTTCAATCACCTCGGAGCACCTGCCCGCAAGTTCCCCACACCTGGTAAGCTCCCCAGGCACTCTCCTCCTCTCCCTTCCCCAGGGCCAACCTTTTCCCTGCTTTCTCCTGAGGGCCAGCCCCCCACTTAGGTAACCCCACTCCCTCAGCACCCACCCACTCCTCCCATTCCCACCCAGCAAGCCGACCCTGCCCCATTCCTTCCTGGGACTGCTAACCTATCTCTGTCCCCTAGCCCCTGGCAGCCCCTCCCCGGATGCCCACCTGCCTCAAAGTCAGCTCCTGGGTTCCTTGTCCGACGGGCTGCCCACCTCGCCGCCCCCAGATGACAACCCATCCCTGAAGGTGTTCCGCTGCCTCGTGTGCCAGGCCTTCAGCACGGACAGCCTGGAGCTGCTGCTCTACCACTGCAGTGTGGGCAGGAGCCTCCCGGAGGCTGAGTGGAAGGAGGTGGCCGGTGACACCCACCGCTGCAAGCTCTGCTGCTATGGCACCCAGCTCAAGGCCAACTTCCAACTCCACCTCAAGACCGACAAACATGCTCAGAAGTACCAGCTGGCGGCCCACCTGAGGGAGGGGGGTGGGGTCATGGGCACCCCCTCCCCAGTGCCCCTGGGAGATGGGGCTCCTTATGGGTCTGTCCCCCCGCTGCACCTGCGCTGCAACATCTGTGACTTTGAGTCCAACAGCAAGGAGAAGATGCAGCTGCACGCCCGGGGTGCAGCCCATGAAGAAAACAGCCATATCTATAAGGTAAGCGTGGGGTAGGGAAGGTCTGGGATTCAGAGGGCACAGCACGGAGACTCTTGGGGAAGAGAAGAGACGGGGCTGGGAGTGGAGCGAGGCGATGCAGAGTGGGAAAGTGAGGCAAGATCCCCGGGGTTGGGGGCAGAACTGGACAAAGAAGGCGAGGGCACCAGGGTAAAAGCTATTTGGAGCCTGACATGGAGAAAGAGACCAAAGGATGGGTGGACTCTGACCCAGTGACTCCAGCAGTTTATTCAGCTTTTCTGGTGTTTGCAGCCAGGGGGAGGGTTCTCTGTCTGCTCAGTCCATCTTGTCACCAGAAGTTCAAGAGGACGGAACCAAATTCCATTCAAATACTAGGAGGGGGTCCAGGGTTGGAAGAAGGAAGAGAAGGAGATGGGGGAGAAAAGGTAGTCACACTCAGGTGGCCAAAGGAAGGAAGAGGAGGCTGCAAGGGGGAGGAAGGGAGAGGGGGAGGGTTGCTGCCAGTCAGGCTTCCCTGGGGGCGGGGGACAACAAAGGAGCCCCCTGAGATCTGGGAGTGTCTGTCCTTCTGGGCCTGAGCAGCCTCTTTCTGTGCTTCCAGTTTCTGCTGGAGATGGAGGGGGCGGTGGCGGGGGTGGAGCTGGGGCTGTTCCGCTGTCTGCTGTGCGCCTGGGAGACGCCCTCCCGCCTGGCTGTGCTGCAGCACCTGCGCGCACCTGCCCACCGTGACGCCCAAGCCCAGCGGCGCCTGCAGCTGCTACAGAGCGGCCCGGCGGCCGACGAGGGGCTCTCAGCTCTTCAGAGCATCCTGAGCTTCAGCCATGGGCAGCTCCGGACTCCCGGTGAGGAAGAGGGGACTGGAAAGGAAGGGCTGGGCTGGGAGGGTGCCCAGGGCAGGAGCTGGGGGCAGAGGAGAAAGTGGCAGGGGACCAGGTCTGCGCAGTGCAGAGCAGGTGGAAAGGCTCTGGGAAGAGGTGCGAAATCTGGCCTTCAGGAACCTTGGGGTAGCTGAGGGAAGTAGGGAATGAGAGGCTCTTGGAGGGAGGAGACAGAGAAGGGTAGGGATTTTGTGGGTGGAGAAAGAGCAGGAAGGGACATCAGGAGGAACTGCCCAGTGATTCAGAGTAGTGACTGTGCTAATAATGCTGGGGGTGGGAGGGTGGCAGGAGCTTGTCAGGAAGGAGAAGAGGGAAAAAAAAAAAAACCAGAAAAAAAGGATAAAATCCCCTCTGTGCCAGGCCATGCCATACCATATCAGAAGGAAATGAAGGAGCTGGGGGCATCAGGAAGCCCTTGAGGAGCTCCCCAGCCTCTTCCTGTCTCCTAGGAGGTCTTCAGCCCAAGGGATGGGCTTAGGGTCCCCCTTTGGCAGCTGAGGTTGTGCCAGAGAGACCAGGTCAGCTCACCAGGCACCAATGATGCAGAGTGCTGAAGAGCCTGGAAGGGGCTGTGAGAAGTGGGCACAGGCGTCTGGGCTTCACCGAGGCCGGTGGTGGGCGAGGTGAGGGCACGGGCAGCAGGAACCAGGAACAGGCAGCATTGACTGGTGCTAATTGAATTGCCAATACACTGGCTGGAGTTAAGTGCCGGAGGGGCCCAGATCAATAGCTAACGATTCTGGCGCAGGGCTGAATGGAGTTAAGGAACTTTAACACTTTAATTAGGCCGCCACCGAAAATAAATTCCTACACATCTGTCAATTCTTGCTTGAGTGGTAATCTCCTCTCCCAGCTAGACCGGCCGCCTCCCGCTCACCGCAGCTGCTTCCTTTCAACCTCGCCTTCCCTCCTCGGTGCCCCTCACTCTGCATTTCTGGGCTCCCTGCTTCCAGGATCAGTCAAGACAGGGAGCTGATCTTGGACCTGCTTCTGTCACCCAATGCTGTCACCCAATGCTGGACTTCTGTCACCCAATGCTGTTTTCTCATCTTTAAATGACGGGGGCTAGACACGCAGAGATGATTTGTTAGCCTGACCACTTCTAACACTGTCATTGTAATTTCCCCCTCACGCTCTGTACTTTTTTTAACTTTTCAGGGGTACACCCACAGTATATGGAAGTTCCCAGGCTAGGGGTCTAATGGGAGCTACAGCTGCCAGCCACAGCAACGCAGGATCCGAGCCGCATCTGCGACCTACACCACACCTCACAGCAAGGCTGGATCCTTAACATACTGAGCGAGGCTAGGGATCGAACCCACATCCTCATTGATCCTAGTGGGTTCGTTGATAGCTGAGCCACTAAGGGAACTCCACCCTCTCTACTTCTTTTGGCAGCTTTTTGTCCTCTCCTGCCTATTGATTCCTCTATCCATTTTCTCCTTCACTGCCGGGCTGCTTGTCCTGCTTCCTCTGCCCTGTGTCCTCCCTTCCTTGATGCTTCATCCTTTTAAACTGACTCTCCCCTCATTCTACACAGGGAAGGCTCCTGTCACCCCCTTAGCTGAGCCACCAACCCCTGAGAAAGATGCCCAGAATAAGACGGAACAATTGGGTGAGTGGCTTATCTGGGGCGTTTTTCCTCCATCCCTTCCCCCCCCCCCCGCCTCCCCCCATCCTCATACATTCTGAGATGCTCATGGGACTTTGTGGTAATCCAGACGCCGAGCAAGGCCTCCTGTGCAGAAGGAGCTAAAGAGATCAAAAAAAACGGCTCATCAGAGGGAAGGGAGGTGGAACCACAGAAAGCTGGGTGCTTCTACCCTCTGTGAGGACCCAAACCCGGCCATCCCGCCAAGCTGGGGTCAGCCCTGCTCGGCTCCCCTCCCTGGAATGTGTTTGGTTCCTGCTCTTTCTCCCTCTCCCCAGAGCCCATCCACTTCCAAGGAAGCACTCAGCTACAAATCAGGTCATCCTGAGGGCTGGGGGGGGTGTATCTGTGAAAGGGAGGGCTGTGGGAGGGAGTCTCTTAATCTCTCCTTTCATCTTCAGCTTCTGAAGAGGCAGAGAACAAGACTGGCCCTCCTGGAGACAGTGCCAACCAGACCACGGTCAGGACTGGGGTAACTGGGAAGACCTGGGGTAGAGGGTCTAATTTTAGTGAGATTCTAAAGTCTCATGTTCTAAAGGATGAACTTCTAATTAGTAGGGCTCGACAGACAAGAAATTTCAGACCAGATCTAATTTTGTCATGATTGTGCCTTATGTCACTCTGAATACAACATTGCAGAAACTGTACCTAAGTTTAGCTACAGATGTGAGCAGCTGCTGAGGGATGGGGCACAGAGGGAGATGATGGGAAGGGATGGTGGGAATTTGAAGGAAAGGTGAAGACAGAAAATGTATTGAGGGGAAGACTGGAAGTGGTTGGAGGGAGGTGGGAGGAAGTGAAGAAATGAGAAAGGCAAAAAAAAACACAACACGAGCTGCTGCCCTGCTCTTTATTCCTCTGGGAGCCGCAAGACAACTGGACATGAAGTTCATCTCCTGCAGAGCCCTGAGCCTGCGGGGAAACTGCCCTCACACCTCCTTCCTGAGGGCAGAGGAACTGACCCAGGGATCCACACAGATAGCAAGCTTGGCAAGTCTCTGAGTCTCCAGGACTCAGGTCTCTGCCTGACCTGGGTTTGGCTCTGCAGCCTAAAAAGGCTGATTCTGAGGCGGGTTCCCAGCTTTTTTTTTTTTTTTTTTTTTTTTTTTTTAGGGCTGCACTCACAGCATATGGAGGTTCCCAGTCTAGGGGTCAAATTGAAGCAACAGCCATAGCCATGCCAGATCCAAGCTGCACCTGCGATGTACACCACAGCTCACGGCAACGCTGGATCCTTAACCCACTAAGCAAGGCCAGGGATTGAACCCACAACCTCATGGTTCCTCGTTGGATTCATTTCCTCTGCGCCACTACAGGAACTCTCCCAGCTTTTGGTTCTGAGGTGCTGGCCTGTGCCTCACAGCTCTCCAAGCTGGACTGTGATATGGGTATTGTTGCAGCGGGTAAGCAGTATTGCTGCAGTACTGCAAACTGCTGCAGCAGTGGCTGCTGTCCTCCTAACCCCTGTTCCCTCCAACAAGACCTATTCCAGCTGTCTGCTCCCAGGGCTAGGTGCATTCAGATGAGCTTCTGGACACCTTTCCTTTACGGCCAGCCCCTCCCTGACCTGCGGGCCTGGACCAAAGGCACAGGCTGCAGGAGAGGAAGTAAGCCCGGGAGACAGAAATGCAGGCTAGAGGTCAGGCAGGTGACTGAGGGGGAAGCAGAGGGCCCTTCCTGCCCCTTCCCAGGCTCCCCAGCCCCACCCTTCAGAGGTGTGGGCAGTGTGGGCGGGAATGCGCCAACAGAGCCAGGCCAGAATTTTCCTGGGCCACTGGGGGCGCTGTGGTGTTTGTTTACATTAAAAAGGGAAGGGGAAAAAAGGAAGGTAAAAAAAAGTGGGAGCTGCTGAGACTCTGAGGGAAAATGGGCCCGCTTCTGGGCAGACAGGGTAGCGAGCACCCCCACTTCTTGAGATGCTTAGTTCAGGGACCTCGGAAAGGCAGAGTGGGCAGGGGTTCGGGAGCCTCTAAGTCCAGAAAGTGCCAGAGAGAAGGGAAGCCATTTCACAGAAGAGATAGAAGCAGGGAGGGGGCAGGTAAGAAGAGAAAACTAAATCTGGGGGCGGTAGGCACTCAGCCGGCCTGTGAGGCTGCAGAACCGAGTAGGGAAGCCAAGACAGGGAAAGAGATGCTGGAATGGAGGGTGAAGGCAGGACAAGAAGGCAGGCAAGGGGACAGTCCTGCCTAGGCCTTTGTGCTCCGCTAAGGGAAGCGAGGGCGGAGCCAGCTTTTAGGACTGGGGCTCCTCCTCCACCGGGAGTGGGGAGACCATGCCATGTCTGGGAACCACAGGGTTGAGTGATGGTGGTTCCCACCTCCCCCTGACACCCCTCTACCTGTGTGCCCCCAGGTCTTCTGCTGCCCATACTGCAGCTTCCTGAGCCCAGAGTCTGAGCAGGTGAGGGCTCACGCGCTCTCCCAGCACGCAGTGCAGCCCAAGTACCGGTGTCCGCTGTGCCAGGAGCAGCTGGTGGGCCGGCCCGCCCTGCACTTCCACCTCAGTCACCTCCACAATGTGGTGCCCGAGTGTGTTGAGAGGCTGCTGCTTGTGGTGAGTGCAGGCTGGGGCCTGAGCAGGAGGGGAGGCAGGGGCACCTGTGTGTGTGCTCAGGGAGGCTGTGGGGAGGGAGCACCTCTGCACCCAGCTGAAGGTGGAGCTCAGGGTTGGAGGGAACCTCTGAGCCAAACTTGTCCAGTTGCTTCTCCTGGCCAGTGAGGAAGTGCCACTGGGTCCCAAGAAGGGCCGTTCCACAGCTGGCGTGGCTGCACCCAAGAGAGGCGGCAGCCCAGGCCCTCTCCTCGTGGGGACAGCAGGAGTTGGGGTGGGTACGTAAGGTTTGTCCAGAGTGGAGACCAGAGCTGGGCTGGACACACACACAGGTACAGAATAGGGGGGGTCGGGGGAGCAGGGCGGTACTAGGAAGTCACAGGGATCTCTTCTGTCTGCCATAGGCCACAACCGTAGAAATGACCTTGACGACCAAAGTGCTGCCTGGGCCCGCTCTAAGCCCTCTGGGGGATGGCCCAGAGCCCCCTGCTCCAGGGCCAGAGCCTGAGCCCAGCAGAGACCAAGCAGCAGGTAAGGAAGGGGATGGCAGACCTCCCAAGTGCCAGGAAAGGGGACCTGGGCTCCTGGGCCAAGAAGGTGTAAAGAGGCAAGGATGAGTCGCCTTAGATATCACTGGGGGGAGGGTGGTCTGACTCGGACGAGGTTCCCTTCTCATTGCACCCCCTTCTATCTCTCCTAGAAGGCCCGCACCTGACCCTGGAAGCTAGTCCCGATCCTCTTCCTGAGCCTCCGCCACCTTCAGCTGAGGCTCCAGACAAGCCCATGGGAAGCCCTGACCAGGCCCCTTCTCCAGCCCCATCTCCTGTCCCGAGGCCCGAGGCCCAAGCTGATGAAGTGGCTCATTCAGCCACGCTAGCTGAGGAGGAAGAGGGGGCTGGCGGGGAGCCCCGCCCAGCAGAGCCAGCTCCAGCTGACTCTCGCCACCCTCTGACCTATCGGAAGACCACCAACTTTGCCCTGGACAAGTTTCTTGACCCTGCCCGCCCCTATAAGTGCACTGTGTGCAAGGAGTCCTTCACGCAAAAGAACATCCTCCTGGTCCATTATAACTCCGTCTCCCACTTGCACAAGATGAAGAAGGCTGCCATTGACCCCTCCGCCCCTGCCCGGGGAGAAGCCGGCACTGCACCCGCCACCGCCGCCGCCACCACCGACAAGCCCTTTAAGTGCACGGTCTGCCGAGTCTCGTACAACCAGAGCTCCACCCTGGAGATCCACATGCGCTCCGTCCTGCACCAGACTCGCTCCAGGGGAGCCAAGACGGACGCCAAGGCCGAGGCGCCAGAGCGTGGCCCAGAAGAGCCCAAGGAAGGCGAGACTGAAGGGGAGGTGGGCACCGAGAAGAAAGGCCCCGACCCTGGTGGCTTCGTGTCAGGGTTGCCCTTCCTGTCTCCTCCCCCACCTCCCTTGGACCTGCACCGCTTCCCAGCCCCCCTCTTCACCCCACCTGTCCTGCCCCCCTTCCCTCTGGTGCCCGAATCACTGCTAAAGCTCCAGCAGCAGCAGCTGCTCCTGCCCTTCTACCTCCATGACCTCAAGGTCGGGCCCAAGCTGACCCTGGCTGGGCCTGCCCCCCTGCTGTCCCTGCCAGCTGCTGCCCCTCCTCCCCCGCCCCCACCCCCTAAGGCTGAGCTGGTGGAGTGGGAGCGGCTCCCCCAGACTCAAGAGAGTAATGAGGCAGGGCCCACCTCACCCCCCCACCCAACACCCAATGAGGCAGCCCGCACTGCAGCCAAGGCCCTTCTGGAAAACTTTGGCTTTGAGCTGGTGATCCAGTACAACGAAGGGAAGCAGACTGTGCCCCCTCCCCCTACCCCGCCCCCACCAGAGGCCCCGGGGGGTGGGGACAAGCTGGCCTGTGGGGCCTGTGGGAAACTCTTCTCCAACATGCTCATCCTCAAGACCCACGAGGAGCACGTGCACCGCCGCTTCCTGCCCTTCGAAGCTCTGAGCCGTTATGCTGCTCAGTTTCGAAAGAGCTATGACAGCCTTTACCCGCCCCCTGCAGAGTCCCCCAAACCTCCTGATGGGTCTCTGGACTCACCTGCTCCCCAGCTGGGCCCACCCTTCCTGGTCCCAGAGCCTGAGGCAGGGGGGGGCCGTCCCCCTGAAGAGCGAAGCCGGGCAGGAGGACGCTGGCCCCCAGAGGAGGAAGAAAGCTCCAGAGGGAATCTTCCTCCCCTAGTGCATGCAGGCCGCCGCTTCTCCAGAACCAAGTTCACTGAGTTCCAGACTCAAGCCCTGCAGTCTTTCTTTGAGACCAGTGCCTACCCCAAGGACGGAGAAGTGGAGCGGCTCGCAAGTCTCTTGGGCCTGGCTAGCCGTGTGGTGGTGGTGTGGTTCCAGAACGCCCGCCAGAAAGCTCGCAAAAATGCCAGTGAGGGTGGGCCTGTGCCCAGCGGAGGCGGTGCTGGGAGTGCCTCTGGCTGCAGGCGCTGCCATGCCACCTTCTCCTGTGTTTTTGACTTGGTGCGGCACCTCAAGAAATGCTATGATGACCAGCCTCCTGAAGAGGAGGAAGAAGAGACAGAGAGGGGGGAAGAGGAGGAAGACGCAGAGGAGGAAGATGCAGAGGAGGAACAGGGCCTGGAAGCCCCAGCAGGGCCTGAGGGCCCATCACCAGAACCTCCAGACCGGGAAGAGCTGAGCCAAGCAGAGGCCATAAAGCCAGGAGGCAAAGAGCCTGAAGGGAGGGCGCCCCCCTCGCCTTCCCCAGTCCATGCCTGTGACCAGTGTGCCATGTCTTTCCCCAGCCAGGACCTCCTGACCAGTCACCGCCGGCTCCATTTCCTGCCACCTGTGCAGCCCGGCGCTGCTCCCCACCTCTTAGACTTGCCCTTGCTGGTGTTTGGGGAGCGAAACCCACTGGTGGCAGGCACTCCGCCGGTGCCAGGGCCAGCCCTCAAACGGAAGCATGAGGATGGCAGCCTGTCGCCCACAGGCAGCGAAGCAGGGGGGGGTGGGGAGGGCGAGCCCCCCAGGGACAAACGCCTGCGCACCACCATCCTGCCTGAGCAGCTGGAGATCCTGTACCGCTGGTATATGCAGGACTCCAACCCCACTCGCAAGATGCTTGACTGCATCTCTGAGGAGGTGGGGCTCAAGAAGCGGGTGGTACAGGTCTGGTTCCAGAACACCAGGGCCCGGGAGAGGAAGGGCCAGTTTCGAAGCACCCCCGGGGGAGTGCCCAATCCGGCAGTCAAGACCCCCATCACACCCAGCCCTGCACCCTTCCCCAAGTTCAACCTCTTGCTGGGTAAGGTTGAGGATGGGGCTGGGAGGGAGGCCCCAAAGAGGGAAGCACCTGCTTTTCCCTGCTCCACAGTCACCCCTGCTGCCGGGCCCTTACCTTTCTTGCCACCTGGGAAAGAGGCCACTACCCCGATACCAGAGCCATCTCTACCTCTCCCTCCTCCCCCTCCACCCAGTGAGGACGAGGGCCCGGAGGAACCATCTAAAGCTTCTCCAGAGAGTGAGGCTTGCAGTCCGGCAGCAGGGGATCTAAGTGATTCGTCGGCTTCCAGCCTGGCGGAACCAGAGTCCCCTGGAGCTGGAGGGACCAGTGCGGGCCCAGGAGGTGGGGCCGGGGTCCCAGATGGAATGGGGCAGCGGCGCTACAGGACCCAGATGAGTAGCCTGCAGCTGAAGATCATGAAAGCCTGCTATGAAGCCTACCGCACCCCCACCATGCAGGAGTGCGAGGTGCTGGGGGAAGAGATTGGGCTGCCCAAGAGAGTCATCCAGGTCTGGTTTCAGAATGCTCGAGCCAAGGAAAAAAAGGCCAAGCTGCAGGGGGCAGCAGTTGGCGGGGCTGGGGGCAGCAGTGAGGGTCCCTTGGGAACCCAGCGCACCGACTGCCCCTACTGTGATATCAAGTATGATTTCTATGTCTCCTGCCGAGGCCACCTCTTTTCTCGACAGCACCTGGCCAAGCTCAAGGAGGCGGTCCGGGCCCAGCTGAAGAGTGAAAGCAAGTGTTATGACCTGGCCCCCGCCCCGGCCCCCGAGGCCCCACCTGCCACCACGCCTGCCTCTGTGCCCCTCGGGGCCGCCCCAGCTCTGCCTCGCCTGGCTCCGGTCCTCTTGTCTGGCCCGACTCTGGCCCAGCCCCCACTGGGCAGCTTAGCTCCTTTCAGTTCAGGTGAGTGGGAGGTTGGGAGGAGTTGGACCGCAGAGAACATCCCCCCTCTCCTGCCCTTCTTTTCCTTCTTGACTTCCTTCTCCAAGCTCCTCCCTAGTCTCCCTTGGGGAGGGAAGGGAGCATGGCGGCAAGGTGGTGGGAACGCGTGTGTGTGCAGCTGGAGGTGGCCTCCAGCAGGAAGGATGACCTCGCCAGGAGGCGACTAATCCTCCATCACTCTTCATCTTCCTAGGCCCTGCAGCTCCCTCAGGCCTCCTCGGCCTTGCCACTTCGGTCCTGCCTGCTACCACAGTGGTCCAGACTGCTGGCCCAGGCTGTCCCTTACCTCAGAGACCTATGCCCGACCAAACCAACACCTCCACAGCAGGCACCACCGACCCTGCCCCAGGTCCACCTACCGAACCCTCTGGGGACAAGGTCTCTGGTGAGCGAAAGCCAGCTGCAGCCCCCACCAACTCCTCCACTGACGCCCTCAAGAACCTCAAAGCATTGAAGGCCACTGTCCCAGCCCTGCTGGGGGGTCAGTTCCTGCCCTTCCCGTTGCCCCCGGCAGGGGGGGCCACACCGCCAGCTGTCTTTGGCCCTCAGTTACAGGGGGCCTACTTCCAACAGCTCTACGGCATGAAGAAGGGGCTGTTTCCCATGAACCCCGTGATACCTCAGACCCTCATCGGACTGCTGCCCAACGCCCTCCTCCAGCCACCATCCCAGCCCCCGGAGCCCACAGCCACGGCGCCTGCGAAGCCGCCGGAACTGCCCGCTCCAGGGGAGGGGGAGGCCGGGGAGGCCGATGAGCTGCTGACGGGCAGCACTGGCATCTCCACCGTGGATGTGACCCACCGCTACCTGTGCCGCCAGTGCAAGATGGCGTTTGACGGGGAGGCCCCGGCCGCTGCTCACCAGAGATCCTTCTGCTTCTTTGGGAGGGGCTCCGGGGGCCCCCTGCCCCCGCCACTGCGGGTGCCCATCTGCACCTACCACTGCCTGGCGTGTGAGGTGCTGCTGAGTGGGCGTGAAGCCCTGGCCTCCCACCTGCGCTCCTCGGCCCACAGGCGCAAGGCGGCCCCGCCCCCAGGGGGCCCGCCCGGCACCGCCACCAACGCCGCCACTGCCGCCACGGCTGCTGTGGCTTTTGCCAAAGAGGAAGCAAGATTACCTCACACGGACTCCAACCCAAAAACTACTACTACCTCTACACTTCTAGCTTTATAAACAGATAAACCAAGATTCAGGGGGAAGAGGGGGCCTCAGGGCTTCTCTTACCCCAAGGGGTGTTTGGTGGGAGCTCGACCCTCGCCCCGCCCACCTCACGGGAATCTTTTCATTCCCACCCTCAGTGGGCTCCAACACCCCGCCTCCAGCAGAGTCCTGCCTCCCCCCCACTCCCCCGCGCCCCACAGAAACTCCGGTCCTTTGCAAATCCTTGCCCCGTGATCTTCATGGGCATACATATCCATCCTACCATCTCGATTATCCATTCACGTCCACCCTGCCCACCAGACACAAAAATCTATCCTTGGTTTCATCTTCTGACAACTTCTTTCCTATCGAATTCCAGGCATCCTTCCAACTCCTATAAACACGCAAATACTTGTTATCCCACGCTGTTCCACTGACTGAGAAAACACCAAAAAAGAAAAAAAAAAGAAGAAAGGAAAAGGAAACCCAAGACAAAGAAGGGGGAAGGAAAATAAACTTTGCCACCCCCCCCCCTTCTTCCTACCCCCTTGTCTAGAGCACCATACCGCTCACAGACTCTTTACAAATACTCATTTGGCTCCTAAGGTTGGAGCCTGGGATGGGCAGGGAGCCCACGAAACTCTAACCAAACTGGAGATGGGTGGGGAGAAGTGCTCCCAGCTCCCTCCTCACTCCCCTCCCTCCTCACCCTCTCCCTCCTGACCCTCTCCCTCGCCAGACAGGGGGACCCCTGTGGCTTGGACTCTAGGGGAAGCCGCCGCCAGGAACCCCTCTGCCAATCCCCACCCTGCACCCTGGGAACTGCAGTAACTTATTTTCAAAGGCTTTAAACACAGAGATCCTCTCAGCAGCCGTGGGCCTGCCCTTGTCCCAGCCCTGCCATGTCGGGGTCCAGCCTCCGGGACCGGCGCTGCCCACCAAACGGCAAATCCAAAGTTCTTTTAAAACTGAAACACACACACAACCAAAAAAAAAAAAAAAAAAAAAAAAACAAAACGAAAGCGAGAAAGAGCATGCACACATGTGCGGGAGAGATGGAGAGACCAGAGGAATGAACTAACAAAAAACAAACTTGGAAAATACAGAGAGAAAAAAAAACCTGAAAACTCTCCCATCAAACAAGTGGTTTTTTCCTGTCTGTGTCACTCCCCACCCTGCCCCATTCTAAGGGTTTCTTTGAACCACCTTGTCTCTGGAAGATCAAATGGCTTTAAGTCCTTGCTTGGGTAGAGCGGTCTGCAAGGCTGACAGCAGTGCAGCCATGCCAAGCCTCAAAGGCAGGAGCTGGTAATGGGGAGAACAGCCTGGAGGCTAGGGAGAGACCCATTCTTGCCCCCTGAATTGAGTATTAGGGCAGGTAACAGTCCCTCATTCTCAGCTGTTAGCAAAGTGTCACCAGAAGAAACTTGGTGGTCTCGGGAGGAAAGGGGTGGGATGGCCAGGCAGTTGGGTTTCATTAGCTGCCACCAGCTTTCATTCACTCTCACAAACCTCCCTTCCTGGTGTCCCTTTCACATTTCTGACACTTCTCAAAACTTTATGCTTTTCCAGGGACCTTCCCCATCTATGTTCTTCCTGTACCACCCTATCCTCTGCTCCAGCTTCCTTCAGCCTGGTTCCCCTTCCTCCAGGAAGCAGGGGCTGCTGGAGGTATCAAGGCCTCCCTGTGAGGCTCATGGGGTCTAGAATTGATGATACCTGAGGGGAAGGGTGGATGAGGAGATGCTTGAAGCACAAGGTGAGTCTTTGATAGAGTCGTATCACCGAGGAAACCAACAGATGAGGAATGATTTAGAAGAGGGTGCCCACCTCTAACCTTACTTCTGTAAGCAAAATCATAACTGTGGCAACCCCAAAGCCCAGCTAAAGTAGCACTGGGTGAAGCAGGTGTTTTAGCAAAAAGCCGGCAAAAATTTCCCAGTCCTCCAGAGAGTTTGTTCTGCTACGTTTGCTCTTAAGAACTCCCCTTTGTGGGTAGTCTCCTTCCATGCTTTCCCCCTTCCGGCTGCTTCCACTGCTAGTATCCATTTCATGTGCACACTTATTCAGCCAGCCCTGGGATTTAGATTTCCTGGACTGTTGCTCTGCTCTATGAACATGGTAATACGGAAGCAGTGGCTTATGTGCAGAAAAGGTAGGAGGGGAGAGAGGGGGAGAAAACCAGCTCAGTCCCTAGTCGCCATATGTTCTATGAATCTTACTTCTGGTCCCATTTATTTCTAAAATTAAAAGCTCCAACTCTAGCAAGTCAGGGGTGGGATGGATTAGTTATTCTGATGATGCCAAAAATGCCAGTTAGAAACGCAGGCAAGAGGAGTGAAATGCCAGCGTGGTCTTGCTCTTGCTGCTCCTTCCCTTCCCCACCTCTCAACATCTCTCTTGCACCCCTCCCTCCCTATGCTTTTCTCTCTGTTGAAATTCTGTGTATAAAACTATTTTCTTAGCAGCATGTGTATGAGGAAAGAAGCTTTTTCACTCTGTGCTTTCTGGGAATGTGATTTGTGTATAAAAGTTGCAAAGAAAACAAAAATTCAGGAAAAAAACAGGAGAAAAGGAGGAAACGTTTTAAAGAAAATCTTGGCAAACACCTGGGGTGGGATGATTAGAGGTGTGGTATCATGCATTTTAGGGATTTACAGCCAGAACTAAATTGGCTTTAGTTTGAACTATGAATATGTTTACCAGGAGTTAATATTGCCAGAAATTCCTCCTCTTTTTGCCCTTCAACATAACCTCTTTCCCCAGATACCCTGGCCTGGAGAGACACCATGTACATGCACAGTCGTGACTGACTAGAGCTGACTGAGCTTCTGTCCTTACCAGGAACCCTGTAATCTGGGGGCAGGAGGACCTGGCCGACTGCTGACTTAGGTCAGTCAATGTGCTTCTGGAGGGACTGCCATTCCACGTCCTCAGCAACCAGCGCACTTCTCCCCAAGCCCCGTCCCTCAGACTGGAAGTCCTCAGCAGTGAGTGAGTGGTCCCTGCAGACAGAAGCTGTCAGCACAGCCCTGCTGGAATGCTAGAGGTGAATGCCAAGTTGCCTAGGTTAAAATGTGGTGCTTCTGTGCAGCAGTAAACCAACCCAAGCATGTGGCACACTCACACCTATCTTGTAGTGCTCTCCCCTCCCCCCCCAGCTCTAAAGTGAGCCTGAATCAAAGGCTCATAAGATTGGTCTTCCACGGCTTGGGGCAAAGGCCTGGGGTTTCTGACATACGTGGGTCCAAAAGCCTCTCAATCTGGTCCACCCTACTTACTGTCAGGGTCAACGCCAGGGGGATGAAGGGATGGAAATGATCTCAGCTGTTTTGCCCTAAACCAGGGGGATGAAGGGATGGAAATGATCTCAGCTGTTTTGCCCTAAACCAGACTCTACGGGGGGATGGCTTAAGGCATCCAATTTTCAACTGGGAACAAAAATCAAAGTCTGTGAAAGAATATGAAAAAATCTGAAAACTGAGTAGCTAAAGAGGGCAGAGTCTTCCCTAGGACTGCACCTGTTCTTCCCCCAATGCTCTAGCCCCTGGACTTATAGAAGCACGCAAGAACCAAGAAAGCCAGTTATTCCAGTGCCAGTGGCACCCACCTACTTAATTCCTTCTATTTGTTCCTTCATCACTTTCAGGGCTTCTAGACCTGATCACTGATTCCCCAAATCTTCACCACCCTGGTCTGTTTTAAGACATATTGCACAGAAGTTCCCACTGCACAGTAGGTTAAAGGATTTGGTGTTGCCACAGCTGCAGTGTAGATCGTAGCTGTGGTTTGGATTCAATCCCTGGCCCAGGAATTTCCATTTGCCCTGAGAGCAGCCATCAAAAAACAGAGAGAGAGAGACATCCCCTCATGTGATCACTCATCCCTGTATAGATATTCACATCTGAAATACAGAACTCTGTGTATTCAATTGCAACAATGAAACAAACAAGCCTACCATCAGAAACAGCAGCAGAACCATGTAGAGGGAGCTACACAGATACACACAAATGCCAGCAAGGACAGGCTCCACCAGCATATAGGCACAAGGGCCCCGGCCCACATCCATCAACTACACTCCTGTAAGTAGAAACATCCGCCAATACATGGTAATTTTCTTCACACAACAGTAGGTAAGAAAAGCTTATAAACAGAGACTTGTAACCAGTGTCAAGAACCATGACCAAATGTTGAAGGTGAATCTGTGGGAAGGACCTTAAATTCCTCTGGAGTGGGATGCTAGGGAGGGGAGGGAGGTAGAAGAGAAACCAGGAAGACACTCTTGGGGATAAACTAGGCTGGTAACCCTGTGTTACAGGAAGGGCCAGGTACTGGGGAGCAACTAATGACAAGCTTGTAAGCCCTGAGGATGTCACTCCCAGAGGACTGAGGAAGGAAGAAATTCCCAATTGCAAGAAAGCTCTGGCTACAACCCAAAAGGCTGCCGCCTAGCCTCAGAGGTCTACGGATTATAGGTGGATACACTGTGAAAAGATCAGATGAAAGAAAAGTGGGACGGGACATTTGCAGAAGACTTAGACCATGGCTCCTTAAAGTTACGAGAAAGAGGAATTCCCGTCGTGGTGCAGTGGTTAACGAATCCGACTAGGAACCATGAGGTTGCGGGTTCGGTCCCTGCCCTTCTCAGTGGGTTAACAATCTGGCGTTGCCGTGAGCTGTGGTGTAGTTTGCAGATGCTGCATGGATCCCGCGTTGCTGTGGCTCTGGCATAGGCCGGAGGCTACAGCTCCGATTCAACCCCTAGCCTGGGAACCTCCATGTGCTGCGGGAGCCGCCCTAGAAATGACAAAAAAAAAAAAAAAAAAGAAGAAGTTAGGTGAAAGATAGGAAGTGATCCCTACGGAGAGCCTCCCAGGGAAAGACATCGACTTCCAGAAGAATATAAAATTGAGGGAGGACCCACCCCCTCATTCTCCTTCATAGAAAGAATCCCCATAGCCCTTCGGACAAAGGAGAGACAAGGGGTCAAGTGGCATTATTCCTGGACAGCAGTCAGCCTCGTGTATCTTACAGCTCCCAGCCGCAGAGAGGAGGCTGGCTAGAAGCTAACCAGGTAGCAGGTTGATTAGGAAGATGGCGAGGGGGAAAGGTGACTGGGATTGACTCATGATTGTAACCCAGCCATATACACTCTTAAACAGTGGCTAAGACTGGACAGGTTGTCGGCAGGAGCCCAGCACCCTCCACGTCTATAGTCCTTTCCTGACATCCAACCCCCGTCAGGTCTGCCCCACTGGCCTGGCCTCTGTTGCGCTCGCTCCTGGAGAGCCTGCCCAGCGCACAAACCACACCACCGCCTCCAACTCGCTAAGCATTGATTCTTCTGTGCTAAGTCCTGCCAGGGAGAAGCATAGCTCTAACGAGTCAAATCTGCCTGATTTGACTTCATAATCTCTCCTGCTGCCCCCACCTAAAACCCACACCCACACACCCCACAACTCTTACATGCCATGCATGACAGCATAAGGACATGGACACAGTTGGGGAGGAAGAAGATGCAAAAGGCGTGGGACATCCAGCAAGGTGAACTGTCCTACAGGGTGACTGCCATCTCTTAGAACAGTGTTTCTCAAAGCATCGCAGTCACCTGAGTGCTAGCTTAAAATGCACATTCCTGGACCACATGGCAGACCACCTCAATCAGAAGCTCCTGAAGTGATTCTGTGCTCTCTGGAGTCTGAGAACCACTGATTTAGACCTCTCAGCCTGGTATACATCTGTGGCCTGCCCCCCAACCCTCCAGCACCCAAGGCCCAAACCTGCTACACCTGGACCTGCCACACAGGGTGCTAGCATCACCTCAGATTGTCATTACCCTGACATTTGGAAATCTGACTGTGTCTTCTGCTTCTGGTGGCTACTCACAAACAAGAGAAAAGTTACAAGCATCGCTCACTCACCCCTTTGCCTGAAGGCCACCCTGTTTTCTCCTCTGCTGTGGAAACCACTTTGCTTCTTCTGAAGCTGCCTCCACTTCGAGGGATGCTGAAATCAGAACTCCTCCAGCCCGGGCAATAGCTTCACTCCCCTCTGGGCAAGTCCTACTCCCATCAGAGCCACCCAGCCCTTCCCAGCATCACCCAGAGCCACCAATTCTTCCACCCAAAGACCTTCCTAGTCCCTGACCCACAGCCTCTGGCTACCCAGGAAGCAATGAGAGAGCAACCTGCTAGAAGTTCCTCCACAAGGAGGCCTGAGGTCCAGTCTAGGCAAGACTGCCAACGGCACTGCGTCTAGAGATGTAGGGCCAGTCTGTGTTACCAGCTGCAGGCGTTCTGCTCCTGGGGGCCTCCCTTTCTAACAGGGAGGACACATTGCTGATCCGTGGTCTCTCTTCCTGGGGTGGATTTCAAAGAGAGGGAAATCTGTCCCCTCCATGAGCCATGGAGAAATTCCTAAACCCCAAATCTCCTTGGATGGTCTTTCTGGAAGGGCAAGTCCAAGGCACCTTTGTCTTCCCAACACCTGCCTGCAGCTCAAGGCCTAGAGCACCTCTCTCTTTCTAGGACTGTTATTGAATATGGGCCTTTTAACAAGGGAGAAAGAGCCAGTTTGACTCAACCCATAGCTCAGCCAATCACAAGGCACAGGGCAGAATGAAATACACACAGGCACCAACCACCCCACAGCAAGGCCTGAGGGGCTCCCCTGCTCCTTCCCTTCTAGTCTCTTCCAGCACCATCTTTGTGATGACACAGCCGGTTGGCCTCTCTCCAGCATCTCATTTCGCCCTCCTAGGATTTTTTTTTTCTGGCTTTGCTGCCCAGAGAGGGCACTGGCCTGGAGTGTTGAGTGTGACTTTCGAATGTGTCCTTGTCTCCCTGGGCTCCAGCTTCCCTTGGAATTCTGCCCAAATACTCAGTGTCACCATCTAAATCCCTTTCTTGGGAGCGGCAGGGATAGGAGGGTGGTGTCTGGTTGGGAGGAAGGTGGGTTGGGGTTGGCATGTACCCCCATTGTTGAAGGTGTCCTCATGCCACTCCCCAGGAGGGCTCCGCCCGGTGCCCAACACACCTGTGTGCGCCAACCCCCTCTCACCGCCACCAAGTGGCAGTCGTGAGCACGTCTGGCGGCTTTGGGTTTGCCGTAGTGCCAGGATCTGAGACATCGTTCACGTGCCAGTGCAGCGCTGCCAAGCGTGGCGGCATCTAGTTGGTTGGGTGCCAAGCGGTAGGACCCAGGTGGCAATAGCGATGAAAGAGGGCTGGGGGGGAGGGGAGGGGGAGGAGGAGAGAGCACCAGGGAGAACACCAGACACCTCACTTGTTAGAGTGGAGAGTCCAAAGGGGATCCACAGAAAGGGGCCCTTCCCATTCCAGATCCCAGCTCCGCAAGCAAGCCCGGCCCTCCCCCGCCACGCCCGCACAGTCACATATACAGACCAGGCAAGAGGATTTGGCCATCTTTAGCAGGAAACTGGCTGGGGGCCAGGCAGGACTGCCAGCCTCTCCATCCGCCTTCCTTGGGGTCTTGGCAATGGTGTGCTTTCTCCTTTGTGTCCTCACGCCTCTCTCCGTCTGTCGCTCTACTCCCCATGCCTAAGAGGGAACGGGAAGGAGGTCCTGGCAGAAAAAAGTCTGTTCTCCCAAACAACTCACATGCACACACACATGTACACACACACGCACACACCCAACATCTCACCTCCTCCCTTCTCACTCCTGGCACAACAAGCCTCTCAACCAGATTGGCAAGAGCATTGCCACCCTCCCCCACTCCACACAACACCAGAGCCTGTCCCAGGCTCCCTGGGTGGTGCCAGCACCCACCCACCTCATGCCGGGTCCCGTTGCCTCTTCGGTGCTCTGACAAAGGGATGGTCTGCCAGCCCAAGGAGCTCTCCCTGGAGAGTGGGGGCATCACCTCTCCTCTTGGCTCTTAGACGCTCTCTTGGCACTTCCCTGGCTACCCTCTCCACCACTTTACTTTTCCAGACTGGAAGAAGACTACCTCCTAGTCCAACCATTTCGCAGAGCGGAGCTCTAGAGGGACGGCAACATCAGCAACACATCCTTGCCCCTCCTCTCTGCCTCCTGGGGCCCATTCCCACGGCCCCAGCCTGACAGATGTGATGCCAATGGTCCTCGGGTACCGAGACTTCCTCCCAGAGCACCAGGGCTCCTGCCGCTGCCCCCTCCCCATTCGCCTCCTTCCATTCTCCACGGGCACAAGGGTGGCAGCTGCAGTGCCAATGCCTGTAAGCAGGCAGCGTGAAGCAACTCAAGCACCCTCTTCTGTCCTCCCAGGCCCCAGACCTCGCTCCTCCTTCCTCCACTCCATCCCTCTGTCCTTCTGGTTGGACACTAGATTGGCAACCGCAGTGCCAACCCCCACCCATGCCCAAGAGGCTCACATACAGCACGCGCTTATGCGTCCATGTACATGCGCGCACATACACACATACACACACACACATACACACACACGGCCCCATGAGTGCCAGGCAGCGGTGGCAGACACACAGCAATGCATAGTGACTGGTATACCCGAGGAGGCAGCCAGATTCGGCACCTGATCCAGCACCCATTTGGGATTGGGTGGGTAGGCGGGCGGGCAGGCGGGCGGAGGGGTGATGGAGGCAGACGATGGCCCTAGGTTGGCAGCCGATGGAGCTGGGAGAATGGAGGGAACAGATGCTCTTTGCCCAGCCTCCCTCCCTCTCTCTCCGAGATCAGTGCCAAGCTGGGGGGATGGGGAGAGGCAGGATGGGGGAAGGGTGGCATTTGGAAGCTGGCAGGCGGGGGGAGCTGGGTCCGCCCAGGCTGGGCAGTGCCGGCACTGGCTGCCGCCTCTCCACTCTGCCATCTGTCTCGCTTCTCTCCCCACCCCCTTTCTCTCTCTTTCTCTCCCTCTCCTTCATCCACAGCAAAACGAAAAGAGGAAAACAGGGTCCTCATTCCGCCCACCCCCAACCTCTGCCGGACCCCTCTCCTCCCCTCACAACTCACCACACCACACCACCACCAAGCCATCTGTGCTCTCTCCTCCTGGCTCGGTCACCTTCTTTCCTTCGCCTTCGCCCTCACACCAAAATGGGTGCAATGTTTTTAAAAAATAGATACCTATATATTTTACAAGGCAACTTAAAAGGATAACTATTTTCTTTGGGAATGTCCTGTCCTTCTGAGTCTGGGTCCTCGGTGCCACTGTTTATGGCAGGCAGCGGGAGGGGACCCTGTCCTCAGCTGGTGCCCATGAATCCCATGCCAGGGAGGAGGGGTGGCTGGGGTGGGGTGGGGGTGGGGTGGGGTATCGGGAGAGCTCTCTTCTCTCTGCGCCTGTGGTGGTTTCTTTTTTTTTCTCCTCTTCCACTTCCGGAGCAGATTCAAATAGATCTAGAGCCTTCCCCACCCCCAGTTCCCAGGGCCCCTGTGCCCTTCTCTCCCTGCTTTTGATTTTATTCCTCGATCACCCTTTCCTTTTTTGTGTGTGTGTGTGTACGTGTGCGTGCGCGTGAGTGTTTGCATCCATGGCGGTGGGCACCGTGCCAGCCACCGCACAGCCATCTGCGATGCCTTCTGCAGCCTCCGCTATTTCTCCCTGCCACATCCAGCCCCCAACCCCCCTGCACCCCAGCTCCCCACCCCCAGTCCCCAATCATTAATTAGCTACTGAATTAATTAAATCGTGAATGCTAATTAACATTCCTAAAGGGCAGGCTGCCATCCTGGGGGGGGGCACAGAGGGAGTGTGAAGAGGAGATTGGGATGGGGGAGGAGGAAGGAGAGCCAGTCTGCTTAGGAGAACAGGGTGGGGGGTCGGAAAGAACCCCAAAGAAGGATGAAGGTGAAAGAGGGCAGAGTGACGAGACAGTGGCAGGGAATATGGGGTGCAAAAACCCCACGAGTCCAAGTGAGAGCAAGCCAGCCTTTCCTGCCCAAATGAGACACAGCCGATTTCCTCATCCCCAGCCTGGAGAAGTATATATTCCTAGGGTGGGGGCCTCTGGCAGCTTTTTCCTGTTTCTTAGAGAAACCAGACCCAAACCAGAGTCAACAGCTACTATCTGTCCATCCAGCTACAATGCCCTCACACCAGCTCATGAAGACCAGACTCTGGGCTCAGAGGAGCCCTCTTGCCTTGGCCTTCGTGACAAAAGATGGTCTGTCTTTAGGATTCCAGAATAGGAAAAGTGGACACTTCTACTCACCTTGAAGGTCAAGAATTTGGGGAAAAGTGAGTAAGGGTATCTAACTTTGAGTTGCTGTGTTTTTTTTGTTTGTTTTTTTCCCTTGTCTTTTTAGGGCCACACTCGTGGCATATGGAGGTTCCCAGTCTAGGGGTCTAATTGGAGCGGTTGCTGCTGGCCTATACCACAGCAACACCAGATCCCAGCTGCATCTGCGACCTACACCACAGCTCACGGCAACGCCAGATCCTTAACCCACTGAGCGAGGCCAGGAATTAAACCCACAACCTCATGGTTCCTAGGCGGATTCACTTCTGCTGTGCCACCACGGGAACTCCGAGTTGTTGTTTTTAAAGAAAGATCCCAGTATAGTGAAACTGCTTTCTGGGGATGCTCTATGACACTTGAATCTGATGGTGCTCCTCAGAAAAACAGATCCCACAATAAAAATTATTGGGGAGATACTGTATATTCCCCCTCTTAAGAGATTCAACATGCATAGTGGTGTATTAAAGGCTCTGAGCAGTCCTGTAAAAAAAAAAAAAAAGAAACTGTTCAATGCATTTAATCCTGATTCTCAAACTCACTGGTCCATGGAATGCTCATTTAAGATTTTTCTAATTTAATGAATTTGATTCTACAGAAGCAGACTCACTTTGGGGAAAGCTCTTATCGAGCAATCAGGGTGGTTCTGGCCTGGAAGCTGGCAGATGGATGAGCTGGCCCCAGGTATAGCATTCCATAAATAAAAGACAGCATCCAGGCTCTGGCCTTCCAGATGTAATGCTGCAATGTACAAACCCAGCTCATGGCAGAGAAATCACATCACCTTAGAATCACAGACCTCTATTTTCAGAGCTGGAAAGACACTGGAGTGACCATTAAGCTTAATCCCTTCATTTTAGAAGCAACTGAGACTCAGAGAGGTGAAGTGATTCATCCAAGGTCACAGAGTCACGAAGGTCTGAGATTAGGTCTGACACTAGGTCTGAGATTTCTTGACCTCTAGCCTAGCCCCGTTCCTCTATTTTCTGTTGTTAAAACTTCAGGACAAGGCCAGCACGGGTTTATCACAAACATACACTATTTAAAAGCTTCACCTAGAAGCCTTTTCACTCTGGAACTGGTCTCTTCCACCCTGCCTTGGCCCTGCCTTGGCCCTCATCCCCTCTCTTTGGAGACCTGCAGCATCTACCTGCCTCTGGAGAGCTTACTCCAGTGCGAGTAGGAATGGGGGCAGGAGTTGGTGTTTTACAAAATCTCCCCAAGTGTTCCTGATATCCTGGATTCAGATCACCACCCCTGCCCACCCTTCTAGGTGACCCCCGACCCCACTATATATCATTGGTATCAACCCAAAGCTTTAACTCCCATCACAGCCTCAATGCCATTCTATGCCTCCTGCTGGATTCCTAGCAACCTTCTCTTTCCTGTCCTTCTCCTTCTGGCATCTGGAGCCCCTAAGGTTGCTTAGACTCTCCATCAGAGTTCTCAAGAGGACAGGCTGTCTTCCACCTGCAGGGACCCACGACTCACGAGACTGAGGAGGCCTGGGAGCCAGGCTCAGAAGCCTGCTGGGGGCCCCCGAGCTTCTTAACACCCACCCTCCTGCCTCAGTGTGAGTCCATCTTTTCTAGCTTAGCCCTTGAGGAGCTGTGGGACAGTAGAGACATATGGAGTCCAGCTCATTTCAAAAGTGGAAGAATACTATTAAACTGGTTTTGCTGGAGTTCCCGCTGTGGTGCAGTGGGTTAAAGGTCCAGTATTGTCTCTGCAGGGGTGGGGGTCTGAGCCTGGCCCAGCACAGTGGGTTAAGGATCTGGCATTGCTGCAGCTGTGGTGTAGGTCACAGCTGCATCTCAGATTCGATCCCTGGTCCAGAAACTCCCATGTGCCATGGGTACAGCCAAAAAAAAAAAATTGGTTTTGCTCTCTGGGTCCAATAGTGTGAGCCAGCCTCCCAGTATACAGACCCCCCACAACTTCACAAGGTAACTCATCACACCATTTTAAAGACAGAATAGCTTTGAAGTACAATTTTGATTTTTTGATGAGATCAGTTGGGAGTTGAAGCTTTGGGTCGATATCAATGATATATACAAACACCCAAATTTCCAGAAATCACAGGGTCCCCTGGAGCACTAATCTAAGAATCTATAAGCACACTGGCTGACCCCATCTTCTCCTTCTTCCCGCGTTCGTGACAGGATGGCCTTTTGTCATGGGGCTCACAGAGACACTTCAGTCCACCTGCTGACTACTCCCCCTGCTGAAGAACTATCTGATAAAGGGGGGATAAAGTGGAGTCAACTACCCCCACCAGGGAGAGCAAGAGGTAAAACCTAGGTGTTTTCACAGGTCGCAATAAAAAAAAAAAAAAAAGGCATTTCAGGGCTGCTTTTATTCTTGGGTGGCATATTTGCTAAATTATCCCCTCTTGGTGGTCAGTGAGTGAGGCCAAAGACCAGCTTTCCAGGGTCATGGGTTCCAAGCCAGCTCACTTTCCCTTCTAGAGCCTGTTTTATCTCCCCAACACCCAGGCACCGAGCTGCTGTCAGTAGCAGAGGCACTGGGAGCTGTGATATAAATGATGATCATTCTATTATCAAATAACAGTGCCAAGCCTAGCTGTCTCCCTCCAACGGCAGTAACAGAAACGAGCTACCAAATTCAATATTGATAAACTGTATATTGTCTTCTAGGACCATCACTCTGCCTGACAGCCTTCCTCTAAGGCTCTCACCATTAGCACCAAAGAAGAGGGAGACTGGTTAACGATGGCCCCTGGGGGCTGGGACCCTTGGGGAAGATGAAAAGTTCTCTATGCCCACCGCCACAGCCCAACGGGAACCAGCCTATCCTTCAGGAGGGTTAATCTCAAACAAAACTTCTCAGAAAAATCTAACACTAGTGAGCATGAAGGGGGCCCACCGTCTGGTCCCATCTCTGCCACACCTTCAGTGCAGCACTGTCCTGCCTATGTTCTGTTAAGAAGGGGACATGCTTCACCTTCCTCCTGGCACTGACCTTCTCCAATTCCATGTCATGGCATGTCTTTTAGACTATGTCAGATTTCTTTCTGGTCCTGAGCACAAAAATAATTACGGTCGTAGTAGTAAGTTTTCCAGGGGCTTAAGACCCTGAGCCCCAGACTGAAGGACACAACAGACCTGCTCCCTGTGGCAGGGCCTTGGCACTGTGTTCTGTGCTGGCAGGTTTCCCCAGAAAGTGCCTGGCCAGCCCCTCACCTCCCCTTGCTCCTTCTCAGAAGGCCTACCTGACCTCCCATTTATTGTATTTATTTTGCTTTTTAGGGGCACAGCACATGGAAGTTCCCAGACTAGGGGTTGAATCAGAGCTCAGCTGCTGGCCTATGCCACAGCAACAGCAACTCGGGATCCAAGCCACATCCGGCATTGCCATGAGCTGTGGTGTAGGTCACACGTTGCTGTGGCTGTGGCACAGGCTGGTGGCTACAACTCCGATTAGACCCCTTGCCTGGGAACCTCCATATGCACGGGTGGGGCCCTAGAAAAGACAAGACGGCCAAAAAAAAAAAAAAGGTTTGTGGAGTTCCCGTCGTGGCGCAGTGGTTAACGAATCCGACTAGGAACCATGAGGTTGCGGGTTTGGTCCCTGCCCTTGTTCAGTGGGTTAACGATCCGGCGTTGCTGTGAGCTGTGGTGTAGGTTGCAGACGCGGCTTGGATCCCGCGTTGCTGTGGCTCTGGCGTAGGCCGGTGGCTACAGCTCCGATTCAACCCCTAGCCTGGGAACCTCCATATGCCGCGGGAGCGGCCCAAGAAATAGCAACAACAACAACAACAACAAAAAGACAACAAAAAGACAAAAAAAAAAAAGGTTTGTGATAGGGACTATTATACCCATCTTACAAAAAGAGAAAATGAGGCAAGAAGCTAATTTTTTTTTCTTTTTTTTCTTTGTCTTTTTGCCTTTTCTAGGGCCACTTCCCGAAGCATATGGAGGTTCCCAGGCTAGGGGTCTAATCGGAGCCATAGCCGCCAGCCTACGCCACAACCACAGCAACGTGGCATCCGAGTTGCATCTGCGACCTACACCACAGCTCATGGCAACGCCGGATCCTTAACCCACTGAGCGAGGCCAGGGATCAAACCTGCATCCTCATGGTTCCTAGTTGGATTCGTTAACTACTGTGCCACGACGGGAACTCCCAAGAAGCTAATTATTGAGAGGAGAGTTCCAACCAGGCCGCCTGGGCTCCAGAGCCCGTTCTCTTAACTGCTTTGCTCGGCCAGCTTTTGGGCCTGGAGATGGGATGGCAATTGCAGCAAGTGACAGATTCAAGGCTAAGTCTCAGGACAGGGCTGAGACTCATGTCTCTAACCACAAAACCAAGAGCAGAAGGAATTTTAGAAAGTCAGTAGGATTCACACAAACTTTCCACTGGGGTGACTTGAAACCTTGGGAATGAATGATATCATCCAGGGAGAAAAGGCCAAGTGAGAAATGAAGAATAGGGCAGACTCTTTTTTAGATATCTTAACATTAAGAGGTCAGAGATGTTGAGAGGTTGCTTGAGCCAACAGAGGCCAAGGAGGACGAGAGATACGCAAAGACAAATGAGGGCATGTGCATCACAGAAACCAAGGGAAAAGAGTTTCAAGAAGAAGAGATCAAAATGTTGGGATCAGGTAGGTTTGGGCTGATCTTGCCGACACTCTAATCTATCCCCACTCCACCCTGGCTATTGACACAGAACACTGCTTAGGACCGCTATGCTTCATGATCCCCATTTTAATGCCACTGAAAAACAACAACAATTTATTTATTCATCTGGAAGCTCAGTAGAGAATCGTGCCAGGACAAGCAGCAGTGCTCCAAGGGACGCCCAGGGCAGGATCACCTGGAAGTCTCCTGAGGGCCAAGACCCACATCTGAGGAAGGAGCTCATGCAGCAGACCCAGAACCCTGAAAAAGTTTACAACTCTCTGAGGATAAATCCCTCGAGCCTCAGTTCCCTTGTCTGAAAAATGGTTGTAAAGTGGTCCAAGTGGTTGTGTAGAATAATATGAGCTATCCAGCAATCCCACTCTTGGGTATCTATTTGGAGAAAACCCTAGTTTGAAAAGATACATGCTCACTGCAGCACTATTTACAGCAGCCAAGACATGGAAGCAACCTAAATGTCCATTGACATAGGAGTGGATAAAGAAGATGTGGTACATATATACAGTGGAATATTAGCCATAAAAATAATGAAATAATGCCACTTGCAGTAACATGGATGGACCTAGAGATTATCATACTGAGTGAAGTCAGACAGAGAAAGATAAATATCATATGATATGACTTATATGTGGAATCAAATAAAAATGATATGAAAGAACTTATTTATAAAACCGAAACAAAATCACAGATTTCAAAACTAATCTTATGGTCACCATAGGTGAAACTGTTGCAGGGAGAAGGGAACTGGTAAGGTGGGGATAACATATACACACTACTGAATAAAATAGGTGATTAATGAGAACCTACTGTGTAGCACAGGAAAATCTACTCAATAGTTTATAATAACTGATATGGGAAAAAAGAATGGATGTATTTATATGTATGACTGACTCACTTTACTGTACACCTGAAACTGATGCAACACTGTAAGTCAAGTATACACCAATAAAATTAAAAAAAAAAAAAAAATACATGAGCTAAACTGATGAAAACGTCTTGGAGTTCCCCTTGTGGCTTGGTGGGTTATGAAACTGACTAGTATCCATGAGGACATGGGTTTGATCCCTGGGCCTCACTCAGTGGGTTAGGATCCAGCATTGCTCTGAAGTGCGGTGTAGGTCACATTGCAGCTGGGATCTGGCGTTGCTGTGGCTGCCAGCTGCAGCTCCGATTCAACCCCTAACCTGGGAACTTCCATATGCCACAGGTATGGCCCTAAAAAGACAAAAAAAAAAAAAGGAAAGAAAACATCTTAATACTGTGGCTGGTACTTAGGAGTCATCCAATAAATGCTAATAAATATTCATTTTCCTCCTTCTTTTATAGGTTTTAAAGACTTTTAAACCTATGATCTCACAAGATTCTTACAACCTAGAGAGGAACAGGCAAAGCCAGCTTTAGAGAAGTAAATGCCTCATCATAAGCCACCCAGAAAATGAGCTGCAAAGCCAAAACTGTAACCTGGGGCTGCTAAATCCCAGTCCTCTACAGCACATGAATGTCCAGAATCCTTTCATAAGTGAATTATCCCTCTCTCATTAATCATTATATCTTGCATAAATCTGAAGTTTCCATATGGTAGCCTTATTCATAACTTGACAAACGCATAGAATTTGCTCTAGGGAAAATGAGCCCTCAGAACCCCTCTGGCCTCCTTCAGCACAACAGAGCCCAGGGCCAAGCACAAGAACAAAGGAACCCCAGAGTCCTATTTCTTAGACCTCTTCTTCCAAACAATATCTACTACTGGCTTTATCCCTGACCTAGAAGCTGAACTCAGCTAAGCAGACTTCCAAGACCCTTTGACTCAGCAGAACCCCTTGTCAGCCAGAAGACAAAGCCCATGGCCCACAACGTTCCTGCTCACTCTAATCACTGTATTTCTTTCCTCTGCTTCTGAAATGCCAACCATAAGACCATGGTCAGTAAGTAAGACATCTCGAAGTATACATAAATGTTACACAGTGATAGTGCTATGGAGAAAAAGAAGAGGGACAGGGGTTTGTATATATAGAGAGGGGAAAGGGGCAATTTTAAATGGACTGAGCACAGAGTAGGTAGCATTTCAGTAAAGAGCTCTCTCAGAAATAAAGATTAACTTGAAACATAGTCTGTAAGTTACTGAACCTGTCCAGGCTTTAGTCACTTCACCTTGTCCCATTACAGGACCTGAACTGCCTGTGGCTTCAGTCCAGGCCATGTGGGGTAGAGAAAAGCACCCTTGATCATGGGCCAGATGACCTGGGTTCCACTTCCACTTCTGCCTCTTATCAGCTAGGTGAATTTGGGGGAGTCAGCCCATCTTTCAGTTGTTTCATCTATAAAGAGGGAATAATATCTAGTATCTCTCTTCCTATCTATATCTCTAGCTATCTCACAACAGGACAAGGGCTTCCCAGTGACATTCCCAAACTAATGACAGCATTCTAATTTAGTTCACCATCTCCCTCCAAGGATTCTAAAGCTCAGGGAGTTTTCTTTGTTTTTCTCTTTTTTCTTTCTTTTTTTTGTCTTTTTAGAGCTGCACATGTGGCATATGAAGGTTCCTAGACTAGGGGTACAAACGGAGCTGTAGCCATCAGCCTACACCACAGTCACAGCAACACAGATTCTGAGCTGCATCTGCAAACTCCACCACAGCTCACGGCAATGCTGGATCCTTAACCTACTGAGCAAGGCCAGGGATTGAACCTGTGTTCTCATGGAAACTAGTCAGATTCATTAATGGCTGAGCCATGACAGGAACTCTAAGTTTCTTTTAAGTGATGCAACATCACTTTACCGAGGCCCTCAGAATGGCATTACTTTCACTGAGATAACTGAATCAACTATTTATCGAGGGCTTTGCGAAGTACCTGGCTTCAAGCAAGGAGCTATAGAGTACTTATTAAAAAAAAAAAAAAAAGGGGGGGGGGGAGTTCCCGTCGTGGCGCAGTGGTTAACGAATCTGGCTAGGAACCATGAGGTTGCGGGTTCGGTCCCTGCCCTTGCTCAGTGGGTTAACGATCCGGCGTTGCTGTGAGCTGTGGTGTAGGTTGCAGACGCGGCTCGGATCCTGCGTTGCTGTGGCCCTGGTGTAGGCTGGTGGCTACAGCTCCGATTCAACCCCTAGCCTGGGAACCTCCATATGCCGCGGGAGCGGCCCAAAGAAATAGCAAAAAGACAAAAAAAAAAAAAGATATAATTATTTGTATTGCATTTCCTGCCATTAAGTTGTTTTAATAGTAATTACTAAACACTTACCCTTCCTTTTTAGGACTTACAAGCTTTGCCCAGAATCTTGACCATGGGCTTTTGGGGTCAGGGAAGGAGTCTATATGTCTGATTCCCAAATCCACTTTGCACAGGATTGGTGCTCAATAAAACTATTCTCTAGGTAAGAGATCTGGATGAATGAATATGAAGACTGAACCTACCCCTGGATGGGACTAAACACTATCAAGGCTTCTGCTCCAAGAATATTCCTCTTACAAGGTTGTGCTTGTTCCAGAATAAACTCCCCTCAAGTTCTGCTCCACCACAATATCAGGTTTCCATATGATCCTGAGTCTACAGGCGGCTCAAGAGAGGGTCCCCATCGCTACCACCCAGGCCTGGATTGCGGCTGAGATCCCCCTGACCTGGCTAATAGATCTGCTCAGCTCATGTCATACAGGACCTTACACAAATGGTCTGCTCCAAAGTACCACGCCCAACTCCCTTCTAAACTTTGAACTCCATAAGAGAGTTCATGTCTTCTCCCGGCACCTGCAAGTGCTTAATACAAAAGAGCACATGCCTAACTATCTGTTGCAGTCACCATGCTGCCCAAATTACCCAGGTCTGGAGTCACTGCCTCTGGCTTTCTGCAGGCAGATGTGCTTCTCTTACCTAGGTTAAGGTAGAAGTCATCTGGGAAGGATATCATGAGAAATCACCCATTAGCAGTGATGAGCTGATTTCATCTATTGTCTCCTAACAAAAAGAAGGCCCTTTGGGAAGGGGGGATAGGAAAATGTAAAATATGATCCAGAAAGGCAGGTAAAGGCCCAGAGCATATGGTGCCACAGTAAAGGATCTGGCAGCCATGCTAGTCAGCACAGGATACAATAGTCCCTGACAGAGCTCAGGAAGGAGCATGGTTAAGTGTTGCCAACTTCCTCCATCCAGAGCAATCTCTGCACAGAATTTGGCCATAAGGGAGCCAAGAATTACCAGGCATTTGCATCTTTTTGCTAAGGCCAGTGCTTCAGGCTTGGACCTTCCAGTTTTCACCCCCTTCTCCCTTCCAGCAGCAGAATGCAGAAAAATCCAAGGCCAATCAGACATCTCCTCTCAGCAGCTCCTGGTTAGGAAGAGAGAGTTGGCCAATAGGATGCTGGCTCAAATCAGCCTCATCCATTTGGAAGTCCTGGCCAACCAGAGCCTGCAAGTGCAGGAGGGAAGAAGGGAGAGAGTGGAGGAGCTCCAAGTATATTCCTCACTGCTCACAGCTAGAGCTGGATCCAGGATCCAGCTTGGCAAAATATTTTGATAAGCTGGTCAATTAAGCCTCTCCAATTGAATACTTCCTTCTATCTGGTACCTCTGTAGGGTTCCTGTTCCAATTATCTCTTTATACACAGAGAAGAACGTGTATGGCGGGGAGAGGAGGGGAGGAGTGATGGATGGCATGCCCTTTCTTTTTCTTTTTCAAATAAAGAGTGAATGAAGAAAAAAAAAAAAAAAGACTGCATTGTGGGGTGGTAGAAAGGAAAGTGGCCTAAAAGTCAAGAAATCTAAATCCAGGTCCTGACTCTGCTATTCACAAGCTCATGAACTTGTGCTGTAAACTTCACTCCCTGAGCCAGTCTCCTTATGCAAATAAGGGTGACAACCAACCACACATACGAAGTACCTTCTGTATGCAAGGCACTAGGAGAAATGTTTTATACTTATTTCTATTCCTCATAAAATCCTATGAAATAGTTATCTGCATTTTGCAAATGAAGCAACTGAGATCACAGAAGACAGGTGACTTGCCAAAAGCTGTGCAGCTAGGGAGTAGTTGAGTTTCAAGGTCAGTTCTTTTCAGATCCCCAAACCCATTAAGCTATATGCCATTGTTCAATGACCTCCAAAGTTCCTTTTAGCTCTATGCTCTGGAATTTCTTCAATGATGCCTCAGTGACACTTTTTTCTTCATCCATCAAGATCTGGAAGCTAAATTACTCAACTGCTCTTTCTATGGCCATAGAGACAAACGCTCCAAATTATTCAAGGACCTGAGATCCCCAAGGCTGCAAGAGGCTCTTACCCCTTCCATATAGGTATCCTTCCATTACTCACAAAGGAGAAAAATCAAGGAAAGCTTTACGGAATAGAAGGCTTTCAGAATCCATCTGTTTCTTTTCTTTTTTCTCTAATAACTATTAAGGCAACTGAACTTGTTAATGTAGTAAATAGTTTCTTTCTTCTCATTTTAGAATTGTTTGTTTCTCTTTTCTACTTATTCCTGTGTATATGATCCTAAAGTTCAGCGGGGCAGGCCCACTCACTCTGGATGCCAGCCAAAGCTGCCCTATAATCAAATGCCTTCCCAAGGAACGGATGAAGATCCCACCCTGTAGTGGATTCCATTCAAAGTAGCCTAAGTCACACATTCTAAGCAGATCACAAATAGGTTATAATAATAGCTACTAAACAAAGAAAAGTGTTAAAGCACAAATAAGCAATTTGTTAAAACAAAGTGTTCTTTAATTTTTCAACATGCCTCTCCCTGTGCCAAGAGGTAACTGAGAAGTCATTCTGGCTGTAAGCAGGGTTATGCCTAAACCATTCCAGGCATAGGACGATGCTGATGGCAAGCGGAAGATGCACACAGATGTGAGGATGTTCCAGAAGAGACAAAAGATTTAGACAATTAGACTCTTAAAAAATAAGTCTATGTATCTCAGAGAACAGACCCAGGACAGAGGTCAAAAACAATAGGGGAAAAGTTACCCTAGAGTTTAATCAAAAGAGATCTGTCAATATTTGGTTTGTTCTGCAAGAGACCATCCAGAAGAAGCAATTAACATAAAGCAAATTCAAGCGAAGAGCTGCAGTGTGTCCTGTGCTGGCAAGGGAAATGACACTCTCAGACACTGCTGGTGGAAGCATAAGCTGACTGATTAGCCTTTTTAGAGGGCAACTTCAGTCTCCATTAACATTTAAAACTTCCACCCAGAAATTCTACTTCTAGGTATTTATGAGAAAAATAGCTTTTTTTTCTTTGGTTTTTAGGGCTGCACCTGTGGCATGTGGAGGTTCCTAGGCTGGAGGTCCAATCAGAGATACAGTTGCTGGCCTACGCCACAGCAACACCACATCCGAGATTCATCTGCAACCTACACCACGGTTTACAGCAATGCCAGATCCTTAACCCACTGAATGAGGCCAGGGATTGAACCCAAATGCTCATGGATCCTAGCCACCGAGCCACGATGGGAACTCCAATACTTTTTTTTTTTTCTTTTTTAATGGCCACGCCAGAGACATATGGAAGTTCCTGGGCCAGGGATTGAATCTGAGCCATAGCTGTGCCAACACTGGGTCCCTTAACGCACTGCACTGAGGCAGGAATCAAGCATGTGCCTCCACAGAACCCGAGATGCTGCAGTTGGATTCTTAACCCACTGTACCACAGTGGGAACTCCAACACTCTTTACAGTAAGTGTTTAAAATAATTCCCATCATTAGGGAAATAGTACATAAACTGTATATATTATGTAGCAGTTCAAAAATTGAGAAAGATCTTTAGGTACAGATATGGAAAGATCTTTAAGATATATTATTAAGATAAACAGGGAGTTCCCATTGTGCTCAGAGGGTTAAGAACCTGACTAGAAAACATGAGGATGCAGGTTCCATTCCTGGCCTCACTCAGTGGATTAAAGATCTGGTGTTGCCTCAAGCTACCGCATAGGCTGCAGATGCAGCTTGGATCCTGAGTTGTTGTGGCTGTGGCTTAGGCTGGCAGCTACAGCTGCAATTCAGCCCCTAGCCCAGGAACTTCCATATGCTGTGGGTGCAGCCATTAAAAGAGGAAAAAAGAAAGAGATAAAAAGGCAAGTTACAAAACCCCATGTATAATGTGCTCCCATTTATGTAAAAGTAACTACCACTCACAAAACCATTTATTTCTGTATATACATAAATACATAGAAAAGAACACAGAAGATATACATGAATTTGATACTAGTGGTTACAAGACTTGAGGGACCAAGGATCAAAGGGGTTTCCCTCATCTGTATTGTTACAATTTGTTTTAGAAATGTATTCATGTGTAGTAAACAATGACCAAAAAAACCCCTCCACCCCTAAATATGAACCAAAATGTAAAGGCCACCTTTATATGTACAATGAGGAGTTCCCATTGTGGCACAGTGGAAGTGAATCTGACTAGTATCCATGAGGATGTGGGTTCGATCCCTGGCCTTGCTCAGTGGGCTAAGGATCTAGCATTGCTGTGAGCTGTGGTGTAGGTCACAGACGCAGCTCAGATCCCTTGCTATTGTGGGTGTGGCCGGCAGGCAGCTCCAAGGCGACTCCTAGCCTGGGAACTTCCATATGCTTTTTTTTTTTTTAGGTGCAGCCCTAAAAAGTAAAATAAAATAAAAGGTATTCAAGACATGTTCTTAGTGAAAAAAGCAAGTTACCAAATACTAGGCATAGTATAATCTAATGATGGGGGCTGGGGGTGGAGGGGAATGAACATCAGCCCGGAGTAAGAGGCCTGAGTTCGAATCACTCTGCCACTTAATGGTCCCTTGATCAGGGGTAAGCAGCTTAATTCTTCCAACGCCTTGATTTAAGAACTACTTAGTTCACGGGGTACTATCGGGTTTAAGTGAGAATGTACAACGTACTTTCCATGGAGCCTGGCACAGAAAAGTATGCAGTAGCCATTATCTGTATAAAAGCAATAAATTCAGTATCAAAAATTAGATCTCTGAGATCATTTCAGAGAGAATCTTTATGATCCTTGATGATTTGTCTTAACATTAATCATTATTATTTTTTAAATTACTAATTCTGTGAGTTTCAGTCATTAAATTACAGAGCTGGAAAGAATCCCAAGAATTCATCTGACTTGGTAGTTTCCAAATCTGGCTGCACAGGAGAATTAGCTAGAAAGCTTTAAGGGAGGAAAACAGACCTTCCAAGACTCTACTTCAGAGCAGATTTTAGAAATTCTGGGAGGTGGGGCTGAATGAGCCTATATTCACAAAACTTCTTTATCCACACAGGTGCTTATACATGCACAGAACACCTCTAGGAGGGAAATGAGGGACAAGGATGGAAGGAAATTTCACTGTACTACCTTCTGCAGTGTTTAAATTTTTTACCTATTCAAAAAATAAATTCTTTTAAGGAATAAAATAATAAGCTCCTCAAGGTGAATCTAGTGCAGTCAATCCACAGACCAGAATGGTGGTCTTTATCCTCTGCCCAGAAATTCCACTTCAAACAACTGCAAAGACTTTTGTACAAAGATGTGGGGAATCCATCATGGGAGGAAATTACCGAAACAAACCTGCATACATCCCAAATGTCTAACAAAGAAGAAATGGTTTTATAAATTTCTATGTATATGATGAGATATTACGTCTTCGTTGTTTTTTGTTGTTTTTTTTTGTTTGTTTGTTTGTTTTGCTTTGTAGGACTGTACTAGTGACATATGGAAGTTTCCAGGCTAGGGGTCTAATCGCAGCTACAGCTGCCAGCCTACACCACAGCCACAGCAACGCCAGATCCCAGCTGCATCTGCAACCTATACCACAGCTCACGGCAACACAAGATCCTTAACCCATTGGTCGAGGCCAGGGATCAAACCCGCATCTTCGTGGATACTGGCCAGGTTAGTTACCACTGAGCCATGTTGGGAACTCCCATTAGGTTTTTGTTTGTTTGTTTGTTTGTTTTGGTCTTTTTGTTTCTTTAGGGCCACACCCACAGCACATGGAGGTTCCCAGGCTACGGGCTAAATAGGAACTGTAGCCACCAGCCTACACCACAGCCACAGCAAAGCATGATCTGAGCCACGTCTGTGACCTACACTACAACTCACAGCAATGCCACAGCCTCAACCCACTGAGCGAGGTCAGGGATCGAACCCACATCCTCATGGATGCTAGTCGGGTTCGTTAGCCACTGAGCCACAACAGGAACTCCTCCCACTAAGTATTTTTTAACCTTATTTTTTTTTTCTTTTTAGGGCCTCACCTGTGGCTCTTAAAAAAAAAAAAAAAAAAAGACACAATATTAAGTGAACAAAACAGGATAAAAATGTATACAAACAGCCTAATCATAATTTTGGATTGGGAAGATGGAGAGAAATGTCTATAAAAAAAAAAATTCAAAGGAAATACAGTACATGTAAAAACAAGCCTGTGCCCTTTTCTCTGCCCTCCATTGCCTCTCCTCAGCCCCAGTCGCTCTTCAGAAACTGGCTTCAAATCCTACTGAGGAGCCTAAGCACTATTATACCATGCAGTGACCTTCCTTAGTCATCACACAATTATCTTACTCATCATCATACTTTCTGTAACTTTTTGGGTCCTCCCTCCAGAGGACAAATATTTACCACAACTAGGAATGTTACAGACTCTAAAACAACTATTATACCTTGATATATGGCTCTATGCTAATCAACACACCTTCCATGTAAGATGTTAGGCTGGTGCTACATGTACCCCATTCTGAAGACCTGGATTTCTGCCAAGGAGCTACTATCTCCTCTCTGTGGACAGCTAAGACATATATAAGAAAGAGTAAGTCACAAAACAAGAGGACACAAAAGCAGAACAGGGAATAGGTGCTACAAAGAGTTCATACACATTTGCACGAAGATACACAGAGTGAGTTACTGCCCTTTACTGAATATTCCCTTTCCCCACTTGAACCAAATATGAACCCCTCAGATACAACAGTTCTATCTCATCCCTTATTTTATTTTTTGGATATATATCCAGGAGTGGAAGATTCCATTGGTGATTTTATTTATTTTCTGGCTGCACCCGTAGCATGTGGAAGTAACCAGGCCAGGGACTGAACCCAAGCTACAGCTGCAGCCTGCACCACAGTTGAGGCAATGCCACACCCTTAACCCACTGAGCCACAAGGAAACTTCCTCATTCCTTATTTTTATATCTAAACCTAATGTCTAGTGTGTCTGGCAGATTGTAAGCACTTAATAAATGTTGCTAAATTAATGATACTCTATGCTCTGTAGAGTTAATATGCGAATGTTTGTGCAAGCTCATTACTGCAGTATGAGTAACAGTGGGGAATGCGCCGAGGTGAATGGTGGTTTCGGGAAGAAATAAGATAGAACTTGCTCCTGGTGTATTTCAGACTGAAAACTTCAGGATACACTGAGGTAGCTGCCATCAGGGGACTCTGCTAACTCAATGGACTCCTCCCAGACTTCAGTTCTCTGGTGAGGGGCTAGACGAGGCGGGGAAGTCTAGAACTGAACTGAATATAGTTTCCTTTACTTTTCAGATGAGAAAAGCAATGCAATCAAGCTGTCCCTCTTTTCTTCAGGTTGGATCACAGTAGTGACCTTGACAGAAGCCTCAGTGCCTAGCTTACCCTTGGCGACACCCCAACCTCCCTTCTTCTGCTCCATATGTATCTCCAGCTGTTATCCTGCCTCTCCAGCCCTTGGTCAAGGACAGAAGCCATGCTAGCCAACAGACAGTCATCTTTCTGAAGTCCCAACTAGGAACCAGTGCCTTAAACCTCCCAGGGAAGCAATTATCTGATTTGAAGGGATGGCTCATCCCTAAAATGTTGACAAGACCACAGAGACCAAACTCAAAGTTCAGCCTGAATGCAATGAGGAAAGGGAACTGAGAATGTGTCTTGAATTCTCCATCCTGGATTTTCTTGTTCTCCATGACACAGACACATTTAAGGATTAGTATCTGTCTTTCTAGAACAACTTTCAAAGTTCACCTGGCTTTGGGCAAACTTTAAGACTTTATCTTCCAAAGAGTTCCTCTGGTAGAGCACGTAAGGGGGAAGTTCTTCATTTCTAACCTAAAGCACTCCTATTAAAATTGAGATTTATTTCTTAGAAGATGTTCAAGGCAGCAAATGAACATCCTCTATATCATTATTTCTCAGGTTATTCTTGCATGCTAATGTTTGAGACCCACAGCTCTACCTCTAACCTTCAGAGGCTTCAAGACACTTTCATTCCTCCACTGTTACTAATTCTAATTATTTTCCTTTTCAATAGGTTCCACTCACCATGATTTCCCTTCTCTGTTTCTTCACACCTCCCTCAGGTTTCTTCCCACTGTTCTTTCCTCTTCAGCCCTTCAGCCCCCTTCCCATCTCTCAATCTCCTAACCTAAATGGACAGACGCCTGGCTTTACTACCTCCTACTTTTCTGACCTAGCATTCTTCCCTGTAGGAATGTTAATTAGCACGTGGGATTTAATTAATTCAGCAGCTAATTAAAAATGGGAGAGGAAGAGTGGGAGAGGAGGCGGGGTAGGCGAGACAGAGCCCGCCTCAGTGCAGAAGGCACCGCAGATGGTTCTGGGTTGGTTGGCACCATGCCACCGCCCTCCCCCCCTCAACGGCACGCACAGCGACGGGGGAGGGGCAAAAGTGAGGGGCACAGCCTGGCAGAGCCTCTAGACAGACTCATTCAGTCCTGCTGCCGCTTTGTGCTGGGGAGAGACAGAAAGAGGGAGAAAACGAAAGAAAGAGTGGGAGAAACAAGGAGAGACCACGCTGGAGAAGAGCTAAGGAAGGGGGTGTCGGAGCCAAGAGCTTGTTCATCCCAAAAGAGAGTCAGCGTCTTGGGGTTCCCTGGCTCCTAAAGACCACTGAGGACAAGATGAGAAGACAGCCACTGACCCTCTGGAGAAAAAGGGATCGCCCACTCTGACAACCAGTGACCCATCTGCAGCCACTCCTCCCACACCACACTGTTTCTTCAGCATGTGCAGGCGATGAGGAAGACAGCAATGGAAAATGAAAGATGGGGGCGTGGAGGGAGGGGGTGCAGATGGGCAACAGTGAGCAGGTGGAGGAGGAGATTTAAAGGAAGAGGAATGAAGGGTATTCGCGGAGGGAAGGGAGAAGTGGGAGAAAGCAAAGGAGAAGAAATAAATATTGGAGAAGGAAGAGGAGGAAGTCAGGGGCAGAGCCATGCTTTATTTGCCAAGAAGGATAAAGAGGGCTGGCTGGAGTGTCTGTGCAGAGGACTTCCACATTTGATTCCGCCCAGCCCAGGCCAGGCGGTTGGGGGGCGGGTGTTGTCAGCCCAGCAGGGAGGGGGCAAGAGCAGATACCTCTGAGGGTCAACTGGGGGGCCAGAGGACTCGTCCTACAGGATCTTCCAAAATTCTCCAGAATCCATACTTCTGCCAAACCAGGAATTTATCAAAAGCAATGGAGCAAAGCTTTCAAATGAACAGAAAAGGAGGCTAGGATGACAGGAAGCTGCAGAATCCAATTCCAGGAGCTCCAGCAGGGAGATGGGTGAGGAATGGGATTTTTAGCAGCATCCAGCTGGCTCTTTAAGAGTGTCACTTGACACTGAGGGAAATACATCCATTAGGGGATGGATTTGAGGATTTGAGGGATGAGAAAGAGAGGAAAGGCTGGGTTTCAGAAAGCGTCCTTTTGGTGGGAGGCATCTAGGAAGCTTTGGAGCTTAAAGCCTTGGGAGGGAATAAAAGGGTAAGAAGGAAGTCTGCCATCAGTGACAGATTACATAAGACTTGACTGAAAGAAAGTGAGAAGGAGGGTGTGAAGCCAGATGAAGCTTCTCTGGTGTTAACCGCCACAGAACTGAATGCAATGGCAGACAAGGGTCACTGTAGCTAAGAGACAGGGTTTTCCTGGCTGGGAATTCTGATTTGATCTCTTTACCACCTAGGGCTTCCTGCAAGAGCTAGCACTGAGTGAATCGAAATTGGGAGAGAGGAAGTAGACACTCAAGGGCTTTTTATTCTCCAGAGGTCACCGAGGGGGCTAAACCCAAGGCTGGCAGATGAGACAAAGCACTGCTCAGAGTAAGTTGCTATAGGCTCAGTCAAAGTGGAAATACATGAATGCTTTCTGAGCTTATTTTCTAGTCTAGGCTTTGATTAACAATAAAAATTACAGGAACATTTATTAATAGAGGCACAATGATGGCTTTACAGTAGAAATTCTCTAAGATTTAAGGTTATCAGCACTAGCAGGAGGAAGTGGGTGGTCCATAGAGCCTTTTGTTATTTCAGTGGTCCCAGACCCAAGAGTTAGTTGCAAATGAGCAGCAGTGCTCAGAGTCCCCTGTATCCACCACCATGTGCTATTCAGCCCTGAGATATTTTTAAGAGGGAGAAGGCTTAGTGGAAGGAGTATATGAGCAGTGAGGTCAAATTAAATCTGGGATGGAAAACTGAAGCCAGGACTTCGGAGATTCCCTACCTTGGCACCATTGAGGCGCCTCCACTAGGCAGGGCTGTGTAACCTGAGGGGGATGCTGGCCCTTCCCAGGGAGCCGGGGACCCTCTCGGCCTGCACACGCCAGCTCTTTCAGAGCTGACGCCCTCCCTCAGCAGGCCTGTCCACACTAAACCTGACTGTGCTGCTGGCTTCAAGGCTGTCAGTGACTCTGGGGGTGAAATGGGAACACTGGTTTTCAAGAGGTAGTCAACAAAGTCAGACCTAGATGTCTGAGAGGATGCAGAATCTATGCCAGCTCTGCTAATGAATTATTTGTACGGTTTTAGACAAACCACTTCCCTCTACAGCATCTGAGTGGAAGGAAACAAAAATTTTAGCCAATCCAATTTTAGCCACAGTACCATAAGCACCTAAAGAAGAAACAGTTAAAACTTGATTTATGAGTCTGGCAGAAGGTACTAAAGCTGAAAACTGCAACAAATACTTATGAGACATGCTTTTAGGAGAGGGATCTTAAAGATTTCATCATCTGTGTTACATGAGTCCACAACCCTAACTAGAGTCCCAAGAATAGAATTAGAGGTCTCTGAAAAGGGCGGCAGGAAAATCAGCTGAGGAAACAAGAGGCCACTGGCTCACCTGCCTCCACCAATGTACACACCTTAGGAAGGAGGAGAGGCAGGCAAAAGACAGACAGGTTTCCTTAGGCACCTCCAAGGCTCAGATAACACACTGAAGGATGGGGCGTTTTGCACTGTGGCTCTTTCTAGGGCTCTGCCTCACAGGCAAACTCTGCCTGACTCCAGGAGTCAGCCTTGACTCACGCATGCTAGGGAAATAGGAGCTAGTCATTCTGAGACTGCCATTTAAGCTAAGAAAGGCCTCCTCCCACCAGAGAGCTAAGGAAAGAGGCCCCACTGTCCATCTCGTGGACAACTCCTAGGCCATACACAAGGCCAAGACTTAGCACTATTATCCAGGGAGTTACCAGGACACTATTAATCCATAACAATATCTCGGTAAGAAGGTAATTAGCCATCCTAGAAACTGGATAACTTTACAACCCACAAACACCGCTGAGTTAGCTGGGCGGCCATACTGGTCACACAATGAGTGGTCTGCAGACAAAGTTAAGAAGAAGGCGAAGCAAGACAAAGGGTAACATCTGATTAATCTGCACCATATTCTGGGAAGACTAAACAAATAAAGGGAGCTATGGCTGAGTGGGGCAAGCCTATAAACTTGGCTGAGATAAAGGAGAGATAGGGAATGACAGGAGGAGGAAGCAGGCACAAGGGAAAACTGAGGTCTTGCAGTAGGAACTGAGCTCAGCAGTGACCAGAGAGCCGGGGTGCCCATCAAGTAGGTGTCACGGCTGCCCTGATAAGGACCTTCTGAGGACTCAAAAGGTCAAAAACAGGGCATAGAATAGGTTTTAAAGCATGGTTTTCCTCCAGAGTCTACAAAATAGAGGATTAACAAAAGCATAGCTATCCTTAGCAATCTAAACCAAAGGTTTTTGAGTGCAACTCTAACTATCTGAATTCTTATGACTCCCCATCTCCCACTTTCCTGGCACACGAAACCAAATTCTGTAGCTTCAAGTAATACAGTGTCCCTTGCCAGCTGAACTCCATCTGAATCCAGGCACTGAATAGACTTGGACAGCCAGGGATGCCTTTACTTTCTCTTCTCCATTCATTCTCCTCACAGAGCCTTGGCCTTCTCCTGACCTAGCCCTCAACACGGACCCCTCAGTTCCCCTGACCCTGTTCTCTTCTAATCCACTCTCACCTGAGGCCCCTTTTCATTAGAAGAGTCATCCGTAAGATGCCAAAGGCAGAAGAGATAAGGAAAAATAAAGGGAATAAGGAAGAGTGTGGATTTTAGATAGGGGAGTGAGATGGAAATCCTACAGACAGACAGAGAGAAACAGAGAGAAAGCCATGGAGCTGGAGCAGGGGGGAGGGGAAGAAGATGGTACTGCAGAAAAAAGAGCGCCACAAAATTAATTTGAGGAAGGGAACAGTAGAGGAGACGTTGGTGGAATAACAATCAGGCAGTAGAGGGGGAGGGCGCCAGGGGGTGGGGAGGACCCTACGTGCAGAGCAACAGCAGCACCACCTATGGGCATGGCGGAGGGTTACAGGCTGCAACAAAAGAGGCCCCCCGCCTAGGCACAGGAGTCTGGAGTGCAGGTGGGGAGGGAGAAGTCCCAGCTTCTGCCCTTCAGACCTCTCAGTAACCTAACAGGCGGGATAGAAGAATAAATTCTACATGGCTCTCCTGGGAAGAGAGGGATTTAACAAGGTAAGGGAGGGAGGACAGAGAACTCCTGGCTTTTTCCATTCCAAGGGGGTTTTTCCTCTCAAGAATCCAGGCAGTAGAAAAGAGAAGGGTAAGGAAGGGGAGAAATACCAGGTACTGAAAGGAATGTGTGCGCTGGCTGCTTTTTTCATTAGCTGGAGAAAGGATGTTCTCTTTATTTCCAAGTGATTTCCTTTCCCCACTGGATGCTGGAGTACAGCTCCCTCCCTGGGGCAATGGACGCCCCTCACTCAGCTGCTACCTCCCAGCAATTCCTTGAAACTCCCAACCATCATTAGAAACCCCCAGGGAGCCACCAAGCTCTGAGAGGGAAAGGGAAGGGTCCCCCACCAGTCAAACAGATCTGGGGGGCAGGGGGGTGGTAGAGTGGAAAGAATGAGAGAGAGAATGCAAAAGCTCTGCAGAGGGAGGGGAGAGAGAAATGTGATCGGTGATATCTGTTGTGCTTCCAGGGAGGAAGGATCCTTCACATTTTTAATAATAATAAATACATGAAGACAGATTTGCCAGCATTGCTCGGCTCCTTGGGAAGTGTGGGGGAGGGGAGCCAATGCAGCTGCAGCACAGACCAATATCTCCCCTCCCCCTCCCCCATTAGATAGGCTCCGTATTGCAGCAGCCTTCCCCTCCCCCTCTAACCGCAGTCCTCCCCATCACAGCCCACCCTTTCCGTGGTCCTTTCACACAGCTCTGCCCCTCCCTCCTCCATCCCCTCCCTCTCTCTACTCCCCCAGCCCTAGACTCTATCCTTTCAGCACTGGCCCTCATTTAACACAGTCTCACTCTAGCTCTCTGAAGTCCTGGTACCTACCCAGTACTCCCTGCTCTTGCCTACTAGTGCCCTCCATAGCTGACATACAACATCCTCATAGAAGTAATCCAGTACATTTCGGCATTTCCTGGAGCCCCCGAAAAGGGACTGCTTCCCCTCACCACCCCATTTTTATTTCAGTGTGACCTCCTTTTTCACAACCTTAAATATAATGGCCATCGAATGTGCTTGTGCTCAGTCAGGGGGTGTCAGGGCCTTGGGACTAGGTGACTACTGCCACCTATTGACCCAAATTTGTTCAAGATAGACCTTTAATACACTTCTTACACAGTGACGCTCTGTTATTTCAAAAGCATCAATAGCTTAAACATGCAAAGGCATGGCTCTTGGGGCCTCTCTGAGACCCTCTGAACAATGAGATCAAAGAAATACAAAAGCAAGGCTGGGCAGACAGCCAGAGTAATGATGCCTTTCTCCATACAGAGGCAGAAAAAGAGGCCAAGCCCAAGGAATGAAAAAGCAACATTAAGTCTCCTCAAGGGTCTGGAGGCAAAGAAGAGTAGGGGACAGACAAAAAAGTTTCTTCTCATGGGCTGTTAAAAATCTTGTGCATCACAGTATGATGAGGTTACCAACAGAGCAGAAGGCAGGATTTCACTCACATGCCTCTGTCAAGTTAGCCAAATCCTTGGATAAGACTCAACATGATTCTGAGATTTACACACGTAACAGATCCCAGGGAGGATAGGGACACTCAGGACTGCTGCTGCTGATTCTCACTCAGTTCCATACCAATCAGAACTGGAGATTGAACAAATAAATTGGGCTATGCAAAAAAGTAGATCTACACCAGGCAGCTCTGTGGATTGGTTTAGCTATGTACCTTCCACCGACCCCAGGCAAAGAACAAGATGAGAAAGCTTGAACTCTCCGTGGTGCTGAAAATGGCCACAATCGCGTCATTTTTTACTCATATAACAAAACATCTTTTCCTAATAAGGTATCCATGAAGACTGTTGCGAACGCCTGACAGACTTTTCCCAAAGCCTTGATAAAATCGTAACAAAGCTCTAGGGCCAAAAATAGGCCTTGATCAAACCCTCTTCCCTACCCCCACAGACGACAATACTAAGACAGAGACACTAAAATACTCGGTTTTGGTGAAAGGATTTTCTGTTTCCAAGTGACTTCCCTTCAGCACCGGATGCTGGAGTACAGCTCCCTTTCTGGGGTAATGGACGCCCCTCACTTAGCTGCTTTCTCCCAGCATTTCCCTCAGATTCCCAACCATCATTAGAAACCTCCAGGGAGCTACCAAGCTCTGAGAGGAAAGGGAAGGGTCCCCCCACCAGTCAAACAGAGCTGGGGCAGGGAGGGAGGTAGGGTGGAAAGAATGACAGAATGCAAAAGCTCTGCAGAGGGAGGGGAGAGAGAAATGTAATCGGTGGTATCTGTTGTGCTTCCAGGGAGGAAGGATCCTTCATGTTTTTAATAAATTAATAAAACTCTCCTTACCATCACATGTTAAAACTGAACAAGTGCTCATGTGCACTAAGGATATACATTACTCGGTGAATGCTGGAAGTGATCTGCTGTTAGCACTGCACTGATGAAATCTGACAGTCATGTGGTGTGATCAGAGAATTAAATCTGAGTAGGAATAAGGGAAAGAAAAAAGCAAACAGCAGCCATAAAGAAACCGTGAAATCTTTATTCTTAGTTCCCTTGCTCTACTACTGCAAAAGCGATTTTCCATGAGTTCTAAAGGTTCTGAGTGGTGCCTCAGAAATCCTGGGGAAAGTGGGCCATGGGAACACAAAGCTCCAGGACACCTCACCCCCACTTCAACCAAAGTAACCTCACTTACACCTGTTTTACAGGTAGAGAATCCATGCAAAACTCTGTTGACAATGTACTCTAAACATTGTAACTCTGCGGCAAATATTATCAGAAATTACTCAACTTTTTGTGGAAACCTCTTTCAAATAATGTCTGTTACCTAGAACACCAGGGATAACATCATTTCCTGATATTAAAGGCTGGATCGAATTAATATAAGATCCACAAAGGCAGAGATTTCTGTCTGTTCAGTTGGCTCCATAACACTAGGATGCCAGAACAGTGTCTGGAATTTTTTTGGTTTTGGGTTTTTTTTTTTTTTTTGTATTTTGTCTTTTTGGGGCCACATCCACAGCATATGGAAGTTTCCAGGCTAGGGGTACAATCGGCCTATACCACAACCACAGCAACGTGGGATCCAAGCCACATCTGCAACCTATATATACCACAGCTCACGGCAACACTGGATCCTTGACCCACTGAGCTAGGCCAGGGATCGAACCTGCATCCTCATGGATACTAGTTAGGTTCCTTAACCACTGAACCATGACAGAACTCCTGGAATTTGTGGTTTCTTTAAAGGCAAGGCCTTGAACAGAAATGGTGCAATAGGGAGGGGAGATCAAGAGGTCATAAACTACCAACTGATTTATATATATATATATATATATAAACTTTATATATATATAAAACAAAAATAAAAAATAAACTTTATATACATAAAAAACAAAAGTAAAACAAAATAAATTATATATATATAGAACAAAAACAAAACAAATTATATATATATAAAACAAAAATAAAACAAAATCTGAAGATGTTCATGAACCCCAGGACACACTCATGTGATTCTCCAGCCTCCTGTGTTCTCCACGCACTGGTTCTCTAACTCATTAGCTGTGTAACCTTGGGCAAAGAATCTAAGTGTCTCAATCTCATTAGTATAATAGAGATGACACATATTTTGTAAGGATTAAGTACTTAGTTCAATATGTATCACAAAGTACTAGCTTAAAAAGAAAAAAAGGCACACCTCTTTTCCTGCGACAATTCCCTAAAATCCAAAAATCTTAATAAATCAGAAACAAATGCAATAGTTAGTTCTTAAAAAAGCAGTAGTTCTAACTAAAGCATTTTTTTTTCTTCTTAGGGATGCACCTGTGGCATATGGAAGTTCCCAAGCGACGGATGGAACTGGAGCTGCAGCTGCCAGCCTAGGCCATAGCGACAGCAACACTGGATCCAAGCCATACCCTCGAACTATGTCACAGCTTGCAGCAATGCCGGATCCTTAATCCACTGAGCAAGGTCAGGGATCGAATCGACATCCTCCTGGATACTAGTCAAGTCCATAACCCACTGAGCTACAATGGGAACTCCTAACTAAAGCATTTTTAAATTGAACCTCTTGTCTAGTTTAGCCAGAAAGGATAAAGAATCTCTGAACCTGATCTTGGGGCTCTTTACTTAGATTCACTCAAGGAAATAGAAGTATGAGGGATCTGGGCACGTCAGGCTCACTCAGCTCTGCAAGGGACTAAGTCAAAAACCCCAGAAGTAAGCGCATCTTCATGTAATCCATGAGAAACAGTTCTCTTTGGTTTGAAAGGAATCTCAGAGATTCAGTCTAAAAAAAATTTTTTTTTTGGCTGAAGAAAAATAAAGGCCAGAGATATAAAGTGAATTGCCCAAGATCACAGTTAAGAGAAGGTACTACTAGTTTGCCTCTTCTTTCTACCAGGCTACAGCTGGCTGAAAACAGACCCCTGCTCCAACTGGACAGACCAGTTAAGGTTTTAGTGATGCAATGATCCACATTCTATTCCTCTCCATGACATGTCATTAACTCCAATGAATTCCATCTGTAGACTCAACCATCTTCCCATTCCTCTTTTCACTGTCTATATTATCCAAGACAAGAGAGATCTCTCACTAATAGAAATCATTCTCTGAAGAGAATATTTCAGATACGTAACTCCCACCAGTCTCCTGACTTGGGTTGATATGTCCGTGGGATTTGCATTCTTTTGGTCTTTAGGAATTTTCTGTCTGCCTGCTTGGTGGCTATTCTTCCACAAGTTCTTACTAACTGGTAAACTGAAGCCTTTGTTGAAGGAAGGTCAAAGAGGCTGAAAAACACAAGACTATGTTGACTTTTCACACTCTTCTCATTCAATCTACTATTTTCTCCAGAGAAATTCTAACTCTTAATAACTGGCCTAAGAATAGCCCTATGTCCATGCTACTTTAGGAAGAAAATAAAAGCATTAGAGAAGTAGAGGCAAGAGTAACTCTTGGTGATGAGGAAAGGGTCTATCTGGCTTTCGATTACAGTCAAGCAGGAAAGGAGGTTTCCTGAACCACTAATGCCACCTGGTGGCCAGCAAGATAAATTAATAAATCTTAAAATCTATATATTCCGGATTATCTGTATTACCACTATGACAACATATACAGGATTTGGGAAAATGTGGGGTTGAAAGAGTGGATTATGCTACTCTAATCTCTTAATATTTTTTGGTTAAATAGCCAATTTCTAGTTTCTGGGAAAATATATTATCAGAGAAAACCATATAAAACCAACTTTCTCATTCTCCCCAAAATCTCATCTTTCCCTTTTCCATCACCCTCTCATCTCACCAAAAACACCCGATACCCAGTGATTCCATTCATACAATACATGTGCAAAAGGGGCTTCAATTTAAAAGTAAAATCAATTTTATTAATAAACATCTTTCCACATGTCCAGAGCAAATTAATGAATTCCAAGGGAAAAAACACAGTGAAATTAGAAGTATCCCAGGATGACAAAAAATAGACATAAATATGTACACCCATAATCACCGCCGCCTCCGAAAACCTGAAAGGAAGGGAAACCAAGAATGAGGTGAAGGACAGCTGGAAAGCAGAAGGGACAGAAAAAAGGACATCTAGAGGGAAGGGTCCAATAGGAGTAGCTCCTCTTGGCAGTACTCTCTATATTCTCCCAGGACAAAAGATTACAATTAGGAAGGAAACTGAAATGGGATAATGGTTCTTTCAAGTGACACTTTTATAGTTACTTAAGGAAGCCTGAACAAGAGCTATAGGATCTTCAGAGATAGAATCCAGAAATCTCTTGTGAATGATGCTGATTTTTCAGCTTGGGAAAGAAAAAAAAAAAAACAAAGGCCACACCTTTAAAGAGATTAATGCCCAGTATGTTAGAGACACTATAGGGGTTGGTAAGACCTAAGATGGCAAAGCCAGAGTTGGCATCTCCATTTGTAAACCCCATCCTGCACCTGATCACCCAAATCCTAGCCATTCACTGACCTTTTTTCTTCCGACCTTTCTTGGGTACCTTCTTCTGCCTCTTAGTAAGATTCTGATCCTGGAGACACAAAGAGAAGGGAAGGAATGGAGTGTACTTCCACGTGTTGATGTCGCTCCCCAAGTTCCTCATGGCAATGCCACGTACACTGAACTGAAATGCAAGAAGGTGGCCTCCCACCCTTGCAACAGGACCTCACCTCATCAAGATGAGGGGTTCCTCCTGTCAAAGCACTGATGTCACTGAAGTGTGTGAGGGAATGAAGTTGTGAGCTCATGATATTTGCTCGTTTTCGCCGTCCTTTCTCTCGCTTACTGACACTTAAACGCACCATCATGCTCTCCTCATAGTTAATCCTGCCAGAGAAATACAGACACGGTTTCTGGCATGCTCAGTCCATACAGGCAGAAAGCTGCAGCCAAGCACCAGGCCCAGGCATTTACTTACCGTTTGTTCAGTCAGTCACAGCAGGTTAACATGGTATTTAGTGAGATGACAATCAGTGCTCCTCAATGAAATGTTCTTTGTGCTAGAACCTCCCTCCTCCCCAGAGATGAACTCACAGCCCATCCATATAATTATTTACACCATGGTTATCAGAAAACTGCTGTCTCACCTCCATAAGCAGGATGCCCTAGACGGGCCCTCTCACTCAAATCTGCCAATTGTAGAGATGACCACCTGGGCAAAGTTGATGAGTCTGTGTTCAAGTTACAACCGCTTTTCTACTTTCTCCCCTGAACTTACCTAGCTCTCTCCATGCTGTTATAAAAACCTGACTTGCTTGCCTTCTGCACAACATTAAGAGCTGTGATAGTGAAACAGAATTTTAAAGCCCTACTAGATAGAATTGCATATATTTATCTCCAGGTAGCATTTGCTTAGCCTCAACAGTTGAGGAAAATTAAATTAAAAAAAAAAAAAAAAAGACACATACCCCTAGTTCTATACTCCATTTTTTTTTTTGTCTTTTTGCCATTTTTAGGGCCGCTCCCAGGCTAGGGGTCGAATTGGAGCTGTAGCCTCCGGCCTACGCCAGAGCCACAGCAACACGGGATCCGTGCCGCGTCTGCAACCTACACCACAACTCACGGCAACGCCGGATCCTTAACCCACTGAGCAAGGGCAGGGACCGAACCCGCAACCTCATGGTTCCTAGTCGGATTCGTTAACCACTGCGCCACGACGGGAACTCCTATACTCCACTTTTTAAATAATGTGGGTTCTCTTAGAATCAGACTTAATCATATTCATTCAAAGCAAAAGAACAGATCTCCACAGCATACAAAACAATTTCTCTCTTTTAAAAAACGTAAACGACTCTTTCCGGTTGCCGCTTCCAGCAGCTTAAAGCAGAATCTCAGTACCCAGACCAAGGACTGAACCTGGGCCGCAGTGGTGAAAGCACCAAATCCTAACCACCACACACCAGGAAACTCCCACAAAACAATATCTAACTGTAAGAACTCGGACCTGTGTTGATCCTCCTGGCTCTGGCGAGTGACATGAGGATGTCGAGCATCACGAATTTCCTCTGGGGCATCTGAGTACTGCTCCTTTAGTTCACGAATGACAGAGCTGCTCAATGCCCGTCTCTTGGCTCGTTCTAGGCGCTTCTTCTCCCGCTCAGCTTCTGTTTCATCTATGCAATAAAAATCAGCAAGGGTTATCTCAGAACAGAGAAGAGAAACACAATTCATGGTGAGAAGGCAGCAGCCACAGTTCATACCATAATGCACTGGAACCAAGCGTGGGGGAACATATTTCTTAGCTGTCGCTTTTCCAGATTTCTTCCCTGAAGCCCCAGACTGGCCTTCCTCTGCTTCATCTTCCTCTTCATCCTCAGAGTTCAACTACAAAATCAACATAATGTCCACAAACTTAGCAAGTGTTAGTCAAACAAGCAATAAGAAACCCCAAAGCTAGAGTACCTGGGGAGGTGGGACTATGAACAAAAAGGAGAAAGGGGAATCTCACATTCAACATCCTAAGGCACAAGGTGGGAATCAACAATCAAGTAGTAAGAGAATCCAGGGAGGTCCAGGATCACAAGGCTCATTCAGGCTCAGATCCCTCAGGACAATGGAACCTCTTACCTTGCTCATCATATTGCTGGGATGAGGCTTAAAACGGAGTGGGTCATTCTCACCTAAAATAAAAGACCCAAGAGATTTTACAGGATTTGGAACTTAATGAATGACCTCTCCCTGCAAAGCTCCCCTGACTTACTGAGGCTGCCTGTCACTGCAGTCTTGACCAGTTTGTCAATTTGATACTTCAGTTTTTGGTCCAAAGGACGAAGCTTTTCCAAAACCTATAATATAGTTAAACAGGATTACATGTCCTTCTTAACATTAAGCAAACTCCAAAGTCTCTACATTAGAGATGCCAGATAAAGCAAAATAGGCACAAAGCAGAGCAAATGAAGACAAATGCTTTCTTTCATTTGCTTTCCTCCCTTAAATGAGAGCTATAGTATGATGGTCCTAGAGTTCAGAACTTAGAAACCTAAAACTCTTTAAGGTGCCAAATGTTTCATACCGTGCGAATCTCCACCAGTCTCAAAACTGCAGCATGTCCCTGAAGAGACCCTCCTGAGGCTTTGTGTAGGATGAGATGGCTCAAATCCATAAGGTACATGAGCAACAGCTGATCTTTCACTTCCAAAAGGCTGAGACCCTGAGTTGAACAAAACAGTGAGACATGCAAATTCGGTTCTAACCAGAGAATGAGGAAGAGAACCTAGGGCAAACAGGATAATTTTTTCCAAGTTCAAATTTTTCCCCTATCACTTCACATAAGGTATCTGGAGTAGTCTCAAGGAAGTCGCTGTACCTAAAATGGCCACCACAGAGAAAATTATGCTAACATCACAGAAACAAAACTCAGAGAATTACTGGAAGACAGTAAGAGCAAGAAAAGCAATAAAGCATCCCCCGAAATGACTATAGCAAGGTTTCTCAAACTCAGAGCTATTGACGTTTGGGGACAGATAATCCTTTGTTGTTTAGCGCTGTCTGGGCACTAAGGATGCTGAGCAATACCCCCAGCCTCTACCCATTGATGCCATCCCCCAAGTTCTGACAACCCAAAATGTCTCCATACAGTGAATTTTAAATTAGTTTAACCAATAACTGATTTTATCCCCATACAATGGAATTATATGATACAAGTAAGAACAATGATCTATACATACTGACATGGAATTAATTCTATGTCAATACACTTTGTACATGGTGTAGAAACCGTGTAGAAAGTTTGAATAATGTGGTTTCAATTAATGGGACACAGTATGATATGTGCATTTTATATATATAGAAAAATGTCTGAAAGATAACACAATTAACAAATGCTATCCTTGGGGATAGAGACAAAGGAAAAACTGGAGTACTTGTACTGTAAAAGTGGTTTTCTATCAAGCATGTATAACTTTTATAATAAAAGAAAGAAAAATGAACTTCAGTGGTTATCTCAGAATTTAATTATATTGGTTTAATTTTCTTGTGATTTTACACATCTTCTAAACTTTCTAAAATTAAGTGTCTTACACTTACTAGCAGAAAATCCTAATTTGTTATTTTAAATAAAAAAAGTTACATGTGTAAGCAGACTTACAGTTTTTTTAAAAAGTCACCGTGACTGAATAAAATGAAAATGAAAAAGACCACAGCCTGTGGGAGACCTATTTCAGACAGGTTGTATACTCTACCTAAAATTACACAGTTATAGGAGTACAGCTGCGATTCATACTCAGTCTGACTCCAAGCCCTGGGCATCTTTAAATCAACATGCTAAGCTCTTGCGATCAATGCTAGCATGACACAGGAGGACAAGGAAAGGATTTAAAGAGAGACAAATCAAGTTTAACTTTGAATTAGGCATTCAATAGTCAAATATTGGGTAAATTATTACTTCAGTCTCCTTTCCTTTCTTTTCCTGCCCCCAAAAGTAATTATGAGGCTCAAATAAGATGTGAGAGCACTTTGTAACCAGTAAAGCACCTACTAAAAGTCTTCGATCCTGAAAGTTAATAAATATCTGTTCAACAAACACATAGTGATCTAAAATACAAAAGAGCAGTCCAACTCAAAAAGGTGTTAGAATGGATCAAAGCATGGCACTCAGAAAAAAAGACAGCCAAGAATTTGAGAAATAGGCTCTTCTGACATGCTTGGGCACTGTCAAGTTCAAAACGGGTTACAAGTGAATGAGAGAAAAACAAGGAATAAAAAGCAAAGATTGAAAAATGAGAAACAAGGAGTTCCCGTTGTGGCTCAGTGATTAACAAACCCGACAGTATCCACAAGGACTCAGGTTCTATCCCTGGCCTGAACCAGTGGGTTAAGGATCTGGCGTTGCCATGAGCTGTGATGTAGGTCGCAGACGTGGCTGAGATCCCATGTTGTGGTGGCTATGGCACATGTCGGCAGCTACAGCTCCAATTAACTCCCTAGCCTGGGAACATTCATATGGTGTGGGTGCTGCCCTTAAAAAAAAAAAAAAAAAGGTGTGTGTGTGGAGGGGTGGGGGAACATGACAGGAAAGGTCAGGAGTTCCCGTTGTGGCTCAGTGGTAACAAAACTGACTAGTATCCATGAGGATGTAGGTTGGATCCCTGGCCTCAGTCAGTGGGTTATGGATCTGGAATTGCCATGAACTGTGGTGAAGGTCAAAGACTTCTCAGATCCCATGTTGCTCTGGCTGTGGTGGAGGCCAGCTCTGCAGCTCCAATTCCACTGTGGCCTGGGAACTTCCATGTGCCGCAGGTACGGTCCTAAAAATGCCAAAAACAAAAAAAGTCAACAAAAATGAATGATGAGAAAAAAATGGCAAATGAAGATGTATCAAAAATTCACTTAGCTATCGTTCTAAAACACAAATCTGCTATAAATCTCATGCTTAAAAATCCATCAATGATTTTTATTAATGATAATGATTTTCATATTTCTGTTGAATATTTTGCTTAAATATCTTAGGAGAAAGCTCAATGCACAAAATAGGTAACACCCAAATTTTCCAGTTCAAGCAGGTATGAGGGATCCAGAGACCTTCTATATTGCCCCGTACCCAGTGATTCCCTGAGAAGGTTCTACAAGATCTAAATTTGAAAACTACCATATTTAATTTTAAGATACACATCATCTTGACATTTTGACATCCCTGAAGTCAGGATACATCTTTAAATCAATGATATCTTAGCATTATGGCATAGATTAAAGAGCAGCATTTTTTTCTTAATATATTAAGTGATATATCCCCAATTAACAGCGTTTTATCTTTTTTGTTGTTGTTGTTGCTATTTCTTGGGCCGCTCCCGCGGCATATGGAGGTTCCCAGGCTAGGGGTCCAATCGGAGCTGTAGCCACCGGCCTACGCCAGAGCCACAGCAACGCGGGATCCGAGCCGCGTCTGCAACCTACACCACAGCTCACAGCAACGCCGGATCGTTAACCCACTGAGCAAGGGCAGGGACCGAACCCGCAACCTCGTGGTTCCTAGTCGGATTCGTTAACCACTGTGCCACGACGGGAACTCCCCCAATTAACAGCGTTTTAAATTAAATGAAATACAACAGTAACTCCTCAGTTGGCTTACAAAGCTCTTTACACAGAATGACTACTCTTCCAGTTTTATTTCCTTACCCTTTCCATCCCAACACACACAAAATGTACAGCCAACCACCCTACATGACTTACCTCCTTTCCCAGAATATCACCATGCTTTTACGTCTTTGTGCATTTGCACACGTTGTTTCTTTCTGTCCCTCTGACTCCCATTTATTTCTCACAATTCCATTACCTCTTTTTGAAACGCCCTCCCTAACTTCCTTTGCTCCTCTGGTAATTATTTAATCTCACTCCTCAGCCTGCACAGCTGCTCATCATGAGTCAACATGACTGCTACCGCTTATACCTATTGCTTTCACCTGCCTCCTCTACTAGACTTCAGCACAGAAACTGGATTTTACTCATCTTCGAAGCTCCAGCACTTAGGACACAAAAGATACTCATTAATCTACAATGGAAAGAACTGCTGAGAACATCAGGTCAGGAGTTCCCATTGTGGTTCAGTGGGTTAAGGACCCAACACTGTCTCTGTGAGGATGTGGGTTTGATCTCTGGCCTTGCTCAGTTGGTTAAGGATCTGGTGTTGTCATGGCTATGCCTTAGGCCCCAGCTGTAGCTCCAATATAACCCCTGGCCCAGGAACATCCATATGCCCAGGTGCAGATGTAAAAACAAAACAAAAACCATCAATTTAAAGGATGCTTGCTCTTCAATTGTCTTACCTTTTCTGTAGGAAAGGCCTTAGCTTGAACTTTTTTGGTCAGAGCTTGCACTTGTGCAGTGACAGCCATCACCTGAAATTAATCCAAACAAAACAACTGACTAGAATACATCAGGTCATCTCTGTGAGCTGTGAAGGGCAAAAGCTAAACAATGCCACCTAAAAACTATCTGGAACACTGCCTAAAGTACATCACTCTCTTATTTTCAGTTCCGGGGAAACAGAAGAAACAGCTTATGATACTTCTTCAAAAGACAGAAAAAACTTTCTACTTCTTTAAAAAGGTAAAGAGGCCATCTTACCAAACCATGGGAAAGGGATGAGAACACTGTAGCTTTGTACAGACTGAACTTTAAATGCATAGAATTATATAAAAGTATATTATCTGGGCACTCAAATGGTAAACTATATCACCTTTCTCAGTTTCCTTAGCTACAAGAACAAAAGAAACTGATTCATTTGCTTTTTTCCTGGAGTTTTTGTATTCTTTCAGAGGCAGAAATCAATTACTTTTCATTGTAGCCTGAAAAGGTTTGCATTAAATCATTTTGCTCTTATGGCATTTGGTTATTCAAACATACGCTCCCAAATCACCAAAGTTTAGAAGTGAGGCACACACAGTCAAAGCCCATCAGTGACTAATACTAATCTATTCCAAAGGGGTGCCATTACTCACCTGTTCCTGAAGGTTTTTCAAAAGTGCCACAGCATTTGGCAGGTCCGACTCCAGCACCTCCTACCGAAGGGAGAAAAAAGAAAAGCCATTCTTTCCTTAGGATTATAAGACCTGACGTCTGTGGTGGAAAAGTCCCCTCTCTCCTTCAAACATCCCAGACTTCCTGCCTTCCCGCTGTGGTATACAAGCAGCCTCGCCTCACAGCCGGCCGGCCCCTCACGTTACTGGAAAGAAGCTGTAAGCCCCAACCCCGTCTCCCTATTACTGCTTTTGCCCGCTGTGGCAGGGAGGACGCCTCCCTGAAACCACTTTCATCACCACGTTTCCCTCGCGCCAATAATTTGCCTCAAACCACTGCGGGGAAAAGAAACGTCCAGAACAGCAAGCCTAGGAAGGATACACACGACACTTACCGGCGCCGCCATCTTCACAAAACCCGCCCCTTCCGGAACCGTACTTCCTGAGAGCTGATGTCTTGATGGACTTAAGAGACCACTGGCTTGCAAATCTAAGCCAATAGGAATGGGGGCTCTCTTACTTCCGGCCCGAACAGGATGTACGAGAGGAAGGGCCGGGACCGGCCAATGAAATAGAAGAACTGGCTAAATTCGTCAGACTTAGGAGGTGCTCTCACCACTTAAAGATGCTCTTGGAAAGAAGCGTGTGATTCGTAGATTGAGTAGACTGATTGGAGCTAAGCCAGTAAAAACTGAGAAAATGATTGATTGACTGTTGGAAAGGTCCAATAAAAAAAGGAGTTAGTTGCGCGAGCTGAGAGCGTATTGGCTCCTGAATGCCGCAGTACCCGGACTCTTTTCCCGATGTTTCCCTTGCTTTGTCAGAATCCGCCGCTAGGTGACAGGCCTTGGCTTTGGTCTAAGAAGGTGGCCACGTTATGGAACCGCCATTCCAAGCGGCTGTTCCAATGTAGGCCTTGCCAGACACCTCACAGACCCGCAAGGCCTTTGTGTGATCTTGGAGAAATCCTTCCATATCTGAGCTTTTTTCATCTGGACGTACGAGAGTTTGGCCCAGAGAAGCCCAGAGCCAGAGTTTAGACACGTACAATAAGGTCACTCACCTGCTTCCTGCGCACTTGGGGGCACTGTGTAAAGATCCCATGGGTGCTGCCCCAACACTCCTCCTACCAGTTTGGGGAGATGAAGGGGAAGACGTTTAACAATTGAGGAAGGCAGTTCAGGGTTAGGAGATTTGCCCCTGGTCACAGGGGTCCCTGAAGAACCTGGTTCAAACTCAGCCTATGCATGGAATTTCACCATGTTCTGCCTCATCTTTTCTTTGAAAGATTTTCAAATGCTTTTTTCTTTTTCTTTCTTTCTTTCTTTCTTTCTTTTTTTTTTTTTTTTTTTTTGGTCTTTTTAGGGCCACACCCGGGGCATATGGAAGTTCCCATGCTGGGGGTCGTATCGGAGCTGTAGCCACTGGCCTACACCACAGCAATGCCAGATCCAAGCCCGCATCTGAGACCTATATCACAGCTCAGGGCAACCCACTGAGCGAGGCCCGGAATCGAACTGCATCCTCATGGATACTGAAGTAGGGCTTATTACTGCCGAGCCATTAAAGGAACCCTTCAAAATACTTGGAAAAATGTCATCTCACTCCCGCATCTTACAGGCTGATAAAATCAACTGGATGGGCATTAATAGTTACATGGTCTGCCTTGGGAAATAAGCACCACAGGGGAGAATCATGGTCTTGAATTTTACCTGCAGCTGTGGAGCTGACCTAAGACTGGAAAAATGATTTCTTTGACTTGGAACCATCTTCTGGAATTAAGCAAGGAATAGCTTCCATATCTCAGCAACCAGGGTAGAAAAATCCTGGTCTCTAAATACCTTGCTGGACTCAGGAAGAAGGCAAGAGCTAAGTATCCAGTCCCCAGGCTTTTGCCTCTAGCTTTTATTTGCTTCTCAGAAACAGCATGGAAGCTCAGGGTTCCTTGACAGCCTACTTAGTCAATTAATGAACAGTTTTTGTGCTGTTTATCAGGAATGTATTATGAAAATTTTCCATTTCAACGAAAATCTCATGTTTGTCTAATTAGGTCACAAGTCTTTCCTTTTCTTGGAATTCTGATTACATGCATTATGAAATCAGTGACAAAAACTACACTGCCTTGTTTTGGTTTTGATTATTAAATACTTGTCCACCATTCCTTTTGTTACAGGAAAATCTTGGAGTTAATAATACAGTAAATCTTCATAGAACTCCTCCCAGGACTCAACCTATTGGCAAAGAACACAAGATCATTAAATTTATTGTTTTCTATTTCAACAGTTACATGAACTGGCAATCATTCATAACATTAGCACATACATACTGAACAATTTTTTAACAGCTCTATTGAGATTTAATACACATGCCAACTGATTTACCCATTTAAAGAATATAATTCAATGATTTTGAGTTGGGCAAATATCACAATTTTAGAACAGTTTTATCACCCCCTAAAAAAAGTACCCATTAGCAGTTATTCTCCCTTTCCCCTCAACCACCATGCCCAGCCCCGCCCAGCCCCACCCAGCCCTAAGCAACCATCAGTCTTTGTGTTTTCCTACAGATTTGCCTATTCAGGATATTTCATAAAAATGGAATAATAGAATACGTGATCTTTTATGACTGGCTGCGTTTGCTCAGCATGTTTCCAATGTTCATACATGTTGTAACATGTATCAGTACTTTATTCCTTTTTGTTGCTAAAATTTCATTGTACAGATATACCACATTTTATTTTTGCATTCATCAGTTAATTGGCATTTGGGTTAATACTCACTTTTCAGCTATTGTGAATAGTGCTGCTATGAACATTTGTATACAAGTTTTTGTGGAGACATATGTTTTCATTTCTCTTGGTATACACCTAGGAGTGGAGTTGCTGGGTCATGTGATAACTCAATTTTAACCATTTCAGGAACTTCCAGAGGACGCAACATTTTATATTCCTACCAGCAATGAATGAGGGTTCCAATTTCTCCACACTCTGCCAACTCTTGTTATAACCTGTCTTCTTAATTACAGCCACCCTTGTGAGTGTAAACTGGTATCTTGTGATTTCGATCTGCAGTTCCCTAATGGCTAATGATTTGAACACCTTTTCATGTGTTTCTGGGCCATTTGTATATCTTTGAAGACATGTCTATTCAGATTGTAAGCAAGCAGGACCCAATGAGGCCTTCCCAAAATAGAACCCCACTCATATCCTCTGCCTACCTTTTTGTCTATAGAAAAACTCTAGTCTAAAAAATTAATCAGGAGTTCCTGTTGTGGCTCAGAGGAAATGAATCTGACTAGTATCCATAAGGATGCAGGTTTGATCCCTGGCTTCACTCAGTGGGTTAAGGATCTGGCACTGCTGTGAGCTATGGTGTAGGTCACAGACAAGGCTCGGATCCCACATTGCGGTGGCTATGGTGTAGGCCAGCAGCTGCAGCTCTGATTTGACCCCTAGCCTGGGAACCTCCATATGCCACAGGTGTGGCCCTAAAAAGACTAAATAAATAAATATTAAAAAATTAATCAGAGAAATGAGAAAATACAGAGAAAAAGGCAAACAGTGAAGTGAGACAAAATAATAATAGTTCAGCCATTTAACAAAGTCAAGAACATTTAGTTCTCAAGGACTACAGATAATATTCTGAGTCATGTCCTTGGAGCTGTTTTTGCAGGTGCTAAAGCCCCCACCAAGTGGAAAAAGTTAACTGCATGCTGCCCACAAGCATGTTGACCCAGACTGGTTGAAATCAGAGGGTTGAGGATGCTGACTCCCAATTACCTCACCACCAACCAATCAGGAAAATGTCCATTAGCTGATCTCGTCCTGCTTCTTGAACACTGTAAGACTCCTCACTATCCCCTCCAGTGCGGGCACAGTCCTTGAGGTACTAGCCTGCTGTGTTCCTTCTTTGCCTGGCGATTAAAGCTACTTTTTCTGTTTCCTCCAACTCTGTCTTCATGTTTCTATTCAGCATTGGTGTACAGAGGTAGCCGATATTTTAGCAGCAAGATCATTTGCCCATTTTTTAATCGAGCTATTTGTGTTTTTTAGGGCAAGGGTTTTTTAGGGCTGCACCCTTGGTATATGGAGGTTCCCAGGATAGGGGTCAAAGTGGACCTGCATCTTCTAGTCTATGCCACAGCCACAGCCACAGCCACAGCCACACCAGATCTGAGCCACATCTTCAACCTACACCTTAGCTTGTGGCAGTGCTGGATCCTTTAAGCAAGTGAGCAGGGCCAGAGATCAAACCAGAATCCTCATGGATACCAGTTCGGCTCTTAACCCCCTGAGCCACAATGGAAACTCCAGGCTATTTCTCTTTTTATTATTGGTTGTAAGTCTTCTTAACATATTCTGAATTCAAGTCCCTTAACAAATACATGATTTGCAAATATTTTCTCCCATTCTGTGGGTTGTTTTTAACTTGCCTGATGTATATCATTTGTATCATTTGAAGCACAAAAGTTTTTTGAGAAGTCCAATTAATTTCTCTTCAGTTGCTTGTACATTAGATGTTATTTTTAAACCATTCCCTTATACCAGGTCATGAAGATTTATGCTTATAGTTTCTATTAAGAGGTTAGCTCTTATATTTACATCTTTGATCCATGTTGAGTCATTTGGGGGGGGGGTGCTGTACCCAAGGCATGTGAAAGTTACCTGGCCAGGGATCAAACCTGAGCCACAGCAGCAACTTGAGCCACTGCAGTGAAAATGCCTGATCCTTAACCTGCTGTGCCACAAGGCAACTACATGTTGAGTCAATTTTTTTTTTCTTCTCTTTGGGGCTGCCCCCATAGCTTATGGAGGTTCCAGGCTAGGGGTCGAATCAGAGCTGCAGGTGCCAGCCTACACCACGGCCACAGCAATGTGGGATCCAAGCCTTGTCTTTGACTAAGACCACAGCTCACATCAATGCCAGATCCTTAACCCACTGAACTAGGCCATGGATCCAACCTGTGTCCTCATGGAAGCTAGTCAGATTTGTTTCCGCTGAGCCACAACGGGAACTCCTTGAGTCAGTTTTTGTGTATGGTGTGATGTAGGGTTCCACCTTCATTCTTTTGCATTTCAATACCCAGTTTTTCCTGCGCTATTTATGGAAAAAACTACTTTTCCCCATTAAATTCTCTTGGCACCCTTTTTGAAAATCGGTTGACTATAAATGTATAGGCTTATTTCTGAACCCTCAATTCTATTCCATTCATCCACCTGTGCCAGTACCACACTGTCTTCACTACTGTGGCTTTGTAATAAGTTTTGAAAGTGGGAAGTATGAGTCCTCCAATATTGTTTGGCAATTCTCGATCCCTTGCATTTCCAGATGAATTTTAGGATCAGTTTGTCAATTTCTGCAAAAAAAAGTCAACTAGAATTTTGATGGGGATTGTGTTGAATCCATAGATCAATTTGGAGAGTATTGTATTGTCATGTCAGCAATATTAACCCTTCTGATCACTAAATCTGAGATGTCTATTTGTTTAGCTCTTTTAAAATTTCTTTCAAAAATATTTCCTAATTTTCAGAGTGTAAGTTTTGCATCTCTTTTGTTAAATTCATCCTTAAGATGAATACAACACTAAGAAGAATAAAAATCTTAAGGATGAATTTAACAAAAGAGATGCAAAGCTTACATTCTGAAAAGCTCCACTTGTGACCTATGCCACAGCTGCAGCAATGCCAAATCCTTAAACCACTGTGCTGGGCTGGGGATCAAACATTCAAGCCAGCATTTTCAAGACACATCCAATCCCTTTGCACCACAGTGGGAACTCAAAGACTTTATTCTTTTTTATGGCTGAATAATAGCCCATATATACATACACCACATTTTCTTTATCCATTCATCGATCAATGGACACTTAGGTTGTTTCCATGGCTTGAGTATTGTAAATACTGCTGCAATGAACATGGGGATGCACATATCTTTTGAGTTAACTTCTTCCTTTTCTTCAGATAAATATCTGGAATTGGAATTGCTGGATCATATGACACTTCTATTTTCAGCTTTTTGAGGAACCTCCATAATGTTTTCCATAGTGGCTGCACCAATTTGCTTTCCACCAAAAGTGCACGTGTTCTTTTTTCTCCACAACCTCACCAACACGTGTTATTTCTTGACTTTTCAATAATAGCTATTCTAACAGGTGTAAGGTAGTATCTCATTGTGGTTTTGATATACATTTCCTTAATGATTAGTGATGTTGAGCATCTTTTCATTTGCTGTTGGTCATCTGTAAGTTTTCTCTGGAAAAATGTCTATTTAGATCCTCTGCCTATTGCCCTTTTTTTTTTTTGCCATTTCTTGGGCCGCTCCTGCGGCATATGGAGGTTCCCAGGCTAGGGGTTGAATCGGAGCTGTAGCTGCCAGCCTACGCCAGAGCCACAGCAACACGGGATCTGAGCCGCGTCTGCAACCTACACCACAGCTCACGGCAACGCCGGATCGTTAACCCACTGAGCAAGGGCAGGGATCGAACCCACAACCTCATGGTTCCTAGTCAGATTCATTAACCACTGCACCACGACGGGAACTCCTGCCCATTTTTTTTAAAATAATTTTATTTTAGTCTTTTTAGGGCCACACTTGCGGCATATGGAAATTCCCAGGCTAGGGGTCCAATCAGAGCTACGGCTGCAGGCCTACAACACAGCCACAGCCACGCCAGATCTGAGCTGTGTCTGCAATCTACACGACAGCTCATGGCAACACTGGATTCTTAACCCACTGAGCGGGGCTAGGGATCAAACCAGCATCCTTAATGGATACTAGTCAGATTCGTTTCTGCTGTGCCACAACGGGAACTCCTCACATTCCCCTTTTTTTTTTTTGTCTTTTTTAGGGCCGAACCCACAGCATATGGAGGTTCCCAGGATCTGGTGTTGCTGTGAGCTGTGGTGTAGGTTGCAGAAGTGGCTTGGATCCCATGTTGCTGTGGCTGTGGTGTAGGCCGGTAGCTGTAGCTCCAATCTGACCCCTGGCCTGAGAATTTCCATGAGTGCAGCTCTGAAGAGCAAAAAAGCAAAAAAAAAAAAAAAAGGAGTGAATGGGAAAGAAGGGCTGAAACAGGATGTTTTGAAGGTGGAGTCTACAGAATAACAGAAACGTTGGGTGCCTTTCTGCTGCGCCCCCTCCTCTTTCTCATTTATAATTCCCAGCTTCTTTGTGCAGGGCTCTTCATTCCCTAACTATGAAATCTAGAATCTCCTCCACAAATGACTCAGAAAATTTAGTGTCCCTTTTCCCAAGAATGACAGGTTATACCACCAACTCTATAACATCAGATAACATCACTCCCTCCCACATACACCAACACCACTTTAAAACACATTAATGGGTGCTTGGTACCTATAGGTTAAAATCCAAATTCCATTAATGTGGTTCACAAGGTCCTTTGTGACCAGCCTTCACCTGCCTCACGGGCCTTCTACTGTCATATTTCCTCTGACTGCTCCCCTTCTTTAGCCACACTGAGCTCGTTTCAATTCCTTTCAAGCCTTCAGACATGCTGGTTTCTCTGCTCAGCCCCTTCTTTTCTTGACCTACTCCAGCTCATCCTTCAAGTCTCACCTTAAAAGTCATTTTGTCCAGGGGGCCTTTCCTGATCTCCAGTCTGGATTAGGTGGCTTTGCTTTGTGCTCCAGGATTTCTTCCATCATAGCATTTGATGCCCCCTCCATCATAATACCTGCCACACTATGTGGTTCCTGCCTGTCTGTTGTCTGCCCCTCCATAATACCAGTGAGTTCTTGAAGTCAGGACTGCGTCTGCCACAAAGTTGGTGCATGATCAGTGTTGGTGGGATGAATGTTCATTCCCAGGCTGTGGAATTATCATTCTCATTAATGAAAGCTGAACAGTAAAACTGGAAGGAGCTGGGACCTGGAACTCTTAAACGGGCCCACTGAGATGGGGCTGATCCTTTGGAACACTGTCATTGCTGATGCTGGAAGGAAGTTCGGATCAGCCTGGCGGCAGATAAAAGGAGGTAGTAGTCTATTAAAGCCGTCAGACTCAGGAAGATATTCTAACAAGAGGGCACTGGAACAGGTTAGAAAGCCAAGCAGGCAAGTGGAAGTAATAAATACCACTTACTGTTAGAAGATGTGCCTACGACTTCTTTTATTTTCTCCATTTTTATTAAGGTGTATTTGGCAAATAAAAATTGTATATATTTAAAATGTACACCATGACGTTTTGATATATGTATATACTCTGAAATTTTACCACAATCAAGCTAACAAGCTAATTAACATATCTGGTCAGAACAACTAAGATCTACTCTCAGAGCAAATTTCATGTGCGCAGTAGAGTACTGTTTTTTTGGCTACACTCATAGCATGTGGAAGTTCCCAGGCCAGGGATCAAACCTGCAACACAGCAGTGACTCAGGCTGCTGCAGTGACAATACCAGATCCTTAACTGCTAGGCCACCAGAGAACTCCAATCCTTCCTATCCTGAAATTTCATACCCTTTGGGCAATACTTCCCCCACCTTCCAGGCCACTGGAACCACCATTCTACTCTGTGCTTCTAAGAGTTTGTCTTTTTTAGATTCCATGTATGTGAAATAACGCAGTACTTGTCTTTCTGTATCTGATATATTTTACTTACCATAATGCCCTCCAGGTTCATCCACATTGTCACAAAGGACGAGATTTCCTTCTTTTAGAGCTGGGTAATACTCCGTTATAAATATGCCACATATTCTTTGAGTTAGGGCTTGTGATTCTGCAGTGCTAACAAGCTCCCAGTGATGTGAATGCATTAGTCCATGGACCACACTTTGAGTCACAAGACTCTACCCGAGTCGCATCTGTGACCTACACTACAGCTCGCAGCAACGGCGGATCCTTAACCGACTGAGCAAGGCCAGGGATGGAACCTGAATCCTCATGGAAACTAGTGGGATTTGTTTCCACTAGTTTGTTTTGATCTGGTTTTGCTGTGGCTATGGCATAGGCTGGCAGCTGCAGCTCTGATTTAACCCCTAGCCCGAGAACTTCCATATGCCACAGGTGTGGCTGTAAAAAGAAAAGAAAAGAAAAGAAAACAAAAAACAAACAAACAAACCCTATGCTCTTCGGCACTAAGTTATGCTGTCTATTCTCAGGAAACAGGGCCCCCAGCTTCCAGCCTGGGGCTTAAAGGAAAAAAAATCTAATCCCTGAGAAGTAGAAAGGTGCCAGAGAAACAAATAGGTTACCAAGACAGGGCCTCTGGCAGAGGGAACAAAACAAGGGCTCAGTTACCAGCCTGGGGCACAGGGTGGGGCCCAAGCCTTAGGAACAAGATAGAGGTGAGTTTCCAGAACTACAGCACAGCAGCAAGGGCAACTTCATGCTGAGATTCTAAAAGGTGGGCAGTAGTTTGTTCTATCTCTGGGGTCTGAAATGGGGCTAGAGCCTGGGGCAGGACTGACACTGCCAGTGTGACAAGGTCACACTGAGGAGAAAAAGGACACAGTGTAGGAGCCATAGCACCCATCACACCCTCCTCACCAGGATCCTTGGCACTGACCAGAGAGGCCAGGCCCTCCTAGTTCCCACCAGAACCCTTTGTGGCTCCTGACCCCATTCCCCGCACTCTCCCTTTCCACCTTCCCATCTCTTGGTTTCAAGGCTTCCTCCCACCTCAATCCTCTACATACAAACTTCCAGTTTGAGTGACAGGATGGTTCCATATTTCAGGCCCTGATCCTATACCTGTTCTGTCAGGATCAACAACAATTATCTAAAATTTTTTTCTTTTTTCCCATCCTGCCTTGTTCCCTTTGAATGGCCAGGGTATAGGTGTCTGGGAAGTGGCAGGAACCAGGCTCACCATACTGACTCAGTCTGGGGTCTTCAGTGGGAAGTGGGGGCATGCAGAAGTAGCACAGAGCAGGGCGAGAGTAGGGTGCAGGGCATTCGGATGCTTCTGGGTTTATGCTTTCACATCAGGAATCCATCCATCCATGCTACACCAGCTGTCAGCTCAAGGGCTGCAGAGTCATAGACTATATTAGGATCTTGGTTAGAACTTTTGATTGACTTCTGGCCAATGGCTACTTTAGAACTTCCAATACAAAGGACAGGTACGAATGCGACCTAAAGGAGAAGTTACAGAGCCCAAAACAGAAAATTGACTAGATAATCTTCTGAGTTTGAAATTTTGACAATTCAGAATTGGCTTTGTCAAAAAAATTATTGGACATCCTTATGTCAATGTTACTGTTTTGGAAAAAAAAACAAAACAAAACTCTTTTTCACAGCAGAGATAGATATAGTCTCTGCTATGTTAGGGTAATTTCCCATGACCCAAAAGCCCACCACATACCTTCTGCACTTCTGCCCCCAGGCAGAGTCTATCAACATGACACGTCTTCCAAGAGGCAGATGTCCAGGGGCAAAGAAGGGCTGAGGCAGAAAGCGGATGTTTGTTGGCATCCTCTTACATGTAGCCTCCACAGCCTCTTGGATTCTTTTTTTTTTTTTTTTTGTCTTTTCTAGGGCCACACTTGCAGCACATGGAGTTCCCAGGCTAGGGGTCTAATCAGAGCTGTAGCCACTGGCCTACACCACAGCCACAGCAACATAGGATCCGAGCCACGTCTATGACAGTGCCACAGCTCACGACAATGCCAGATCCTTAACCCACTGAGCGAGGCCAGGGATTGAACCCACAACCTGGGGCACAGAGACAATGCAGGATCCTTACCTGCTGCATCACAGCCAAAGCTCTGGGCTCATTTTTTGAGAACTGATGACTGTTTAGCCTCTGGAGAAACTGGTAATCTTCCAAATGCTCGTTACTTGAGCAGGGACCCCCTAGAATCATCCATGACTTAAGAAGCCTCCAAAACTGCAACTAGCTCATTTTTGTACATCCCAGTTCAAAAAAATATATATATGGGAGTTCCCGTCGTGGCGCAGTGGTTAACGAATCCGACTAGGAACCATGAGGTTGCAGGTTCGATCCCTGCCCTTGCTCAGTGGGTTAACGATCCGGCGTTGCCGTGAGCTGTGGTGTAGGTTGCAGACGTGGCTCAGATCCCGTGTTGCTGTGGCTCTGGCGTAGGCCGGTGGCTACAGCTCCGATTCAACCCCTAGCCTGGGAACCTCCATATGCCGCGGGAGCGGCCCAAGAAATAGCAACAACAACAACAACAACAAAAAAGACAAAAGACAATATATATATATATATATATATATATATATATATATATGTGTGTGTATTTTATACATACACATAAAAGTATATCTGGATGAAAAAAAAATTGTATCTGGGATTTCCTGCTATCGCACAGTGGGTTGATGATCTGGCTTATCTCTGTGGAGGTGTCAGTTCGATCCCAGCCCAGTGCAGTGGGCTAAGGATCCGGTGTTGCTGCAGCTGTGGCATAGGTTGCAGCTCCAGCTCAGATTTGATCACTGGCCCAGGAACTTCCACATGCTGTGGGGTGCATCCAAAAAAGAAAAAAACAAGTGTATCTGGATGGATTCACTCAAATTATTAACCCTTTGCAGAATGGGACTGTGAATGATGGAAAGAGTTTCATCTCTTTCGCCTTATAGAAGATGTAGTGTTTGAATTTTTAAAGTAACAAGCATTTCTTCTATAATTTGTCAGGAAAGAAAGGAAGAGGAAGGGCAGGAGGAGGAATGGAGAAAGATTTTAGAGAGAAGAAAAGACAGACAAAGAAGGAAGGAAGGGAAAGAGAGAGAGAAAAAAAGAAAGGAAGGAGGGAAGGAAGAAAAGGAGAGAGAGAGAGAGAGAGAGAGGAAAGAAAGAAAGAAAGAAAGAAAGAAAGAAAGAAAGAAAGAAAGAAAGAAAGAAGAAGAAGGAAAGAAAGAAAAAGCTACCTCCACCCTCTCCCTGAATTAGGTCCAGGGAATCTCATCTATGTCCTTTTTCCTGCAGGAGCACTTGGAGCCCTCACAGGAAAAGAGAACAGCAGCTGTTCACCCTCTTTGGTACATTATTCATCATGTATTTATTTTATTTAGATCTGTCAGCATTGAAAGACCTCAAGATAAAATCTGAGCTCTTTCTGGACATTTAAAATATCAAAACAATGAACAATACTTGGAGGGACAAGCGGCAGGAGAGAGGGCAAAGGGAAAACAGAGAACGAACATATTGGGCAAGAAAGAAATAGCAGTTTCGAGTAAATAGCAACAAATACCCGTCTGCCTAAAAATCCTGGAGGCTTAAGCCATGACAACCTTTTCCCCTAGAGGCTGGGCCAAAAAGGTCAATATAGAAGCCTCTGTCTCCTTTATTTCCCCCAGAATGCACACAGCCCTGGATGATGGCAGTGGATGGGGCTGCTCAAGACTTGGCCCTTTCAGGACCCACCTCCAGCTTACCTTCCGCAGAAACCTTTCCTCTCCCCTCACTGCCCAGCCTCTGCATTCCTATATTTACGGACTCAAATTTTCACTTACTTTACACATGATAAGTGTTATTATTCTGGACCTATGATCACATTGGCCATGTGTTCATTGATCTGAAAACTCTTTGAAGACAAAGGGGCCTCTGACCTGCCTCTTAACCCCTCAGTGTCTAGGTGCTGCCTGGTCCACAAAGGGTGTGCTGTGACCTTCCTGTCCCCTTCTCGCCACCTCGCCACACTCTTCTCCAGTGACAGTGCCAGAAAAGCCAGAAGGACCCTGGTTAGCAGATGACCACACAGGCACGTCTGTCTAATTCTAGCCAAGGGCACGGGGAAAAGGACAGGGCCCAGGGACCTGTGGCCTCTTCTCTGAGAGGACGCAGGGCTAATAATAGGATGGGAGATTAGGAGGGATTTGAACTGCATTGTTATCTCACAGGAATGGCCTTCGGGAGCCTTTTTTCCTAGCTCTTCTAAGAGTTGCCCCATCCCCTCCTCTGCCCTGTGTCTCTGTAGGTGTGTCCACCACTGCACCTTCACCAATTTTTTTGTTTTTTTTTTTTTGTTTTGTTTTTTTAGGGTCGCACCTGTAGCACATGGAGGTTCCCAGGCTAGGGGTCTAATCGGAGCTATAGCTGCCGGCCTACACCATAGCCACAGCAACTCAGGATCCAAGTCTCATCTGTAACCTACACCAAAGCTCACGGCAACGCCGGATCTTTAACCCACTGAGGTAGGCCAGGGATCGAACCTGCAACCTCATGGTTCCTAGTCGGATTCGTTTCTGATGTGCCAAGACAGGAACTCCTGACCACTTCTTCCTCTTCTCTTTCCATCTGCTCTTCTCTGTGAACATCCATCTGTTCTGGTCCCCTAGTCCTATCCCCCATCCCTCTCCAGCACTGTCCTAATTCTTCATCCCCTTTTACTTATGCTCCTGCCTCCTGCACCTCATCCCCTGCTGCTCTGCCTGGATCTGCTTCCTTCCTCCACTTCCCACGAGTCTCCCCACTTAGCCTGCTCCCCTACTGGCCCCTCTGCCCCACCACCTCACCTCCTAGGCTCCTCACTCTTTTCAGCTTCAGGCACCAGATTTGTTTTCCAGGCCAGTGGCCTTAGTTCCCCCTTTCCGAACACATTTGGACCCATTTCTTGTCTACCCCTCTCTCTGTCCCATTGCTATGTGGTCCCCCCCCCCCAAAGCTGAGCTGGACATGCACAAGTAGCAGAGGTTGAGGTAGACTGACAGCCTCTACTCCCCTAACCATCAGCACCAGACACCAGGCAAAGGGACACCTCTGAGAACAAGACCCAGGACGTGCAAGCCTTAGGCGACACCTCCCCCAGCCCAGCTATTCTTAGGAACGCAGTACCACAAAAGGGCCTTTTGCTTTGTTTCACACCAACCTATGGAGCCGCTCTTGGCAGCTGAGGCTGTAATCTCAGAAACAAGGGGCCCAGGCACTGGGGGGGGGGGGGCTGGGGGAGGGGGCTGGCTGCAACCTGTGCCCCTGGCCATGAGGCTCTGCCCTTGGGGCAAGGTCACCTTCCATCACAACATACAGACACACAGCTACCCAGCTCTGTCACTCTTTCTGTGGTCTTGGTGTAGTCACAGTTCTGCTGCCCCACCCCCCACCCCCGCTCCTCTGCTGCCCCACCCTGGCCTTGCCCCCTCTCTGGTCCCCACGTATCCTTTCCCGGCTCTTCCCCACACCCAACAAACCCACTCCCTCCTCATCTGGCTTCCTCCCCACTCTTCCTGATCACAACGGGTCAGGCTCTTTTTATCTAGTCAGTCCAAAGCCCTATGACAAAGGCTCTTCTTTCCTTGCTGCATGTGGGGAAGCCAAGACCCCGGCTCTGAGGTGTCAAAGAGCCTGACCAGCTCTCAATCCCTCGTCTGGAGTGGATCTGAGGGAACCTGGCAGTCAGGTTGCCTGCTGCCCTTGAAAAGCTCCCTTGGGAGAAAATAGCAGCCAGCTCCTGGCCTCCTTTGTTCCAAATTAGACCCAGAGAGGACCTGCAGGATGTGTGTATCTCTTTGCGTTCTTAATTAGTTTCTAATATTTGTGTAGAACTTTGGGGCATGTGTAGCTGAGGACCAGAATCAAAGTCCTGCACTAAACTGGGGCTTGCAAACCCAGCAGCTGGAATGCAGCACAGGCACATCAGAAAAGGGCCAGTTTCCACCTTCTATCCCCTTGGAATACCAGTGAGAGCTCTGTTCTAAGAGACCAACTGTTATCCCATAACCAGGTTATGGGTTGGAACAGAGGCACCCGTGCCATTAGAGCAGGTGAAATAAAAATACTGAGGCATAAACAACAGAAGAAGCTGAGTCACAGATTCTACTGTTTCCAGATCACTCTGTAGGGCTAGCCCTAGGTTAGTCTTCATTCAGTGGCTCACAGGAGGCTGAGTCGCGTCTCAGTGCAGTCAGTGAGGACCACAGGGTGAGAGTGTGGCTGCCCTCATGTTCGGCTGCGAGCTCCCTACATGCTTCTCCGGGCATGAGGAATGAGCTGGCTGAGCCTCCACCCCTTTGCAAGCCCACTCTAGGGAGACAGGCACTTCAGTCCTTCAAGTATTCCCAAATCACCCCTCTGGCTTCTAGAAAGAGAATTAAAAACAAACAAACAAACAGAACAGAACCAGAAAATGTAAAAGGGACTGGAGAACAAAACGAGGGCATCTTTTATCGGCCCCTTGTCATAAGCGCAGGGGTGCTCAATTTTCTTTTCTTTTTTTTCTTTCTCTCTTTCTCTCTCTCTCTCTCTTTTTTTTTTTTTTTTTTTTTTTTTTTGCTATTTTAGGGCTGCACCCACGGCATATGGAGGTACCCAGGCTAGGGGTCAAATTGGAGCTATAGCCACTGGCCTCCACTACAGCCACAGCAACGGGGGATCCAAGCTTCGTCTGCAACCTATACACCACAGGTCACTGCAACACTGGATCCTTAACCTACTGAGCAAGGCCAGGGATCGAACCCGAATCCTCATGGATCCTAGTCAGGTTCATTAACTGCTGAGTCACGAAGGGAACTCCAGGATTGCCTGATTTTCAAAACAAAACAAACTGTGTTACTTGGTCCTCTTCCCTGTCTAGTCACTGTCTAATCTCTCAACTCACAGCCAAGCTCCTCAAATGCAGGGTTCACACCCACTGTCCACTCATCCTTTTCTTAATACTTGCTGCAGCCTGGCTTTACTCCTTGACTCTGCAGAAGGTTCTTACTCCGAGATCACCAGAGTTCCCCTTCTCGACCTCCCTGACATTCAGCCTGTCTTTGGCATCTGACACTATGCCACCTGCTCCTCTTGAGACACTTCTTCCGGCTTCTAGGAAACTGCCCTTTTCTTGTGCTCCTTGGCGCTCTTCGAGTTGCCTTCTCCATGTTCTGTGGGCTTCTCTTTCTCCCATCTTCAAACTGGTAGGTCTCTCCTTGAGCTTTTCCTTTTCTCTCTAATCTCATGGCCAACCTCCAAGGTAGTTGGTCTTGAGTACCAGCCCTGCCCTCAGCCCCATAATTCCAACTTCCTACAGGGATGCAAACCATCTTCATCAGATGCCCCACTGTTACCTCCAACTCCCCTAAACCAGACACTCTGTCCTCTTCCTGCCTGCCTAAGAGCTTGTGCCCTTTTGCTGCTACCCCCATCCTTGCCAACATCACAGTCATGAGTCTTCCTCATTTCCGGCATCCAGTCTGTCAGCAAGACCTTCTATATCTTCCTTAGAAATCCTTTTAGCCTCACTCTTTCTTCTTCATGTCTGCTGGCCCCACTCTTCCCCTGACCTTGATCGATACTCTACCCTCCTCTCTGGTCTCCCTGTCTCCAGCCTCTTCTCCATCAAAGCACCCAATAATACCTGTACTAGGCCTATGAATTCTGCTGTCATGATATCACAGAAACTGCCCCCAAGCTATGTAGCTTTAGTCATTCTTTTTTTTTTTTTTAATTTTTTTGGGCCATGTCCATAACAGGTGGAAAAGCTCTGGGGCCAGGGATCGAACCCATGCCACAGTAGCAACCCAAGCCACAGCAGTAACAACACTGGATGATCAACCCATGGGAAGATTTTCTAGGGAAGTTCCTAGAAAGCTTTAGTCATTCTTCACTGCCTCTAGGACATTGTCCATTTTACTGATCTTGGAAACACGGTAGAGTCGGTAGAAAGCACTTTGGAGCAAGCCAGAATTGGGTTTGAACCCTGGTACCACACTTGCTGCTTGGTCTTGAACAAACATCTCAGCTCTCTGAACCAATAAAATGTAATTTAACCGATAGGTAAACATGAGCATGAAGGGAGATGATGTGCATCAAACAGCATGTGTGGTGCTTGGCAGAGGTGGGCACTCCACACACCAACAGCCCTTTCCCCTCTTCTACAACGTGGCCTCACCTGAAATCTCCAGACCCTCTGGAGTCTGTTCAGGCATATGTCCTTTGAGTCCTTACTACCTCATGCCATTCCCCTACCACGCCTTCGGTCATGCTGCAATGCTTACCACCTAGACCATGACCCCATTCCCCATTCCGAATGCTTCTCAAAGTCCTACTCTCCCTTCAAGCCCCACCTAGAAAACTTTGACTGTTCCCGCCCACACTGAGCGAGACCTTCTTTGCCCTGGGGTCATTCTGGATGTGGACCACACCGAGTAGCCCTGAACCATCCTCCCTTGGTTTCCAGCATGTGGCTTTCCAAGATGATAGGGGTGCCTGTGAGTCTGAGGCTGTGTGATCCTCCTGGGGCCCCCAGAGCTGGGCATGCAGCAAGGTCAGCAAGGCATCAGATTAAGGGACTGCTGGGACCCACCTGGGGGGTAGAAGAAAGAACGAGATAGGCTGGCAGCTGGGAGAGAAGCACCAACACTCTGCCTTGAGACTGGCTACAAACAGGGCACCGACTCTGTACCTAGGTGTTTGCACAGAGATGTACACATACCCATGTACGTGTGACGTGTGCAGGCGTGTGTGCTCCTGTACACCCACCTGCATTTATGGTGGGGGCTGGGAGGAGAGGGGGGAGATAGGTGATGGTTCCAGGAAGGAACCCCTGCTTAAGAAAAAGGGGGCTCTGACCAAAAAATAATAATAACTTTTTTTTTGGCTTTTTAGGGCCGAAACTGTGGCATATGGAAGTTCCCAGGCTAAGGGTCGAATTGGAGCTACAGTTGCCAGCCTACACCACAGCCACAGCAACGCCAGATCCAAGCCACGTCTGTGAACTACACCACAGCTCACAGCAACGCCGGATCCTTAACCCACTGAGCGAGGCCAGGGATGGAACCTGCAACTTCATGGTTCCTAGTTGGATTCATTTCTGCTGCACCACAACGGGAACTCAAAAAAAAATAAATAAATAAATAAAGTACAGAATCCCTTCTCCTTGTGGGAAGGGGCAGCAGATTATTCAACTTCTTGGCCCCACACTGAGCAATTACCATTTATTAAATCCCATAGACTCTCTACCTGGGCTGGCCCAGGCCTGGAAGCCACAGGATACTGGTCCAGGAATGCCAGTGAACAGAGCTGAGGTTCTCGGAGGGAGGAGAAGGGGCCTGTGCTGGAGCCCAACACAGGGAGAGCAGCATGCAGGGCACTAGGTCCAACACCAAAGTGCCCAGCAGGTGACTCCAGGATGCTAGCTTTTAATTTCCCCAACCAATGTCATATCACCTTGCCCTGGCTATTCTCCTTCCAGACATTCCTAGCCCCTCTACATCCTCAGTCGCTCAAGCCCAGGGACGGTTAGCACTGCAGAAGGAAACTTGGTCCAAACCAGGAAACTTGGCCTCAGTTTTATCTGCCTCCCCTCCACACCCCAAATCCCATTCCCTAGGGCCAACCCAACTCCATTAGGCAGCTCCATCCAGGATCACTGAGAGCTTCAGGCCAGGACACACACACATTCTAACCGATGGTTGGTTCTAAGGGTCAAGCAGCCCCCACCTCAGAGCCTCTGCCCCATCAAGTGTCCTTGGCCCATATCACCACTTAGTCTGGGTGACTCCTGGTGGGACTCCACTCAGCCCAGTGGCATATCGTGAGTGCAAGTCCATGGGCTGTAGTCAGAGAGTGGTGCCTCTCCTGGCCTCAGGGCTGGGCTGTGGCCTGCACTGAGCCTGGGACAGCTTAAGGACTGCTGTTTCCAAGGGCAGCCACAATTTGGGTGAAAGAGACCACAGGCCTGCTGGATCTCTGATCTACCCTGGCCCAGACCACCCCTTGAACCAAACTGACATACTGGGACTCGGGGAGGTGTGGGCATAAAACCCACAGCAGGGAAACCGCTTTTCCTGCCTGCAGTCAGGTCTGCATTCCTAACAACAAAAGCTGCCATTTAATGAGGGCCCACGATGTGTCTGGGGCTGTATTGGACCCTTTATTTGTGCAAACTCTAATGGTCTTCATAGCACTGGAAGGTAAATGTGACCATCCCCAGGTTCCAGGTGATGAAACTGATTCCGAGAGGTTCCATGACTGACACTGACCACACAGCTGGGAGATGGACCACACAGCTGTGTTTCAAAGTGGATCTTTGTGACTGACTCCAAAGCTTTGCCAGGCTGCCCCTTGCATGTTCTCCGCAGTCTGGATCCAGACTGGCCATACCCCACAAAGCCTCTCTTTTGGTGAGCTGTGCCCCTCTAAACACTCCTTGAAGGCAACATCTACCTTCCCAAGCACCCCAAACTAAACTGAACCAGCCCCCTCCCCGCTGTCTTTCCAGCTGTCCACTGTCTATCGGAGAGCAGACTCTGGACAAGGGGGCGGGGGCAGGGTGCAGAGGGGTACAAAGATTTGGAGGCCAGCAGGAAGACAAAAGAATGACAAGAAGGAGCAGCTGTTTGTAAAGGGAAACCTGAGATGGGCACAAAGCTCAGGCCCTAAGCCCAGGCTCGTGTGAAGCCAGGGTAGGGGTCCCCCCAAGGTCAGGGATTCTGGGGGCAGGCAGACAGGAGTGTTCGGCCCCATCCCAGGGTGGGTCCCCTCTCCCATGTGCCCAAACAACCCGTGCCTCCTTCCTCTTCCTGGGCCAGGACCCCTGCCTCCTTCTGTCCCTCTCTCCTGCTCCCATCGCTTTGGGTTTGGGGGCTCCTCTCTGATTTCTCTCTTTTCCTGCTGAGGTCTCCTCTAACTTGCCCTAGCATGCCCCTCCTCCTCCCATTCCTGGTAGTAATTTTAGCAACTTTTCCTCTGAACTCCCGCTGGCATGTTCACAGCAAATGGCCCCTGTTGGGGCCTGACACTTGATCAGGGTGGTGACAGAGCCCAGACAAAGCCGTCACAATACTGGGGAGGGGAGGGCAGGGGAGACAGACTACCTTCCTTCCACTCCGGGCCTTATTTGGTCTACCTTGCTGAGGCTGTGCTCCCTCCCGCCCCTCTTTATTTATAGCAATTTGCTCTGCTCTCCTTTGTCTTGTCTGCTATCACTCTGCAGTACACCCTGCACTAGCCCCTCACGCCTCCCACCAGGAATGTGCATGTGAGCAGCGGCACCGGCTATAAGCTCAGGCCTGGATTTCACTCCTACAAACAGTGGAATAAAGCTGCCCAGTGGAAGGATTTTTATTTTGGTCACCGTCAGATCCTTATTAGCTAGAACAACACCTGGCACAAAGGTGTTTAATAAATACTTGTTGAATGAAGGATTTGGCGAAGCTGCTCTGTCCTCAAACAGTAATGAGCAGCAAGATCTGAGGATCAGGACGGAGCCAAAAGCAGGTGCTGGAGGGCTGGAGAAAGAGTAAGGATCTTTAGGGACATGAGACCCTCCAGTGTATCTCCAGATTGGGGCACTGAGGCAGAGAGAAGAGTTCTATTCTGCAGTGGGGTGTGGAGAACAGGAACACTATAGGCCAGCGCCCCCCCAGACCTGACAGGAGGGAAACAAAGTACAATTGATTTACTATTGCTAAAGGTATAAAAGGCTACCCCCCACTACACTACTCCAGAGGCTGGCCCATGATGAAGACGGTGGCTTTGAAATGGCTCAGCCACCTCCCTAGCATCCTTTGTGCATCTCATTTGCCCGCATCTATGTCTGAGCCTTGGGAAATCAGGGACGGGCAGCGGCTTTGAGCTTGGAAAGCTGGAGAGGGTGGATGAAAAAAGATTTTGCCTTTCATTGCCAGTTGCTGAGGTCTCTACCAGTGGGCCTGATTCTTCAGCGGCTGGCAGGGCCTGGTAAGGACCCCTGGAATTTGCTCTGCTGAGCAGGACCCCTGGGGGCTGCTGAGGCAGCTGTATACCTCAGCACTGCGGAGTTGCGGCTACACTGGAGGGCTGTCCTATGGTCAATGGCCTGCCTCCCACTTGCCTGCGCCCTCCCACTAAAGCTGCTCAATGCCCTCAGACTGTGTCTTGGTTACAAAGAGCCCTCACCAAGGGCCCCACCTGTATTTGCCCTTCCCTGCTGTGCCCACTTTCAAAGTGTACCTGCTCTGCACCCCACCCCCCAGGCTGGCAGCTTGCCTTCCGAGCAGACAGCTAATCAGATGGATTAACCCGCATGTGCTGCAGAGCTGTGATTGAGAAGGAGGGGGAATTTCAAACCAAACCACACGGTGGTTGCCTAGACACGGAGCCAGTGAAGCTTGCACGCCCAGTTGCTGGAGGAGTGCGGCATCGGCTATGTGCTGTGTTCACAGGCTGAGCCCCAGCTCCCTTTCCTCACCGACCCTGTGGCCGCCCCTGAGGCCTGCAGGGAAGCAGGAGCTCTTTCCTGTCCCTCTGCCCAACTTGCCAGAACACCTGTCTCACCAGAGCTGGACAGGGACCACCCCACAGAATACAAGAGCAGTGTAGCAGGCACTGCTGTCTTGGTTAGGGATCTTCTAGATCAGCGCAGCTGTATGATCTGTGGCCCTGGGCTAGGGTATTTACTACCTGTGGGCAGTGCTAGGAAAACAGGCAAAGGGCTCCAAAATAGTACTTTTGTGGAGGCTGGGTCCTGCCTCCACACAGTGGATCCTCACCTCCTTGGACTCCCAACCCTCCTCCCCAGGCCTCCCTCTTATAGGCTGGGCTCCATCCCCATCTGCAGAGCTCTCCTCCACCCCTCCCTTGAATCTTGCTGCCCTGACCAGCTGCAGGACCTTAAAGAGGGCATTTCCTCTCTCCGTAAAGTGAGGGACTTGAACCCACTACTGAGGCCTGTCTGGCTCTGAGGTCCCATGACCTCAACACATGGCCAGGCCAGTCCAAGGAAACCAGTGCCCCATCCAGAGTCCCCATCTCTAATCTCCCTAGTCGCTGTTCTTGCCATCTGGCTGGGAAATCTTCTTCCAGCTGCCCCCATCTAGTCCCTACCCTGGGCCCAACTCTGCTCTGCTCCTCTGCTGCTGACTCTCAGCCCTTCCCATCTCACAATTGGAGGCATGACCCGGGCCAGGGAGCAGGGAGAACTCTGTGCAAGAGGGCCCAGGCTGGTCCCGAGGGGCAGGGGCCCGAGGGCAGCAGTGTCAGGGGCCAGGAGAGCACTGGGGGAAGGGCCAGGGCCCTGCCTGCCCGAGGTCATGGTGGTCGTGGTCAGTTCCCTCTCCTGCAGCTGTGGAATGTGAGGCCCGGCCTGGGAGATATTTTGGCTGTACTTAGAGCCATCCCCGCCCCCTGGAATCAGACCCTGCTCACTCCATGCCATAACAATGACGACCACTTCCAATTGTTTCCTAGGTGGAGGGGGTGGGGAGGGGAGCATGGCTTGGGAAGGGGGGGAGCCTGGGGGAAATACTTCTAGTGACAACAGTCCTTTCTAAATCCGGCTGGGGACTGGGTGCAGGTGGGGGTGGGGACACCCTGCTGCCCCATATATACAGCCCCTGACCAGGTCAGCTCCACAGCTCTCTCCCGTGCTCCGTCTTCTTTCCTTGCTGCTCTCAGGTAGGAGCGTGGAGCTGGAGGCCTTCCTCTGGGATAGGGGCCCCAGGTTTAGGAAGGGGCTCCTCTAGGAACAGCAAGCTGCATGCAGGGCTTCATGCAAAGTACCAGGTCTGGTCACTGAGCACACACACATGGACAGGTCTAAACATGAGTATATGTGCTAATGGGAGTGTGGGGGTGGAGGGGGCTCATGTGTTACAGGGGGCAATGTCTGTATCTGAGCATGTGAGACTAGAATGCCTCAGAGAAGTGTGTGTGTGTGTGTGTGTGTGTGTGTGTGTGTGTGTGTGTGAGCGCGTTGTGAACAGCGTGTACTGTCTGAATGCACGGTGAGGGAGGCCACAACCTCACTGCCTAAGAAGCAGAAATATCAAGTGGGACACATGTTTATGATCTGGCCCGAGAACAAGTAGGTCCATTTGGTGGGAGCAGAGAGGGTAGCAGAGAACAATTATTTAGAAAGTGTCCTCAAAAGCTAGTTCTGTGAGATCTGCAATATGTAACTACCCATGTCCGCACACGCTGAGGGGTTTGTGTACACATCCAGGGGTTGAGACCGTCACTATGGGTACCCCCTGCAAAAGACACCCACAGGCACAGGCATGTGGTGTGGCTATTCCTGTCTCCTACACTTGACGTGCCTGCGGAGAACACTGGGCTGTGTCACGGGTGTGTCTGGGAGATGCCCACAGGGGCGCCTCTCTGACAATGTTCACCACAACTGACAATAAAATGGGGACGGGATGGAAGAGAACTGGCTTTGAAGTCATAAGACTTGGGTTCAAATCCTGGCTCCACCACTTACTGTTAATGTGCTCTTGGACAAGGAAGCCTGTTCACCTTGATTGCTTCCGCCATAGACTAGGGCGAGGATTGACAAGGAGGATGTGCCTAAAAGTGTTCTGCAGGCTGTAAAGAATGTATCTCAGGTGGCTCAAAGAAGGCGAGCTTCACCAGATGGGGCTAGGCAAGGGCGGGACCATCTCCCAGGAGTGAGGAGTAAAGGGCTTATTGAGCTGACATCAGAAACCTGGGTGGGCCGGGCGGGCCAGAGGGGGAGAGTGTTGGAAAGCGAGAGAGGACAGGACCAGAAAAGCCTACAAGCACCTCCCACCTATGTTCAGGCCTGGGGGCGAGGGCTGTGAGGGCAGAGCCAGGGCAAGGCAGAGAAGTAGCCCTGACACAGCCATCCTTCTCCCCAGGCCCCTGCCAGCTTGAGCCTCTTTCTTCTCCCAGGGACATTCGAGAAACCAAGGTAAGGAGAGAAGAAGATGGGGTGTGGGGGGTGGATCTGGGAAGACAGAACTCGAGTTTCTGCCTTGGGGAGCATGGCTTGGTGACCAGGAGTTCTCACCTGTGACTAGTGAGGGGGCCGAGGAGGGATGAGGCTTAGAAATGGGTCTAGTTAGCTTCCTGCTCCCAAGAAAAGCCCAAGATACGTCTTCCTCCTCTGGGAGAGGCCCAGCCTGGACAAATGTTAGCCTCCCTCTCTGCCCAAGCAGGTTGGCTAGGCCGTTCTCAGGCTAAGGAGTAAGCTCAAGGAATAAGAGACTCTTGGTGACCCCTCCTGACTCCTGAGCTCAGTGCTAGGCCTTGGGGCTCCTGCTAAAGAGATGCCCCCAGGGAGGGGAGGGCAGCCAGCTCCTTCTCTCTTCTGCTACAGGCGCAGCCATGGTGGATGCGGAGATGGCCGCGTTTGGGGAGGCCGCCCCCTACCTGCGCAAGTCAGAGAAGGAGCGGCTGGAAGCCCAGACCAGGCCTTTCGACCTCAAGAAGGATGTCTATGTTCCTGATGACAAAGAGGAGTTCGTCAAGGCCAAGATTTTGTCTCGAGAGGGTGGCAAAGTCACCGCTGAGACCGAGCATGGCAAGGTGAGTGGCAGGACCAGTGTGAGAGGACACCCTGGATGCACCCACACCTGGGGTGGATGGAGGGGGTGCCACCAGGAGGCACCCCCTACGGCCCTGAGGATGGTCTGGTTCTCCCTTCCTTTGGGTAGGGATCTACTCCTTCCAAACAGCCCTTCTCATCCCCAGCATCAGACATCTATCCTCTCTGGGACCCCGGTCCTTTATCTCTCATGAACACCACTGTGCTATAACTTGTCCAATTCCCATCCCTGCTGAGGGGGCTGACAGAAGGGCCTGTATGTGGGCTGTTGCAGACGGTGACTGTGAAGGAGGACCAGGTGCTGCAGCAGAATCCACCCAAGTTTGACAAGATCGAGGACATGGCCATGCTGACCTTCCTGCACGAGCCCGCGGTGCTCTACAACCTCAAGGAACGCTACGCCTCCTGGATGATCTATGTGAGTGTGGCCCCTGGGACATTCCTCTGAGGCTAGCAGTCTCCTGCTCTGTGTATTTCCACCTCCTGGAGCCCAGAGTTTCTGTCCTTTGTGCCTGGGCAGTACTGCATTCTGTCCTGCTCCCTGCGTCCTTGGTTCAGTTCTAATACCCTGAGGTCTCAGATTTAGTGCATTCATAGGTTTTCTCTTCTCTTCTCCCTCTCTTAAGACCTTTCTCTAACTTTGAAAACCACCATCCCTCTTCCTTCATCACCAACAATGCACTCCTCCTTTTCCTCCCCTAGACCTACTCGGGCCTCTTCTGTGTCACAATCAACCCCTACAAGTGGCTGCCGGTGTACAACGCTGAGGTGGTGGCTGCCTACCGGGGCAAGAAGAGGAGCGAGGCGCCGCCCCACATCTTCTCCATCTCTGACAACGCCTACCAGTACATGCTGACAGGTGACAGGCCCCAAGCCAAGGGTTTCCTGAGGGCCCTTCCTTCTCCCAAGGGATTCAGGCCACTGGGGGTTGGGTGAGAGAGGCAGGGAGCAGGGATGGGGAAAGCCAGATGAAGTACTCTGTATGGCTCCTGACTTTTTCCTCCCAATTTTCTCCCCACAGACAGAGAAAACCAGTCCATCCTGATCACGTGAGTGTGGTTCTTAGCCTGCTCCCTTCCAAAATCTCCCTGAATCCAGCCCCCATCAGGACCACAGCCCCCATGCATAGACCCACAGTTCTCTTCCCCTGACCTTCATGCCAGCTCTGATTCCTTCTCTGGCCTTCGCCTTGACCTTCTCCATGCCCCCCTCTTCCTTTCTGCTTCCCATCCCTTATTTTTCCTCTCCCATCTGCTTCTCTCATGTTCCTCCAACTTATCCCCCATATATCCATAAGCCCAGTATCACCATGTCTTCTTCACCTCTTCATTTTCTTTCATCTTTCACTTTGGAAACATTCCCCATTCGTCCAACCCCTACCTATTCTTTTCCAAACAGCCCAGGCCCGTCTCCTCTGATTGACCTTTCCCAGCTAAGACCAGGTTCCACCTGCCCAAATCCATACCTTTCTGGGCATCCTTCCTGGTTGCTACCCTTGACCTGATATATGTCAGAGTACAGCTGTATGTTCAGGAAGCATATTATCTGGTAGCTTTCTGCTTCAGAGCTCCCACTGCCAAATAAAACCCGGCAATCTCTCCTGACTGGAGGCTTGCTGGTCTCAAACAATGTTTGTCCACTGCCTAATATGCCTGACTGTCCGGACAGCGGAGAATCCGGGGCAGGGAAGACAGTCAACACCAAGAGGGTCATCCAGTACTTTGCTGTCATTGCCGCCATTGGGGACCGCAGCAAGAAGGAGCAGACCCCAGGCAAGGTAGGTGTCCTATCCACCAAGGGCCAGCATGGCAAGGAGGGAAAGGGCAGCCTCTCATTTGCCATCCTTCTTGACCTCTGCAGGGCACCCTGGAGGACCAGATCATCCAGGCCAACCCTGCCCTGGAGGCCTTTGGCAACGCCAAGACCGTTAGGAACGACAACTCCTCCCGCTTCGTGAGTGCTCCCTGACTTTGGACTTGGGATCTGGGCTGGTCAAAGGCTGGCATCAAATATGAGCCCTCCCTCAACTCTTCACCATTCTTCTCCATCTCTCCAGGGGAAATTCATTCGAATCCATTTTGGGGCGACTGGAAAGTTGGCGTCTGCAGACATAGAGACCTGTGAGTGGCAGGGATTCACTAGGGCTCAGCCTGAGCTCAACCTCTCCTCTCTGTCCCTCTCCCTTTCTGTCTCTGTGCCTGAAGGTCTGCATATCCATCTCCCTCTGGTCGTTCTCCATCTGTCTCTGCATGTCTGTGTGTTTTTCTCTGGGACTTTTCTCAAAGACCCTTTCTCTCCTTCTGGGACTGTCTCCACCTTTACCCCTGTGTGTGACCTCTGCATGGCTGTGTATGTGTCTCTCCCCCCTCCCTCTGTCCTTTGTTTATAATATTCATCATTCATTTTTCTCTATTTCCTTATACTTAAATTCCAACCATTTCTTCCTCTCTTTCTTCTCCGCCACTATTCACAGACCTTCTGGAAAAATCCAGAGTTATTTTCCAGCTGAAAGCAGAGAGAGATTATCACATTTTCTACCAAATCCTGTCTAACAAAAAGCCTGAGCTGCTGGGTGAGTCAGAGCTACCAACCGAGACCAGTATCTCCATGGCAACCTATCCCCTCAGCTTGTGGCTGCTTGTTGACAGGCCTGGGTTTATGGCATTGCAGGATTCAGTTCTGTGGGACGTGGGACCCCATTAAGCCCTTGTCATGTGCTCTCCTGCAGACCATGTGCTGCCGCAGGCACCCCCAGGGAGGGCCAGGGGTTTGCACCCACATTATAACCATGTCTTTCTCCCCCCAGACATGCTGCTTATCACCAACAACCCCTACGACTATGCATTCATCTCCCAAGGAGAGACCACTGTGGCCTCAATTGATGATGCTGAGGAGCTCATGGCCACTGACGTAAGTGTGTGAGGACCCAGCTGAGAGATGAGGGGCGGGCCGTGAGGGGCAAATGGGGGCCAGTTCATTGGCCCAGGAGTAGAGCCAAGACACTGGCTGTCTGCTGTTCAAAGTACGGCCCTCCCTGAGGGCCAAATATGCCCTATGACCAGAGGGTGCTGGGGAAGTGGTATGATGAGACAAGGCAGGCCGGTATTTGATGTTTTCAAACAAACCAGAGAGGACTGAAAGCCGTGGGACAGAGAAGCAGAAAAGCCAAAAAACAAGGCATCACCAAGGGAAAGGGGGTGGTGGTGGTCGTGCAGATGGCATGGGGCTAGAGCAGACTGTTAGGTAAAGAACAGGTATAGATACATATGAAAGGTCTAGACAGGAAGCAAGAGTAGGACCTGGAAGAGAGGCATCAGTAGGAGACATGAGTGGGTTTCCCAGCGCAGCTCCAGAGAACAGCTGTGACCATGATGCCGGGGCTGGAGCTGTCTACACCCCACCCTGCTCCTGAACCTCACATCTTAGTTCTGGAGTTCCCCCTGGGGATGGGAGTCTTAGAACCCACAGGGATGCAGGAGACAGGTTGGCTCTCCAACTGAGAGGGATCTTATTTACCGCCACACTCCTTTCTCTGGGATCCACCTCCCTTCTCTGGGGCCTGTCTACAGAACGCCTTTGATGTGCTGGGCTTCACTTCAGAGGAGAAGAACTCCATGTACAAGCTGACGGGCGCCATCATGCACTTCGGAAACATGAAATTCAAACTGAAGCAGCGAGAAGAGCAGGCTGAGCCAGACGGCACTGAAGGTGGGAGTCAGGGAGGCTGGGGGCAGCTGTGGAACCACTGAGACCAACGTCTGCAGAGGCATCATCCCTTTACCACCTATGTGACCTGCCCTTTCCTTCCAGAGGCTGACAAGTCCGCCTACCTCATGGGGCTGAACTCAGCTGATCTGCTCAAGGGGCTGTGCCACCCTCGGGTGAAGGTGGGCAACGAATACGTCACCAAGGGGCAGAATGTCCAGCAGGTGGGTCATCGTCAGAAATTAAGTTGGCAGGCAGGTGGAGGAGTGTCCGGTATGATGCAGTGGGAGCTTTGGAATTCACTCTTCCCCACCACCCTCTTTCTCACCTTCCAGGTGACGTATGCCACTGGGGCCTTGGCCAAGGCCGTGTATGAGAAGATGTTCAACTGGATGGTGACACGGATCAATACCACCCTGGAGACCAAGCAGCCACGCCAGTACTTCATAGGGGTCCTGGACATCGCTGGCTTTGAGATCTTCGATGTGAGTCGGGAACCCTGGGGGCGGGAGAGCAACAACCTGCTCATTCACACAGGCAGCCACTGCTGGCCAAGCTGGCTACAGGCCAGGCGGGGAGGGCAGAGGCTCAGCAGTGATGCAGATGGTCGGTCGTGTGTCTTCAGGGGAGGGAGCAGCCACTCCCCTTGCTGGGCTAGAGGCAGCCCTGGGCTGACCCCATGGGCCACCTGACCCGCCCCCTCCCCTCCCTGCCCGGCAGTTCAACAGCTTTGAGCAGCTCTGCATCAACTTCACCAACGAGAAGCTGCAGCAGTTCTTCAACCACCACATGTTCGTGCTGGAGCAGGAGGAGTACAAGAAGGAGGGCATCGAGTGGGAGTTCATCGACTTTGGCATGGACCTGCAGGCCTGCATCGACCTCATTGAGAAGGTGCTGCCTCGGCCCCTCTGCCCAACCTCTCCATTCACACATCACACATATGAAGGTCCCAGACAAAAATGGCAGCCCCCTCTCCCACTTCTGGGGATTGATCCAGATAGCGGAAGAATCCCAAGCCGTAGTTTCCAGACCCCTGTGTTATCCTAGCCACCCAGGACAGGGTGGGACATGGAAGAGTTCCCAGAGGCTTGAGAATGGACACATGGAGGACGGGAACCTCAGGGATGGTCTCCCACGCCAGTGTGTTTAGCAGCCCTGGTTTGCCCATCCAAGGAGCAGGAAGTTTGAGGGTGGGATGGGGGGTTCATAAAAGAACACCTATTTTCAAACCCAGGATCTCCAGGATCTGGGGGATGGAGTGATGTGTAAAGCACTTATAGCATCCACATTCCCAGACTTTCACAAAAGTCCCTCTGAAATCAAAGTCCCATCTTGGGAAGGCTTGAACAGGTACCAGATCACTGTACTCAGAACTGATCCTGATACATTAACACCCAAAGGAGCACCTCTATTTGCAAATCCTGACCTTAGATCAGGGTCCACCTCCATCTGCCTGAAGCAGGCTCAGTCATGCTCGCCCCTCCACCCCCAGCCCATGGGCATCATGTCCATCCTGGAAGAGGAGTGCATGTTCCCCAAGGCCACCGACATGACCTTCAAGGCCAAGCTGTATGACAACCACCTGGGCAAGTCCAACAACTTCCAGAAGCCACGCAACATCAAGGGGAGGCCTGAAGCCCACTTCGCTCTGATCCACTATGCTGGCACCGTGGACTACAACATCATAGGCTGGCTGCAGAAGAACAAAGACCCGCTCAACGAGACGGTGGTAGACTTGTACAAGAAGTCCTCTCTCAAGCTGCTCAGCAATCTGTTTGCCAACTATGCTGGGGCTGACACACGTAAGTAGAGATGGGGACCCAGGGGACTAGGAGCAGGGGTTCTGCCATGGTTCTACAGCAGGTCAATTCTACCACTCACCACTTCCATGCCATGTTGTGCTCAGAGGCTCAGTGAGATAGAAGTGGGTGGAGAAACCGAGGCACCACAGTAAAGACCCTGGCCTGGAAGTCAAAGGTGAAGGCCCCCTGTCCACTTATCTCCTTTTCTTTTCTTTTCTTTTTTAGGGCCGCATCTATGGCATATGGAGGTTCCCAGGCTAGGGTTAGAATCAGAGCTGCAGCCACCTGCCTACACCACAGCCACAGCAACACCAGATCTGAGCCACATCTGTGACCTACACCACAGCTCACAGCAATGCTAGATCATTAATCTACTGAGCAAGGCCAGGGATCAAACCCGTGTCCTCATGGACACTAGTCGGGTTTGTTACCACTGAGCCACAACAGGAACTCCTGATCTCCTTTTCTTGATTCTCTTTCCCACAGCTGTCGAGAAGGGCAAAGGCAAGGCCAAGAAAGGCTCATCCTTTCAGACTGTGTCAGCTCTGCACAGGGTGGGTGTGTGACCCCCACCCCCCTCCCTCAGCCCCGTTCCTTCCCTGTCTGCCGCCTCAGGCCATCTGTGAAGCTCTGCACTGTCTTCTCTCCCCTCCCTCTGCTGGCCTCTTCTCTCTTTTTTTTTTTTCTTTTTTTTTTTTTCCGGTCTTTTGTCTTTTTAGGGCTATATCCACAGCATATGGATGTTCCCAGGCTAGGGGTCTAATCGGAGCTACAGCTTAAGGCCTACACCACAGCCACAGCAACGCCAGATCCGAGCCACGTCAGTGAACTATACCACAGCTCATAGCAATACTGGATCGTTAACCCACTGAGCAAGGACAGGGATTGAACCCGCAACCTTGTGGTTCCTAGTTGGATTTGTTTGCACTGCACCACAACAGGAACTCCAGCTGGCCTCTTCTCTTACTCCTTGCCCGTCTCACATCTCTTCTCCATCCCTTCTGCCTCCCATCCTCTCCTTCATGGCTTCCCCTAGCACTGCTTCATCCTCCAGTTCCCCACATTCTCTGCCTATCTCTTTCCCTTTCTTTCTCTCCTCTCCCTTTTTTTTTTTTTTTTTGTTGTTGTTGCTATTTCTTGGGCCGCTCCCGCAGCATATGGAGGTTCCCAGGCTAGGGGTGGAATTGGAGCTGTAGCCACTGGCCTACGCCAGAGCCACAGCAACGCGGGATCCGAGCCGTGTCTGCAACCTACACCACAGCTCACGGCAACGCCGGATCGTTAACCCACTGAGCAAGGGCAGGGACCGAACCCGCAACCTCATGGTTCCTAGTCGGATTCGTTAACCACTGCGCCACGACGGGAACTCCTCCTCTCCCTTTTTTTTTCTTATTTTTATTATTTTTTTTATTTTTATTTTCCCACTGTACAGCAAGGGGGTCAGGTTATCCTTACATGTATACATTACAATTACATTTTTCCCCCAGCCTTTCTTCTGTTGCAACATGAGTATCTAGACAAAGTTCTCAATGCTATTCAGCAGGATCTCCTTGTAAATCTATTCTAAATTGTGTCTGATAAGCCCAAGCTCCCGATCCCTCCCACTCCCTCCCCCTCCCATCAGGCAGCCACAAGTCTCTTCTCCAAGTCCATGATTTTCTTTTCTAAGGAGATGTTCATTTGTGCTGGATATCAGATTCCAGTTATAAGTGATATCATATGGTATTTGTCTTTGTCTTTCTGGCTCATTTCACTCAGTATGAGATTCTCTAGCTCCATCCATGTTGCTGCAAATGGCATTATGTCATTCTTTTTTATGGCTGAGTAGTATTCCATTGTGTATATATACCACATCTTCCTCTCCCTTTTTTAAACACCTCTTTCTTTCACTTTCTTTACTTTCCCCTCTTGTGTTCTGGGCCACAGGAAAATCTGAACAAGCTGATGACCAACTTGCGCTCCACACATCCCCACTTCGTGCGCTGCATCATCCCCAATGAGACAAAGTCTCCAGGTGAGCCAAGTAGTCGGGCCCAGCCTGCTGCTGGAAACCCAGGACCCTGGGCACGGGGCCTTCTAGGTCACCTCCTGATCTCCACCACAGAGGTTTCCAAATCACATTCTTCCCTCCCTACCCCTACCCCAGCCTCAGTGCTACCTTACATTTGCAAAGGGTAACTCAGGGTAACATGTAAGGCACTTTGATGAACATTACCTCGCAAGTGCCTTATAACCCTCAGGAGTCATATATGCATTGTTTATCCTTTTCTAAATGATAAGGAAATGGAAGAGTTCAGGTGCCTAGGTTCAAGGCCTGGCTCTGTTCTGATTAGCCTGGTAACCTTGTAACCTTGGTCAAGTCCCTTAACCCTTCAGGGCTTAGTTCATTCTCTAGAAAGTGGTCTATTTTTGTCCTAACTACTACCTATGATAAAAGGCATAAACCATATAAAATAAGAACTGTGAAAGCCTTTTGGTTACTCTTAAAAATATGGCTAGAAAAAAATGAAAAATAAAATAATTATTATTAACTGACTTGCTAAGGTTACAGGCTAACACGTGTCAGGGCCAGGATCAGAACCTAGAATCCTTGGCTCTTGATCCTGTGCTCTCCCCACACACTCCTCTCCCTCTCCCCTCCTATCACAGGGGTAATAGACAATCCTCTGGTCATGCACCAGCTGCGCTGCAACGGCGTGCTGGAGGGCATCCGCATCTGCAGAAAGGGCTTCCCCAACCGCATCCTCTATGGGGACTTCCGGCAGAGGTGGGTCCTGGGGCGCCCCTGGGGCTCAGGGAACAGGGGGAACTTGGGTAGCCTTGGATTCTGTGGGCAGAGCAGACCAATGCAGAACTTGGGTGAATCCAGGCACCTTCCTCCCCAGATATCGTATCCTGAACCCAGCGGCCATCCCCGAGGGCCAGTTCATTGACAGCAGGAAAGGAGCAGAGAAGCTGCTGGGCTCCCTGGACATTGACCACAACCAGTACAAGTTTGGCCACACCAAGGTGAGGAAAGAGAGGAGACAAACTGATTATAGGAAGACCACTTTTGTCCTTTGGCTCCTCACCTCATGGCTCCTTCCTTTTTACCAATCATCTCAGGACCACTGCTAAACCACATGCTAGCCCTTACTGGGGACCACATGGCACTGCTTCCCATCCCAGCTCCAGCTGCCACTGACCTCCTTCCGCCAGTGCTTTCCTGCCTGGTTACCCCCCCTAGATAACCCCCTCCTCTTTCCCCTCCTGCCCGGGCTAATCATGACCACACATGCCTTCTCTGCAGGTGTTCTTCAAGGCAGGGCTGCTGGGGCTGCTGGAGGAGATGCGGGACGAGAGGCTGAGCCGCATCATCACCCGCATCCAGGCTCAGTCCCGGGGTGTGCTCTCCAGAATGGAGTTCAAGAAGCTGCTGGAACGCAGGTGAGAGATCTCAGGAGGAGGTTCCCAGGCATCTGAGGCAGTGTAAAGAGAAAGAACTCACCAGGTCTTCAAATGACAAAGGGAACACAACACGCATATGGACTCCTGATGGGCCTCACTGTTGGAGTTTGGGGCAGGTGGCAGAAGGGGCCATTACCTCAGAGCCAGGACCTCAGGATGGGAAAGAGGAGGCTCTCTCACCACCCTTCTTTTTTTTTTTTGTCTTTTTGTCTTTTTTTGTTGTTGTTGTAGTTGTTGCCGTTGTTGCTGTTGCTATTTCTTGGGCCGCTCCTGTGGCATATGGAGGTTCCCAGGCTAGGGGTCTAATCGGAGCCGTAGCCGCCGGCCTACGCCAGAGCCATAGCAACGCGGGATCTGAGCCGTGTCTGCAACCTACACCACAGCTCACGGCAACGCCGGATCGTTAACCCACTGAGCAAGGGCAGGAACCGAACCCGCAACCTCATGGTTCCTAGTCAGATTCGTTAACCACTGCGCCACGACGGGAACTCCTCACCACCCTTCTTGCTGGATCCCCACAGAGACTCCCTGCTGATAATCCAGTGGAACATTCGGGCCTTCATGAGCGTCAAGAACTGGCCCTGGATGAAGCTCTACTTCAAGATCAAGCCGCTGCTGAAGAGCGCAGAGACGGAGAAGGAGATGGCTACCATGAAGGAGGAGTTTGGGCGCCTCAAAGAGGCGCTGGAGAAGTCAGAGGCCCGCCGCAAGGAGCTAGAGGAGAAGATGGTGTCCCTGCTGCAGGAGAAGAATGACCTGCAGCTCCAAGTACAGGCGGTAAGGCTCCAGGGCCTCTGCTGGCTCTTATGCCCTGCTCTGCCTGCATCTCCTACAAGTCCTCCACCCACGGGCTCACCGCCTTGGGGCTCACCGCCTTGTACCTTCATAGCAGAGGGTCCTGGAAGCACTGCTTCCAAAGACCTCCAAGGAGGTGTCTTGAGGGAAGGGGAGAAAGAACTAACTTAATAAAACACAGGCTTTCCACCTGAATCCACGGCGTAATGATTTTGTGGTCCTGGGCAAATGATGCCTTATCTTTGATTCTCAATGTCCTCATCTCTAGATAGGGAATAAAGCTGCTCATCTTGCCAGGTTGTAAACATGTAAAGTTCTGGCATCAACAAACACAGTTCCCTCCCATGGAGGAGACCAGAGAAGATGAAGAGACTTCTTCCCCCCTTCCCTTCTGCTCTCATCCCCCAGTGCTCCCATCACACTGCCCTAAATCTCTTCCTCTTCCCATCTTGAGGTTCTTCTCAGCTGGGCAGACCCTGGAGCTCTCCTCCTACAGAGATGGCAGAGCCTGTCCCTCCCTCCACCTGCCACCCACCAAACAGCCTTCCCTCTGTACCTTGCCCTCAGGAACAAGACAATCTGGCTGATGCAGAGGAGCGCTGCGACCAGCTGATCAAGAACAAGATCCAGTTGGAGGCCAAGGTGAAGGAGATGACCGAGAGGCTGGAGGACGAGGAGGAGATGAACGCTGAGCTCACGGCCAAGAAGCGCAAGCTGGAAGATGAGTGCTCTGAGCTCAAGAGGGACATTGATGACCTGGAGCTGACGCTGGCCAAGGTGGAGAAGGAGAAGCATGCCACAGAGAACAAGGTGAGGGCAGCTCTCTCTGGCTCCAGACCCAAGACGTCTCAGGGTTCCCAGACCTGAGTGTGGTCCTAGTCCTTGGCATTGGAGGTCTCCATAGATGTTTCCAAGTTGGTGACATTTGACCTTAAAGGGGATGGGGTTCTTGGCTTGCAGGTGAAGAACCTGACAGAGGAGATGGCTGGACTGGATGAGATCATCGCCAAGCTGACCAAGGAGAAGAAAGCTCTGCAAGAGGCCCACCAGCAGGCCCTGGATGACCTTCAGGCCGAGGAGGACAAGGTCAACACCCTGACCAAGGCCAAAGTCAAGCTGGAACAGCATGTGGATGATGTAAGTAGATTGTCACAGGACCTATATATACCATGTCCACTTGTGAATGTGTCTGTGTGTGTGTCTGTGTTTAATGGTTGGGTGGGGTTGGAGAGTACTCCCTCTCCTGACACCTTTCTGAAAGGGAGCTGGGAGAGTTCAGTGGAAACAAACCTAACTAGTATCCATGAGGATGTGGGTTTGATCCCTGGACTTGCTTCAGTGGGTTAAGGATCTGGGGTTGCTGTGTCTGTGGTTGCAGCTCTAATTCTACCCCTAGCCTGGGAACTTCCATATGCCGCAGGTACAGCCTAAAAAAAGCAAAAAAAAAAGTGTATATAATAATAAAAGGGAGCTGGGGAATAGAAAAAGGGGAATGATGATCAATTTTGAGTTATGCATCTCATCTCACTGATAAGATCAGCAGTAGAGATGGGCTTCCTTATTTCACTTTAGGCTCAAGCCTATACAGCTCTACCTTCAACCACATTCAGAATGTTATAACAGCATGATAAATTTTCTTGAGAATTTTGTGAAGCTCCATGAGGAGGATTGCTGCACTTCTAATATTTTAGCCAAGACCTAGTCCTCAGAGATCACTGTCCCCAAAGATAGTCCTTTGAGCATATCTTTACTGAATCACTCTTTATCACTCTGTGTTATCATTACTGATGTATCTGTCCCAGCCATAGACTGTAAATTGCCTTGAGACAGGAACTTGGATTTATTCAATTCGTGTCTGCAATGTCTAGCATGGCACCTAGAACCCAGCAGGTGCTTAAAGGATGCAGAATGAGTGAACATAGCTTTGGGATTTCATCCCAGTCATTCATTTAGTCATGTATCAAACAGTTACTGAGCGTCCCTACACGTCAGGCACTCTCACAGTCCCCTGGCAACAACCGGCACATTCTGAGGAAGCTTTCCCGAGTCTTGGCACCTCACAGCATTCCTCGACCCTGGAGGGACTGAGCACCCAAATCACCAAATCAGGGTGCTTGGCCTAATGGGGCATGTGGCCCTTCTCTCTGACAGTTGGAAGGGTCTCTGGAGCAGGAGAAGAAGGTGCGCATGGACCTGGAGCGAGCAAAGCGGAAGCTGGAGGGTGACCTGAAGCTGACCCAGGAGAGCATCATGGACCTGGAGAACGACAAGCAGCAGCTGGACGAGCGACTAAAAAAGTAGCGTGTTCCCCTGCCCAGTACCCTTCCTCTTCTGCCCAGCGTTCTGGTCCGCCAATGGCAGTACCAGCTAACCTGAGACATCCATCCTCAGAGGCAACAGCCTTATGCAGCCTTGATAAGTGGGTACAAAACTGTGGGCAAAACTTCCAGGAAGAGAGCTTTCCTCCCCCAGACATGCACATCAGGGCCTGGCAGGCCTTCCTGGCGAAAGTCTAACCCAAATCTCTCAAACCCTTTCTTCCTGCTGGGCACTCAAAAGGGATGGAAAATAACAGCTCACCCCCTTCATACACAAGTCTCTTTGGAGACCAGTTGCTTACCACAGAGGAAAGCTCCACACAAAAGCCTCTCAGGAAAGTCCTTTCGGGTCCTTCACAGGGAGCCCAGAGGACCACAGGGAAACCAGTCAGCTGCCACATTTGAGCAGTGCTGGGTCCAGGCCATTTCTCTGTTCTATGATCATGTGGTTCCAATTCTTATTGCAAGTCCTTCCAAAATGTGTAGATTGACTTTCCACACTTGGTAAACAGTGAGTCTGTAGGCCATACTGGGATAATCAAGGATCTTATGATGCTTTGGGGTCAGGACTTTGCAAGGCTCTGAGATTCATCATGATCTACAACACTCACCAGGAAGTCTTCACACTCCCCCAGTCATTTGTTGAGTGAAATGAATAAATATATAATTCCACTGATCCTCAAACTCCCTTTTACAAATGGTACTTTAACCTTACTTACCAAAGAGGAAAAGAAGGCTCAGGAAGGTTACCAAACTGCCCAAAGTACAGTGACAGAATTAAAGATCATCAGAGCTAAAAGGGGCCTTTGAGATGATCTTGTCCTAAGTCCTCATTTTACAGACCAAAGATGGGAGCATCTCAGAACTCAGGTCCTGTCACTCCACCTACAATGTTCTTCATGTTGCTTTTCCTATTCAATCCTTCAGCAGGTGTTACACTTTCAGGGGCACTACAACAGCCCTGGAAGCTGTTTTTTCTTGTTTGTTTGTTTGTTTGTTTGTTTGAAATCCTGCTCCTTCTTTGTTTCATTATCAACTCCAACCAATGGCAGGCCCTCCTGAAGCTCAACTGGCCTTCCTTGTCTCACCCTCCCTCCTTCCTTGCAGGAAAGACTTTGAGCTGAATGCCCTCAATGCGAGGATTGAGGATGAGCAGGCCCTGGGCAGCCAGCTGCAGAAGAAGCTCAAAGAGCTTCAGGTAAGGTCCCCAGGCTGGTCCTTCTCTCCCAGCATTACACATACTGGCTCTGTGTCCCTGAAGGGAAATGCTGAGCTATCACAGTTCCCCAGGGGAGCACCTCCAGGAGGGCTGGCTGATCCAAGGATGACACTGGAAGAGATCTTGAAAAGGTCTCGGGTCTTGGGGCAGAAATCCTCCTTCCTGTGTCACTTCTGGTTTAGCTGGTGACCTGGGGAGCTCCCTGCCAATCTCTGGGTCTTCATGTCCTCCACTGTTCCCTGTGACTTTTTTGTTTGTTTGTTTTTGGCCACATACACAGCACATGAAAGTTCCCAGCCAGGAGTCAAAACCACAACACAACAGTGACAACACTGGATCCTTAACCTACTGAGTCATCAGGGAATTCCCTGTGATTTTTAAGGCCCCTTCAGCCCTAATGGTCTGTGACTTCAATTCTTAATTGTCTGGTCAGATAGAATCTGGCTCTCATTTTAACTTCTATTATCTTTGCCACAAAACTGCTTAAAATATCCCTAGAAGATAGGTCTTTTTGTCCTTCAAGAGCCAGCTTCAACCACTTTCCTTGCAATAAAGAGAATGTACAATGTTCTGGCCCAAAGGCAGGCTAACTCAGTTGTCCAGATTATCTCCCCAGATCCTTTTATTTCTACTATTCACTGGTGGACCTAAGCTGACTGGTCTTCCAGACAGGCCAGGAGTTATTTAGCACCCTGGGAAGGGGGTTCCAATGGAGGGGTCTGGGCGGCGGGTCTGAGCCCCCTGTGTCCGGCCCAGGCACGCATCGAGGAGCTGGAGGAGGAGCTGGAGGCCGAGCGCACCGCCAGGGCCAAGGTGGAGAAGCTGCGCTCAGACCTGTCCCGGGAGCTGGAGGAGATCAGCGAGCGGCTGGAGGAGGCTGGAGGGGCCACGTCCGTGCAGATCGAGATGAACAAGAAGCGAGAGGCTGAGTTCCAGAAGATGAGGCGGGACCTGGAGGAGGCCACGCTGCAGCACGAGGCCACGGCGGCTGCCTTGCGCAAGAAGCACGCTGACAGTGTGGCCGAGCTGGGTGAGCAGATCGACAACCTGCAGCGAGTGAAGCAGAAGCTGGAGAAGGAGAAGAGCGAGTTCAAGCTGGAGCTGGACGATGTCACCTCCAACATGGAGCAGATCATCAAGGCCAAGGTGGGCTGTGCTCTCCTCTCCCCTCCTCCAATTCCCTCCACCTGCCTCCACTTTTCTCTCTTTGATGGTTCAGTTTCCCAATTCCCTTCTTCTACCCAGTTCTTGGACACTTTCCTTCTGCCATGCCTTCCTCTCCCTTTTTCCTTTAACTGCACTACTCACACTCCTTTCAGCCCCCCACATCTATCATACAACTCTCCTTCCTCTCCCAGGCTAACCTGGAGAAGATGTGCCGGACCCTGGAGGACCAGATGAACGAGCACCGGAGCAAGGCTGAGGAGACCCAGCGTTCGGTCAACGACCTCACCAGCCAGAGGGCCAAGCTGCAGACTGAGAACGGTGAGCAGCCCCACCTTGGTCTCCCGACTTCCTGAGCCACCCTAGGCTTGGGTGCATACACCTCTCCAGAGAATGGGACCTGAGGGTTAGGGGAAGGGTTGGGGGAAGAGGAGCAACTGACCTTGAGTTGAGTGTGCCCCCGTGCCTCTCCAGGTGAGCTGTCCCGGCAGCTGGATGAGAAGGAGGCGCTGATCTCCCAGCTGACCCGAGGGAAGCTCACCTACACCCAGCAGCTAGAGGACCTCAAGAGGCAGCTGGAGGAGGAGGTTAAGGTGAGGCCTAGACTCAGGCCACTTGGTCCAGCACACTTCTTTTCCCAAGAATAAGGCTTGCTGTCTACCCAGTACTTTGCCATCTTCCAAAAGGAGTAATAGCCCAGACCCTACCACGTGCCTTCTAAATCTATGTCCCATGCCTTGTCTGCTGCCATCTCTGGAGGGCACGGAGTAAGGGTGCCAGGGTTGGGTGGAAGTGAAGTGAGGAGAGGAAACTAGGGAGATGCGATGGGATTCAGGAACTGTACAAGTGGTCCTGGGATTAGCAGGGCAATCTTAAAACTGGAGAAAGAAACTCAACTGGATCTTATCCCTCGCACTTTGCTGGGCTCATGAAAAAGGGAAAAGAGATGACTTAAAAAAACACCAGGGCTCAAATCCTAACCTGCCTCTTAGAGCTTGGTGATTTTGGGGGAAATCACCTCTCTGAACCTCCATCTCCTCCCCTGTAAAATGGGGGTGAGGATGATAACGCCTACTGCAAGGAGGAGCACAGAGGGACTGGGCACGAAGTGTTTTGTAAATAGTGCAGTGCTGCATGGAATTTCTTTAACAGTACTTAGTAAACCGTTCCAGGTCCACCGGGGATTTGGAGATAGGGGAGACCATGGGAGGATGCTGAAATTAGGATGAGGAGATGGGCAAGAACTGGAGTTGCATCATGGGGAAAACTGAGCCCACCCCCCTGTACCACCTCTCCTAGGCAAAGAACGCCCTGGCCCATGCGCTGCAGTCGGCCCGGCACGACTGCGACCTGCTTCGGGAACAGTATGAGGAGGAGACAGAGGCCAAGGCCGAGCTGCAGCGTGTGCTGTCCAAGGCCAACTCAGAAGTGGCCCAGTGGAGGACCAAATATGAGACAGACGCCATCCAGAGGACTGAGGAGCTGGAAGAGGCCAAGTGAGTCCCAGGTGGCCTCCCTCTGGCTGAGTCCCCTATGTGGGCAAGACGCACCCCATGCCATTCCTCAGTAGACTGGCACAGGGGATAGATGCTTAGCTAGGTTTTGACAACAGAGGACCCTGCCCCAGCCCCACCTTCTTCTCCTCTCAGGGAAGCTTTTTGCTCGCGTTATGTTTCTCATCCGAATATAAGACGAACAAAAGGTTTGTCTGAGGGCAGAGTGCTCCCACCTGGGGCAGGGTGCCGTGGCAGGGAAGATGGGGGGCTCAGAGTCCATGTGTTCTCCATGTCTGCAGCCTAGAGGCTGGCCCAGGGTCAGAGGGATGCCACGGGGAAGGCCCTCCCTGGGCTGTGGGTCCTCATAACCTGCCACTCAGATCCTCTGCCTATCAGGTTCTTGGCCCCTGGGACTTACCCATAGGCTTCGCCAACAATGCTTCTGAATTTTCAGGGACTGTTTTCTGTGAGACTCATGATGTTTCTCCTTGTCCAAATCCACACCCTCCATCCTCCCCACCCTCTCCCACCACTCCTCCACCCCACCAACCCGGGCAGGAAAAAGCTGGCCCAGCGGCTGCAGGACGCCGAGGAGGCCGTCGAGGCCGTCAACGCCAAGTGCTCCTCGCTGGAGAAGACCAAGCACCGGCTGCAGAACGAGATCGAGGACCTGATGGTGGACGTGGAGCGCTCCAATGCGGCCGCCGCCGCCCTCGACAAGAAGCAGAGGAACTTCGACAAGGTGGGCCCAGGCTGGGGGCCCCGGCCAGGGGGCAGGGCAGGCGGGCGGCAGTCGGGAACGTCCCCCTCAGAGGCAGAGCCTGAGCCCAGGAGAGGGGCCAGGGCGCCCCTGGACGGCGAGGCCGGGGCCGGGGCTGCGCAGTGAGCCGCGTCGCGTCTCTGCAGATCCTGGCCGAGTGGAAGCAGAAGTACGAGGAGTCACAGTCGGAGCTGGAGTCCTCGCAGAAGGAGGCACGCTCACTCAGCACCGAGCTCTTCAAGCTCAAGAACGCCTATGAGGAGTCTCTGGAGCACCTGGAGACCTTCAAGCGGGAGAACAAGAACCTGCAGGGTGCGGGGCGGGAGACCCAGAAGGGGCGGGGGTTGGGGGGGGCGGTGTCGGCAAGGGGCGCCACCCAGCGGCTCCTAGAGACGTGCACCCCCCCACCGTGGGCCCAGGGCAGCCCCCAGCTGAGCGGCCCTCCTCTCCCACAGAGGAGATCTCCGACCTGACTGAGCAGCTGGGTTCCAGTGGAAAGACCATCCATGAGCTGGAGAAGGTCCGCAAGCAGCTGGAGGCAGAGAAGCTGGAGCTGCAGTCGGCCCTGGAAGAGGCCGAGGTGCGTGCACAGGGGGGAAGGGGGAGGGGAGTGGAGAGGAAGAGGAGCTGTAGGCTGTGGTCCTTGTTCTCCCTTTGTTTGGTTCATCTGGTGCATCCTCAGAGCCTAGAACACTGCTGGGCCCACAGTAGGCATTCAACAAATATTGTGGAATGAACGAATGAATGGGTCACTTACTTCCTTTCACACAAATACTTTAGACAAGATATCCTGTTTCACTACCCCCTTCCACCACTGCCTGCCTCTTCATTTTTACATTCTGTGCCTGATTGCTTCTGTTTCCTTGGCAACACCTCTCTCTTCATTTTCCTCTTTGTCTTCATAGCTTGCTCTCCTCTGTGAGAGCCTGAATCACCTTCTCTTAGGCTTTTTTTTTTTCCTTTTAAATTCTCTTTTCTTCCTCCTTCTACTTCTTTGACTGAACCACTTAGAGCACTCTTGAACTCATTTTGCAACCGCAATTCATGGACATACCCCCTGCCCCCATCCTGTGCCCTGAGTCCTGAGTGCCTCACACCCTCTCTCCCTACCCCCCTCCAGGCCTCCCTAGAGCATGAAGAGGGCAAGATCCTCCGGGCCCAGCTAGAGTTCAACCAGATCAAGGCAGAGATGGAGCGGAAGCTGGCCGAGAAGGATGAGGAGATGGAGCAGGCCAAACGCAACCACCTGCGGGTGGTGGACTCGCTGCAGACCTCCCTGGATGCAGAGACACGCAGCCGCAATGAGGCCCTGCGGGTGAAGAAGAAGATGGAGGGCGACCTCAACGAGATGGAGATCCAGCTCAGCCACGCCAATCGCATGGCCGCCGAGGCCCAGAAGCAAGTCAAGAGCCTGCAGAGCTTGCTGAAGGTACACGGAGAGTCTTGGAAGCAGGAAGTCCCCTCACCCAGAGTGGGGCAGTGGCCAAGTTGGGTAGTGGTGTCCCATCACAGCTCCTGATCCCTCCTGCCCCTGGGCCACTGCAGACTCCCCCCCCCCCGCCAAGACCCCTCCTAGCCGCCACTGTGGGCTCTCCCGGGCATCCAGAGGCCAGCTCCCTCTCACACGCCCACTCTCGTGATGTGCAGGACACCCAGATCCAGCTGGATGACGCGGTTCGTGCCAATGATGACCTGAAGGAGAATATTGCCATCGTGGAGCGGCGCAACAACCTGCTGCAGGCCGAGCTGGAGGAGCTGCGGGCCGTGGTGGAGCAGACAGAGAGGTCCCGGAAGCTGGCTGAGCAGGAGCTGATTGAGACCAGCGAGCGGGTGCAGCTGCTGCACTCCCAGGTGAGCAGCTTCCTGGGGTGTTCCCAGAGGGAAGCAAAGGCAGGACCCAGCTGGTGAGGTCTGGGAGATGCTCCTGGATGCTCAGTGCTTTTCCTGCTTTGCCCACCCCTACCTGCAGAACACTAGCCTCATCAACCAGAAGAAGAAGATGGAAGCAGACCTGTCCCAGCTTCAGACTGAAGTGGAGGAGGCGGTGCAGGAGTGCAGGAACGCCGAGGAGAAGGCCAAGAAGGCCATCACGGATGTGAGTCCCCCCACCCCAGACTGTCTGCTCCAAGCCAGGGTCCCCTTGAGCTGGAAGACTCAGACCCTGTGTCCCGTGCACAGGCCGCCATGATGGCGGAGGAGCTGAAGAAGGAGCAGGACACCAGCGCGCACCTGGAGCGCATGAAGAAGAACATGGAGCAGACCATCAAGGACCTGCAGCACCGGCTGGACGAGGCCGAGCAGATCGCCCTCAAGGGCGGCAAGAAGCAGCTGCAGAAGCTGGAGGCCCGGGTGCGGGAGCTGGAGAATGAGCTGGAGGCCGAGCAGAAGCGCAACGCGGAGTCGGTCAAGGGCATGAGGAAGAGTGAGCGTCGCATCAAGGAGCTCACCTACCAGGTGCGGGCATGGGGGCCACGCTGGGACCGGGCCCTCAGGAGTGGATGTGAAAGCGTGTCCCTCAGTCCACCTCCTGATCCTCGAGGGCCCCACACACAGCCACCTTCCAGGAAGGCCACCCATCCCTCCTGCCGGGCCCTCTGCATCAGGACCGGAAGCCAGGGTGACAACCACCCCAGAGGGATTAAGTATTTTTTCTTAGCATCTTCCAGGGCAAGGGGTGAGAGTACAGCCCCTAGCTGCCCTGTTCCTACTCTGCCTGGCCCCGTCCTACCCTGAGTCTCCCCTGGCTGAGCCTCCTGGCCTTCAAGCTCCACCTCACCATTCACCCTCTGCCTGTCCCCTGAAGACATACCCAGAGCTCCAGCAGAGCTCACCCAGCATGATCGCCAGAAAGCAAATAGATAGCCAATCCTTAGCCTGGTGTTATCACCACCAAAATACACCCAAGCCATTAAAATGAGTCTCAGAACTTCTCTGCTACTCAGGGAGGTATAGGCTTTAGCTCTCATGATGTTTCCTAGAATCGGACTATCAATTAGATTTTGTTTCTGTTCCAATCTGCAAAAAATTGCCATCCCACTATGTATACTCGTCTTAAACCTAGATCAAGTCTATGTCATTTCCCAGCATCCCAGGAAATCCCATCAGGTGTGCAGTCCCAGAGTGCCTGCCAGCCATGCTGGGTTCTTGGAATAGAGAGTTTATCCTCCATGGGGCCCCAGGATATCCCAGGGCCTGCTCCCTGGAACAGTGCCCACTCCCTGGAACAGTGCCCACACAGTTTTGTGTGCAATTTCAGGAGGCCCATCAGCTCCCTAGATTCTTTCTTGGTACAAACTATGCATACTTTTTTTATATATAAGAAATTGTAAGAATTCAACTATTTGGTGAGGATCCAAAAGTTGAATTGGGTCAGGATATTACATTAATGTTAAGATGAGTGGGGGAGGGGCCACACTGCTTCCCACGATGGTGCCAAACTCACTCGTTCCTGCCAACCCCCTCCACGACCCCCAGACGGAAGAGGACAGGAAGAACCTGCTGCGGCTACAGGACCTGGTAGACAAGCTACAGCTGAAGGTCAAGGCCTACAAGCGCCAGGCCGAGGAGGCGGTGAGTGACCCTGTGGGGCCTGGGCCTGGAGAGGCAGGTAGCTGGTCTCCAGGATGGGAGGCTAAGAACCCCTGGCCCCTCTCCCTCATCCTGCCACCCCCAAACCCCCACAGGAGGAACAGGCCAACACCAACCTGTCCAAGTTCCGCAAGGTGCAGCACGAGCTGGATGAGGCGGAGGAGCGGGCGGACATCGCCGAGTCCCAGGTCAACAAGCTTCGGGCCAAGAGCCGTGACATCGGCACCAAGGTGGGTTGTCCCCATGGCAGCACCCTGCCAACATCAGTGCCCTTCAGACAGAGCCCCTCACACCAGGATTCCTCCCCTTCATTCATCCCCCACGACTAAACCCCATGGCCCGAGAGGCAAGGTAACTCAGTCCCCTGTGATTTCTAAGCTTCTTCCAGCTCTAACTTCCAATGATTTTGTGGTCAGCAACCCTAGAAGACCCCATTTTGTATACACCCAGTGTGTCCCAATGTCCCCCATCTGCTATCTCTACTTCTCTTCCATTTAGTTTACATCTAGGCCTACAATCTTGTAACTCCAACCTAAGATGCATGCACTTCCTTGTCCTCACCCAAGCAGCATCCCTCTGGCTGACCCGAGCCCACTCTCCAGAACTGCCTTCCACACTGACCCCTAGGACTCACCTCCCACTGCCACAGGGCCTCCCTCAGGCCACACAGTGGTCCTCCCCTCTGTGGGTGCCCATCTCTCCTTTGTTGTATGTGCCCATCCCTGTACCCACCTCTCGGGAGCTAATTTGGACTTTGTTTCCTTTTAAAAGGGCTTGAACGAGGAGTAGATTTGCCACATCTTGATCTGCCCCATCCTGAGGGCGCAACAAAGCTCCCAGTCCTGGAGCCTGGAGAGCAGCCCCTTTGGAGGAAGCAGAATAAAGCACTTTTCTCTGAAGTGAGATGCTGCCTCTAGACTCTTCTTCACGGCCTGCCAGCCACAGGAACACAGGGACACAGACATGGGGATGGGGGGGAGACTCCAGAGGAGGTGACCAGACCCAGGAGGCTTCCCTGGTGAGCCCATAAGGCTCAGAGCATCCCACTGCAGCAATGCTACATGCTCCTTGCACCTCAGCAGGTGAAAGCTCTCCTCCCAGCCCTCTCCCTGGCCCAGAGACACTGGGGATTAAAGGAGATTTAGGGAAACCCTTAAGGCTCTCCTAGAAAATGTAAGCCCACCTGCTGTGAACCTACACTGCAGATCTGATCAACACTACCCCCACAGCTGATAACACCAGGGCTGTGAGGAGGAGGCTGGGCGTGTAGGGGTGCCCTCTGAGGCATGATCAACTTGGACAGGGGATAATGGCTCCCAGCCCTGGTCCAAGGCAAGAGTCTGAAAGGGCACGAGGTCTTGCAGCTATAGCCCATCCCTGCAGACATGTCCTCCATGGTCTCCAACCACCTCAGAGGGCAGCGCCTCCTCCCCCAGCACCACCGGGAGAACTGTACCCTAGCCCACCCTCCTCTCCTCTTCATTCCAGCTTCTCTAGCACTACACTCTTCTCCTTTCTTCCCACGGTAGCTTCTCTTCCCAAGACCCTCCTCTTCTGGACCTGCTGGAAGATGGAGGTTCTCTGGCTCCTTTAGAGCAGGCTATCTGGAGGGAAGGCAGGCAGATGAGGGACTGAGAAGAGCCACATGTGAGCAGGACCCTGGGGAGAGGACAGGATGTGTCACCAGAGGAAGGGTAGAAGTGGAAGAAGGAGCAAGCACTCCCTGGAGTCACTGCCACATCTGGCTACTTAGGGAAGGCTTGGGACTGTGGGCCACAGAGGCAGGCGCTTGGGAGGTGGTGGGACTGCCAGCCTCCAGCTGGAATTCCCAGGAGCCCCGGTTCAGCCCTGACCTGAATCTCTCCCACCCTCCCCACACAGCCACTCCTAGCCACCCCAGGCTCGGCGCTCCCAGTGCAGCAGCCAGAGTGAGGGCCCATCCCAGGAAGGAGGGGATGCCAGAATTAGAGAGCAAGAGAGAGGGAGAAGGGAGAGGGGGAATAGTGAAGAAATAAGACAGACCTGAGGAGGGGAGAAGTGGAGAGAAAGGGAGAGAGCTCCGGAACCTGGAGGAGGGTGACCAGGGTAACCAACAGAGAGAAAAGGCAGGGGAAGGGAGGAGGCGTCGGAAAGACTCAGAGCTGTCCGACCTCCCTCCTCACATGCTCCTCCATTTGCCCTGCCTGGCACCACTCCTCTTCCTAGGAAGGACTTGAGAGCAATAAGGAGATAAGTGGAGGAAAGAGAGGGACACACTTTAAAAAGGAGATGCAGGGGATGCCCAGAGCAGAGAAGAGAGAGGCAGAGAGAACGGCCAGTGACTGTGCAGAAAGACAGTGGGGTGTGAGAGGCCCAGCAGTCCAGCCACAGAAGCAGGGTGATGAAAGGGGATGGGAGAGGAGACAGGGAGGGTGAGCCTTGGATTGAGAAGCTGGAAGAGCTGACAGGGTGGTACTGGACAGAGGAGAGACTCCCAGGTCATTTCAGATGCAAGCAAAATCAGGAGAGAGGAGAATAGTTAGGTTAGAGAGAGATGGACAAAGCCCCTGAAGCAGGGCCTGGAGGCAGAGCTGGGACAGGCAGAGGGCGAGCAGAGGTCGGGCTCAGGAAAAGCAGAGACATGTGGAAGAGCAGGACTGTCAGACCCTGAGAAGGGCAGAAACACAGCACCAGGGAGAATTGGAGGCCAGGTCCGACTTGGAGGTAGGGAACCAGGCAGAAGGAAAGGGAGACAGACAGACACATGGGGAGCCAGGCAAAAGAGGGGTGACCTGGTGCCAAGGAAGCTGGCCCTGCCTCCTCATCCCCTCACCTGTGGCAGGGGTCTCCATCCGGTGCCCTTGCCCTCCAGGACTGCTAGCAGAATGAGGAGCTGCTTCAGGAGGCAGCTGAGGGGGGATGGAGAGCAGGGGTAGATGTGAGAGTGGGGGAAAGGAAGCGGCCTAGGAAAGGGAGAGGAGAGCAAACGGGACCAGGCAGGGGACAGAGCCCTGGAGCCAGTTAACCCCTCCTCCTCCAGCCACAGGAGACAGCAAGGACTGCCTGCTTCCCCCTCACCCCCACTCCTATATTGAGTGTGGTCCCCTCAGGACACAGAGTTCCCTGAGGACAAAGCCTAGTCCTTGTCACCTGGGCCTGACCCAGCCTGACCTGGTGTTCTCAGCCCCTTATCACGTCCCCAGGGCAATGGAACTGGGCAGTGACGCACTGGGCCATGGGCTAACCCCCAAGCTTGCACTCTGGGTCCTCAAGTGACCCAGGGCTGAGGACAGGTAGCTTGCATCCCCTGGGGGTAATGATTTGGCACATGCATCGGCAGGAAGTTGGAATGTGGGGTTGACTCAGGTCCCCCCAAGCTCACTGGATATGGAGTCCAAGTCCCCTGGAGATAGATGTGGATTCCTGAGTCCAGTAATGGGGCAGTGGAGGGTCCTAGGGAGTTGGAGAGACCACATATCTGGTGGAAAGTTCTCCTACCCAGAAAAACTGACCCCAGCCCATCCTCCCCACCTCCTCACTCTAGAGCTATATTGAGAGGTGACAGGAGATGGACTAGGAGAGGGAGCTGCGAGAGTGTTCCTGGGTGTGAGGGTGTGGGGAAGAGCCAGGGCAGGGGAGTCTGGCTTTGTTTCCTGAACACAATGTCCACTTAGTCATTAACAGGCACGGCCTGCTGAAGACCCAACACCTACTGCCTCTAAGAAGTGGCATCACTGGAGGCTGGGGAGGGGGGCCTTGAGGGCCTGGGGTGCTTGGGGACACCCATGAAGAAGGCCATGTGAGCATGAGCCCTGTGGGGGCTGGGAGAGGACCCTGGAGTTCTACCTGGGGAGGGGGGGAGTGGACTGCAGAGCCCCACCCCCACCCCATGGAATGCAGAGCCTGGGGCACAGCTGGTGTAAATCCCCAGGCCTGCCAGGGCCCCAGCCAGCCTCAGCAGCACCTGCACCCTCTGGCAGCCCAGAGAGGCGGAAGGGAGCAGCCCCCCACCCCCACTCCTCCTGTCTCAGGCCCCCAGGATTAACGCCTCCTGCTTCTCCTCACCCCTAGATTGCCCACACAGGGAACAGAGGGTGGCAGTTGCGGGGAGGGGCACGGTAAAAGCTTATGTGTGCAAATGTGTTTCAGTGTGCATAACAGCAAGTAGGAAAATCTACCAACTTCAGTGTGTAAGTGTAAAAATTTGCACGTGTATGTTTGAACGGGCATGGAGCCGTGGTGGTAAAGCCCATACATGAGGGTGCTGGACTGTGGGTTTGGGTGCAAATCTGCTGTCGGGCGGGGGGGGGGTCCCTTCCCCAGTTTGAGATGTTGGACAGTGGCACTGTACCAGGAGCATCAGGGGAAGGGTTGGGGGCTCCAGATGTGTCCCCAAAGTAATGCAGCCTCAAGTCCCCAGGAGGACACCTGCCAAGAGGACACCTGCCAGGAGGAAACCAAGACCACAGGGAAAGAGAGAGGAGCATGAACTTCTTTTCCTGACAAAGGGAAACTGAGTCAAGCGCCCAGTCAGTAGAGCCCCTCCCTGGGCATCCTGGCTCTAGCTCCCTGTCCCCAGCACCTTGGGACTCCAGGTCCAGAGAGAGCAGGGTTGCTCCCAGACTGGGGCTGTGTGAGGACAGGCCAGGGAAGAAAGGAGGGGTGGGGAAGAAGGGAGGGGATCCCGTGGTTGGGGGGCAGGAGACAAGCATCTGGCCTGCAGAAGGTGGCCCTCACCCAGTGTGCTCAACTCACCCTTCGGGTTAAAAATAACCAAGGTAAGGGCCTGGTGGGGTGGGGGAGGTGGAGTGAGAGGTCCTGTCTTGCCACTATCTGCCCATCAGCTCTTTGGAGGGCAGGAATGTGCCCAAGGACTAAAAAAAGGCCCTGGAGCCAGAGGGGCTAGGGCAACAGACCTTTCATGGGCAAATGTGGAGGCCCTGTTGTCCTCCTGTCACCTCCAGAGCCAAGGGATCAAAGGAGGAGGAGCTGAGGGGGGAGGGAGGGGGGGGTCCCTCCGGAAGGACTCCAAATTTAGGCAGGGGGTGGGGGCAGCAGGATATAAAGAAACGGCCTCCAAGGACAGACTGACACTCCTCTGAACCAGGTAAGACAGGGCTTGGGGTGGGGGCTCTGCAGCCAGCCCTCAGAGCCCCCAGCCTGAGGGAATGGGGTACAGGCCAGTCGGAGACCCAAGGGTTCTACAAGAACTGACTGCTCCAACCCTGGGGACTTCCCACTGACAGAAGGGAGGCTCCAAGGGGGAAACCAGGAAGCTCTTTTCCTCTTTTCTGCATCCCTTTCCCCGTCCTCTCCTGCTTTCTGTAGCCTCCAAGCGCTTTCTCCATCTTTCTCCCTCTTCAATAACCCTCTTTGTCCAGGCTTATTTTTCTCTCTTGGAATCTGTCACTTCTTGTCACTATCATACTCTTTGTCCGTCTCTCCCCCTGCCCTTCTTTCCTGGCTGTGTGTTCTAATCTCCTCACCTCTCTCCGTTTCCAACTTGGATTTCACACCCCACTCCTCACTTTTCCTCACTCTGCATCCTTTCTTTCCTGCCTCTCATACTCCCCCCATCTCACCTCCCATCTCCCATTTCTGTCTTGCTCAGTGGCTCTCAGGGTTGAGCCTGGAGCCTCAGGCTTATTTCTCCTTGTCTGTTCTCTGCCTGCTATCCCGCAGTGACTCCACCCATGGTCCAGTCTGCAGGATTCTCTGTGAAGAGATAACCAGGTGAGAGCCACGCCAACGTTCTCTTGGGAGCCAGGCTGCTGGACTAGGGGCCCCCATCTCTCTCTGAGCACCTCCCTTTGGCAAACTGTAGCCAATTCCGCCTCACATAGACTTTCCCCCAGACTCTCCTTCGGTGTCACATCAGAGGGCAAGGGAAGCAGAACCGAGTTGGGGAGGGCTGGACCCAAGCCAGGTGCTTCTCAGTTAAGGAGGTGAGAGTGATAGGACCCAGGTGGTGGGGGGCTGGGCAGGGAGTAGAGCTGCAGAGGGCAAGGGCAGTGCCACCCACTGAGGCCCAGGCCTTCCTCTCTGGGCCACAGAGGAGCGACAAGATGACTGATGCCCAGATGGCTGATTTTGGGGCAGCAGCCCAATACCTCCGCAAGTCAGAGAAGGAGCGTCTGGAAGCACAGACCCGGCCTTTTGACATCCGCACGGAGTGCTTCGTGCCTGACGACAAGGAGGAGTTCGTCAAGGCCAAGATCCTCTCCAGGGAGGGAGGCAAGGTCACTGCTGAGACAGAGAATGGCAAGGTGAGTGGGGCACGGGGCGGGGGGGGGGGCAGGGTGTGTGTGTATGCAGGGATGGAGCCACTTGCACTGGGAGCTGAGGGGCCTGAAGAAGAGCCAAAGCCAGTGGGGGTGCAAGATGAGCCCCTCTTGAGAAGCCCAGCATCTGAGTGAGAACCCTGAACTTTCGCATCAGATCTGAGCAGGTGTAACAAGGTACCACCCCAGGGATGCATGCCCCTTACCAGAGAGGATCCTGGGGGCAAATTTTGATTGGTTCCCTCTTCAGAGGGGTGTTAAAGACATAAAGGGCACAGACACAGCATCCCTTCTCGAACCTGTATCCTTCTCCTCTGTGCCTCAGTTTCCTGCATGGACCAACTCTCCCCAGTCTTCCCCAAAGATCAAACTCTCAGACCCAGGAACATAAAGAGCAGGAACCCTTGAGCTGAACACCAATCCTTGGCTGGCGACTGGCACTCAGGAGTCCACAGTCCCTGGTCCCTCACACCAGCCATGAGGACTGCACCTGGTCAGCAGCAGCTGCTGAGAACTGTGTGCCTCGCAGATGCAGACACACAGGCTAACTGTTGCATCCCAGAGAGGCGTGCAATCACAGGCCGTAACCCGCTGAAGGCTTTGACCCTGAACCCAGCTCTGCCACTAGCAGCCACCATGCTGGCGATTCATTTAATTATTTGATCCACAGCTTCCTCTACTGTAAAAAATGCTGGAATACTTACTCATAGGATCTCATAACATCAGGGAATGGCAAACTGACCGGTGGTGATCAAACCATTTCACAGTGACCAATGAAGAGTGTAGAGTAGATGGGTGAGATGTTTTTCCGGTAGCATCGAGGTTTGCCCGAAGGAACTGATGCCCTCGAGCACTGCCCCCAGGGAATCAGGGTAAGGTGTGGGTGCACAGATCAGAGAGTGGCCAGCCTCTCTTGAGTTTGCTCCTAGACACTCGAAGCAGGGACTGCACATGATGCCCATGGGCACAGGATCTGGGGAACTGCAAGACATAGGAACTCAGAGTTCCCATCGTGGCTCAGTGGTTAATGAATCCAACTAGGAACCATGAGGTTGCGGGTTCGATCCCTGGCTTCGCTCAGTGGGTTAAGCAACTGGCATTGCTATGAACTGTGGTGTAGGTCGCAGACGAGGCTCAGATCCCACATTGCTGTGGCGTAGGCCAGTGGCTACAGCTCTAATTAAACTTCTTCCTGGGAACCTCCATACGCCGTGGGTGTGGCCCTAGAAAATCCAAAAAAAAAAAAAAGACACAGGAATTCTAGGACTGTCCCTAGGATGGGAGAGACAGTGGGCAGGTAAATTACCTGGCATCTTGGGGAGTTCTGGGCTAAGGAGAGACGAGCTGGGGGAGCAAGTCTGGGTAACACCTGCATTCTGGGAGGAGCTAAGTGGATGAGGCTGGCAGGGTCCCGGTGGAAGTGTGGCCACCCCCTGTCCTTCTGCCCATGTGCCCTCCCAGACGGTGACCGTGAAGGAGGATCAGGTGCTGCAGCAGAACCCGCCCAAGTTTGACAAGATCGAGGACATGGCCATGCTGACCTTCCTGCACGAGCCTGCAGTGCTTTTCAACCTCAAGGAGCGCTATGCGGCCTGGATGATCTATGTGAGTGTGTCCTGCACACAGCAGGCAGCCTGTCCTGCACAGAGTCCAAAGTAGGCCAGGTCACTCTCTCGAGGAGAGGGGGTCAGAATCCTCCCAAGGGGCCAGGATCCCTCTGCCCTCTCATTTCTGGTCAGCTGCAGGAAGAAAGGAGCCAGCTGGGGTGACCAGGGACTCCTCTGACTTCCACCACTGCCCATCCTGGGCTCTCCACTCCAACTTCTCCTGACTGCCTGGTCTCCTGCTTCAGACCTACTCAGGCCTCTTCTGTGTCACCGTCAACCCCTACAAGTGGCTGCCGGTGTACAACGCCGAGGTGGTGGCCGCCTACCGGGGCAAGAAGAGGAGTGAGGCACCACCCCACATCTTCTCCATCTCTGACAACGCCTACCAGTACATGCTGACAGGTGGGCTGGCAGCCCTGACCTGCGTCCTCTCACCCCACACCCATGGACCTGGGCCCTCAGCCCTGACTCCGTTGCCTCTCCTCTTTTCTCTTCCAGATCGGGAGAACCAGTCCATCCTCATCACGTGAGTGAGCACCATCCACCCCTAGAGGGGCCTGGCGGGGAGTCCTAGGCTGATTTCTGGGATTGTGGGGGTGGGAGGAAAGGTTCAAGACTGTAATTGCAAGGAGCTGGCCTCTCCAAAGAGGCCACAGTGACCTGCAGTGATGGGCAGATTCTGCAGGGAGCTGGGCCCTGGTGGAGATTAGATGGATGGACTGAGGGAGGAGGGTGTGGTGCAGAGCTCCGAATGGGGAATCTGGGTTCTGACGGATCCCTGTTGCCCCCAGGGGAGAATCCGGGGCAGGGAAGACTGTGAACACTAAACGTGTCATCCAGTACTTTGCCAGCATCGCGGCCATAGGTGATCGTGGCAAGAAGGACAATGTCAATGCAAACAAGGTAGAGGGTGGGCCACAGGCTCTACAGAAGGGGCCTGGGGGGTCAGGCTGACCAGGTGACCCCTAACCTGCCCTGGGGAACAGTGCGGACAGCGCCCTGAGCCCAGTACTCAAGACCTTCCCGGTGGGAGACATATACTCTGAGGTCCAAATATGCCCTGTGGAGCCACAGACCCACCAGCAGCCCATCCAATCCCACCCCCATCCCCAGCCCAGAGCCGTGCCCCTCCCCCTCCCCAGCACAGCCTGGAGGTGAACTGGAGATGAAGCCCCATGGCTCTGCTCCCTTCACAGGGCACCCTGGAGGACCAGATCATTCAGGCCAACCCCGCCCTGGAGGCCTTTGGCAACGCCAAGACCGTCAGGAACGACAACTCCTCCCGCTTCGTGAGTGCAGCTGACCACTGCCAACTGGCCTTGTCCAGCCTTAACCAAAAAGAAAGCGGGGGGGGGGTGCAGTTTTGCCAACAGTCTCCACCCATGTTTGGTTCTGGGATATCAATTAGCGTGCACACACTCTAAACCCTTCCCACTCAGTGTGGCCCCTGAATTCTGGCAATACAAGAAAAGAGGTGCATGCACAGCCATTACAGCTGCTCCAGAGCCAAGTAATGAGACCGATTTGGGTCACATTCTAGATTTTCCAAAGCTCTTCCACATTGGAAGTGGGAAGAAAGCAGAGGCAGGAGTTTCCGCTATGGTGCAGCAGAAACAAAACCGACTAGTATCCATGAGGATGTGAGTTTGATCCCTGGCTTCGCTGAGTGGGTCAGGGATCCTGCATTGCTGTGGCTGTGGCATAGGCCGGCAGCTGTAGCTCTGATTTGACCTCTAGCCTGGGAACTTCCACATGCTGTAGGTGCAGCCCTAAAAAGCGGAAAAAAAAAAAGAGAGAGAGAGAGAGAGAACATGGGCATTGGAGGCAATTCCTCAGCTTTCTACCCACCCAGCAAGTCTCCACACCTCTGTGAGCCCCAGCTCCTTCATCTGTGAGAGAGAAGTAATACTATCTACCTTGTAGGTTATTGGGAGGATTACATGAGATCACATCAGAGGTACAGACAAAAAGCATTCTACCTGTGTTCACTCCCGTGCTGTTGTTTCTGCGCGGAGATCCCTGGGTGATACGTGGGGATGGGCATCCTTTTCCCTGTTTCACTGATACGAACCTGGGACCCCAAAGAGGTCATGTACATTTCCAGAACAAGCAGGGCACTGTGCATTGGGTTGCGGTCCAGCATCTCCATCTGTCTTTTCCAGCCAGCTCCCTCACTCTTTGCCCCATCCACCCCCAGGGGAAATTCATCAGGATCCACTTTGGAGCCACTGGAAAGTTGGCTTCTGCGGACATAGAGACCTGTGAGTACAAAGGGAGCCCTGCCCCCACCCTCATCCCCTCCATCTCTGCCTTCTTTCCCCGCCGGGCACCCCATCTCAACATTTCCCCTCCATCTTCTGTCTCTGTCTCTATTTGCCTCACGGCTTTAGAATTCTTTTTCCTTTAAACCGTGTCCTTCTTCTGACACTCTCCACTTGAAGTCTTTTTCCCCAGACCTCCACCCTTTTGCTGGCTCGCCTCTCTTTCCCTCCTAACCCTCCTTCTTCCCTTTCCTCACTTCAGATCTCCTGGAGAAGTCCCGGGTGATCTTCCAGCTGAAGGCTGAGAGGAACTACCACATTTTCTACCAGATCCTGTCCAACAAGAAGCCAGAGCTGCTGGGTGAGCCTGGCCGGATGCCTCCCCAGCCCCTGGCACCCTTCTAAAGCCCACTGGTGCAGGGCTGATCCCTCTCCCCACCCATAACCTCCCCCAGCCCTGCTCGCCCCTTTCTCCCTCCATCTGCCCACTGCCTTTCTCTTCCTCCCCCACTTTGGACTTGCCTGCATCAACTCTTGCCTCCCTTTCCACCTTTCCTTATCCTGTTCCTCCTCTTCCTAGATTTTTCTCCTTCTCTGTATTTGCCGCCCCTTCTCCCACCTGTCATTCTCCCACCATCCTCCCTGTCTGGGTCCCTGCCGCCCACTTTTCCTTTTCTTCTGGATCCTCCCCTGGGTACTTGCTGACTGTCCTCCTATCTGCTCCCGTTCCTTTCCCTTCTCTCCACCTCTCCCCCACACCGTGCCCCCTGGTCCCCTGCCCTGTCCCTCGCCTGGACAGACATGCTGCTGGTCACCAACAACCCCTACGACTACGCCTTCGTGTCTCAGGGGGAGGTGTCCGTGGCCTCCATCGACGATTCCGAGGAGCTCGTGGCCACGGATGTGAGTGCGGGGTCAGTGGGAGGGCTCCAGGGGCTCCTGGGCCACCCTTCCCGCCACCCACTCTGCCTCTCTCGCCCTGCCGCAGAGCGCCTTTGACGTTCTGGGCTTTACTTCTGAGGAGAAAGCCGGCGTCTACAAGCTGACGGGCGCCATCATGCACTACGGCAACATGAAGTTCAAGCAGAAGCAGCGGGAGGAGCAGGCCGAGCCTGACGGCACGGAAGGTGCGAGAGCCCGAGGGAAGGCGCTCGGAAGGCCTGAGGTGCTGGGTGTCTGCCCGTCATGCAGAGACGGACGCCTGGGAGCACGGTCTCCCTGGCTGCGGCCAAAATCGGTGCCTTTCCACGATTCTTAACGAGCTAAGTTCAAAACCGCGACCCTAGCGCGCCGGTGGAGAAAGTGGGAGGAACCGGAAGTAGGAGTCGCGGCGGTCGGAAGGCGGGGCGTCTTCCCAGGGGCGGGCTCGGCCCCACCCCCTCCCCACCCACCGCGGACTCTAGGCTTTCTTCTAGTTAGAACCCAGCCAGAGGCCACCCTTCATCCCAGACAGGCTGGCTCCCAGAGGAACTGAGGCTTGTGGGTGAGTGAGGACAGGGACATGGCAGGAGTCGGAAGACAGGGAGGCGCCTCTGGGTCCCACCAGCTTCTCCACCCTAGCAGCGTGGAACAGAACTGGAGAGATTTCCTCCTGTGCCCAAGACTCCTCCAAGCCAAGGAAAGCACAGACCTGAGCTCTGCACATCCCCGTCACTAGTGCAATGTGTAAGGGAGGGAGACCCAGCCCTCGGGTGAGCCCCTCGCAGACTCCAGGCCATGCTCTGTTTGGGAGGCAGGAGGCCAGGGCTCATGACACAGCTCAGGACGTTGGCTCAGGACGTTGGCATGTCACCCACATCACTGGGCCTGTTTCCTCCTCGGTGAAATGGAGTGATAGTCCTTCCCAGCTCCCTCTGGGGGAAGTTGTAAAGGTGTGAACAGGGCCGGACAGATGCCCAAAAACATTCCTCTTGGCCTACCTTCAAGGACCCCGTCTCTGTGTCTTCCCAGAGCAAATATCAACCCTGAGTTTCACAAGAGCATGTCGCCAGTTATCACAAAACTCTTGAAATTAAACCAAACAAATTCCCTTTAAATAGAGATCGTATGTTGGAAGGCACATTTAGGAGAGCTGGGTGTAGGGGGTGGTGAACAACATGCTGTTAGGAACCTTGATTTCCCAGCCAGTCAAGTTGATTGACGTATGGATTCAGAGTAGAGCATGCCCAGTCTTGGGCTGGATCCTGGGATTGGGGACAAAGGAGGCAGGGAGCAGAGGACATCTCCTTCATCAGCCATGGTCCCAGGGACACACCACACAGGAGATGTAAAGATGGAGGGGAGGGGTTGTGTGGTGGGAGGTTGGGGGTGATGGAGGGGCCTGGGCTCCAGCCTGACTCAGGCACACACTGGCTATGTCACCATAGCAAGCCTTGTTCTCTTCAGGCCTCAATTTGCAACTTTTTTTTTTTTGTCTTTTTGTCTTTTTAAGGCCCCACCGGAGGCATATGGAGGTTCTGAGGCTAGGGGTCCAGTCAGAGCTGTAGCTGCTGGCCTACAGCACAGCCACAGCAACGACAGATCCTAGCTGTGTCTACGACCTACACCACAGCTCACGGCAATGCCAGATCCTTAACCCACAGAGCGAGGCCTGGGATCGAACCCACAATCTCATGGTTCCTTGTCAGATTCGTTTCCGCTGCGCCACAACAGGAACTCCAATTTGCAATGCTTTAATGAGGGGTAGGACCTGATGGCCCTGGGCAGGGAAGGTGGGTCTGTTCAAAGTGCTTGCTTACTTCTCCACCAGATGCTGACAAATCCGCCTACCTCATGGGGCTGAACTCAGCTGATCTACTCAAGGGCTTGTGCCACCCTCGGGTGAAGGTGGGCAACGAATACGTCACCAAGGGGCAGAATGTCCAGCAGGTGTACTACTCCATCGGGGCCTTGGCCAAGGCCGTGTATGAGAAGATGTTCAACTGGATGGTGACACGGATCAATGCCACCCTGGAGACCAAGCAGCCACGCCAGTACTTCATAGGGGTCCTGGACATCGCTGGCTTTGAGATCTTCGATGTGAGTTGGGAACCCTGGGGGCGGGAGAGCAACAACCTGCTCATTCACACAGGCAGCCACTGCTGGCCAAGCTGGCTACAGGCCAGGCAGGGAGGGCAGAGGCTCAGCAGTGATGCAGATGGTCGGTCGTGTGTCTTCAGGGGAGGGAGCAGCCACTCCCCTTGCTGGGCTAGAGGCAGCCCTGGGCTGACCCCATGGGCCACCTGACCCGCCCCCTCCCCTCCCTGCCCCGCAGTTCAACAGCTTTGAGCAGCTCTGCATCAACTTCACCAACGAGAAGCTGCAGCAGTTCTTCAACCACCACATGTTCGTGCTGGAGCAGGAGGAGTACAAGAAGGAGGGCATCGAGTGGGAGTTCATTGACTTTGGCATGGACCTGCAGGCCTGCATCGACCTCATCGAGAAGGTGCTACCTCAGCCCCTGCGCCAGGGTCCTCTTCCCCTGCCGTCCCAGACAAAGTGGCAGCCCCATCTCTTCTACATCTGGGAAGCTAGTCCTCAGCATCCCAAGCCTCCCTCCAGGCCCCACTTCCACCCACTGTGAGGTCATGGGTATACACAGGTCCAGCCCTTCCTTCTCTCCCCAACACCTAAGACCTTGTCCTGAGTGGTGGTGACCTCCCAGGGTCTTAAGAGGGGGACGTAGTGAAGGAGAGGACTCCTGGCCCCTCTGATACCCCGTGAAAAGCATCATTCTGGAAGGAACCTAGGCTGAAACTAGACATGTTCGCCTCCCATCCTCTCCCTATTGACTGAGGATAAGATGATCTTCAGCCCCTCCCAGTGCTCACTTGCTCTCACCATGCCTTTGGGCTCTTCTGATGGTGGCCAGAGTTGGTGGTAACCGACCTTGTCCCAGCCCAGCCATGGCCACTCAGAAAATAGTGGCTTCCCCACAAGCTTTGTATGGTTTTCAGGATGCTCTCTTCCAGAGGCCTAAGAGTCCCCTGAAATTGTATAGAAAACGTGTGTGTGTGTGTGTGTGTGTGTGTGTGTGTGCGCCTTTTTCTGGGAGGGAGTCTTTATTTTTTGTTTTTATATTTTAGGGCCACACCTGCAGCATATGGAGGTTCCCAGGCTAGGGGTCGAATCGGAGCTACAGCTGCCGGCCTACATGACAGTTGACAGCAATGCCAGATCTGAGCCGAATCTGTGACCAACACCACAGCTCACGGCAATGCCAGATCTTTGACCCACTGAGCGAGGCCAGGGATTGAACCCACAACCTCATGGTTCCCAGTCGGATTCATTTCCACTGTGCCACGACAGGAACTCCTGGGGAGGGAGTCTTTGGATTCATCAAACTCTCAGGAGGATTCCTGTCCCAAGAAAAGGCAGGAACCACCACACTTTCTGAAGTGCAGGACATGGGGCAGAACCTGGATCCCTCTAACCATCCCTTGAAGGATTGGCACCTGTCATATAGACGGGTCTGGCCTGCCCTGCAGTCTGGCACCCCTGACACATCTTTCCTGGCCCTCATCCCACTCCAGGGCAGGGAGCCATCCAGGAAGGGGCTGTGCTGTGAGCTCTGACGGACCCCCAGGTGGGAGGGGGACGGGGAGTATAGGGCTCTTTTCTGGGTCCAGTGGGGCAGAAAGAGGTTACATAGGCCAGATCTGAATGTATTTGGTTTTAGATTAACTCCAGGAATATTGGCTTCCTTTACTGGGACAAGAGGTACCAGCACACAGCTTCTGTGGCCTGCCAGCTACACTGGGCTGCAGGCTCTCCTCTGTCAGGTGGGAGACCCTGCAAGCCTGGGCCTGCACTCAGTAACACTCTCTCTCTCCCCTCCCTGCCCCCAGCCCATGGGCATCATGTCCATCCTGGAAGAGGAGTGCATGTTCCCCAAGGCCACCGACATGACCTTCAAGGCCAAGCTGTATGACAACCACCTGGGCAAGTCCAACAACTTCCAGAAGCCACGCAACATCAAGGGGAAGCCGGAAGCGCATTTCTCCCTGATCCACTATGCTGGCACCGTGGACTACAACATCATAGGTTGGCTGGAGAAGAACAAAGACCCGCTCAATGAGACAGTGGTGGGCTTGTACCAGAAGTCCTCCCTCAAGCTCATGGCCACACTCTTCTCCTCGTATGCCTCTGCTGATGTGGGTAAGAAGGTAGCCTGCACAGGGGCAGAGCAGTTCTAAAGTATAAGGGGCCAGGGGCCTGCCGCTTCAATGTACACGACCCCAAAGGCAGGAGGGAGCCTATGAGCCACGTACAGTGGGGTCAGAAGATCCCACAGCAGCCCTCTGTGCCCCCTTCTGTGGAAGTGCCATCTTCTACACTTTGTGTTATGGATGTCAGTGTACACGCTGTGTGTCTCCTCAAGACTGTGAGCAAACAAAGATCAGAGAGGGTGGCACAGGCATCACTGCAGCAGGCCTGGCATAGAGTGGTGCCTGCAGGAGGCTGCAGGAACTGTGAAGGAGATCACTGCCTATACGGTAGAACATATGTACAGTACACATGTATACACACATACCGTGTGACATATATAGTGGCCTCCAGTTGAAAGAAGGAAGAGAAAGCGTATAGACTGAAACGAGGAAGATAAAGTATGAGAAGAAAAGTAGAAAGTGGGAAGATGTTAACATGGAGCGTGGGGTAGAAGAGGCTGGGAGGAAACCACTGATCCTACTGCAATGCCTACTATGTGCCAGGCACTGGGAGGCACCCTACACTCTTGATCTCTCCTAATCTTTTTCACATCATTTGAAGCTAGTTGCTCTCCTCCTCATGGGAAACTGAGCCTCAGAGAATAACTTGCCCAGGAGTTCCCGTTGTGGCTCAGCAGTTTAAGAACCCAACGTAGCATCTGTGAGGATGCAGGTTCAATCCCTCGCCTCACTCAGTGGGTTAAGGATCCAACGTTGCTGCAAGCTGCAGTGTTGGTCACAGATGTGGCTCGGATCCTGTGTTGCTGTGGCTGTGGCATGGGCCTGCAGCTGCAGCTCTGATTTGACCCCTAGCCAGGGAACTTCCATATGCCACAGGTGTGACCATGCAAAGAAAAAATAATAATAAAAGAAAAAAAAAATAACTTGCCCGAAGCCACACAGCTGGTGAGCAGCAGAGCTGTGCCCCTGCCCAAGGGCTCCTCTGGGTTGTTTTGTTTTGTTTTTCTTGTCTTTTTGCCTTTTCTAGGGCCACTCCCATGGCATGTGGAGGTTCCCAGGCTAGGGGTCTAATCAGAGCTGTAGCCACCGGCCTACACCAGAGCCACAGCAGTGCCAGATCCGAGCCACGACTGCTACCTACACCACAGCTCCCAGCAATGCTAGATCCTTAACCAACTGAGCAAGGCCAGGGATTGAACCCACGACCTCATGGTTCCCAGTCGGATTTGTTAACCGCTGGGCCATGACGGGAACTCCAAAGGGCCCTTCTATTTTCAAGCTCTTGTTCATCATTCTTTCTTTTGTTATTAGGGGACAGCAGTAAAGGCAAAGGAGGCAAGAAAAAGGGTTCATCATTTCAGACAGTGTCAGCCCTCCACCGGGTAAGAAGGGCCCAGAGATGCCAAGAAATATGTGGTGGGAAGGCCCAGCCCAGAGTATTTTGTCTGCTCCACCCTAACCTGATGCTCTGAGTGTGGGGAGGAAAGAAGCTAGAGTTATGTGGTTGTTTGGGGATATAAATTCCACACAAGCCTGAACTAACATCAGAAATTATGTGTCAGATCCCTGTCCCTTGGAGGGTTCTCGTGACAGGTCATCTGGGGCCCAGGGACCAAATGGATGGGCCCTGTGTCTCCTGACCTCCAAATCTCATCCACCCCCAGGAGAATCTGAACAAGTTGATGACCAACCTGAGGACCACCCACCCTCACTTTGTGCGCTGCATCATCCCCAATGAACGGAAGGCTCCCGGTGAGCGATGCAAAGGGTCCAGTCTAGACAGGGCACGGGGCATCCACGTGCCCTGAGGCTGACCCTCTCTCTCTCCTCTCCTGCCATAGGGGTGATGGACAACCCCCTGGTCATGCACCAGCTGCGCTGCAACGGCGTGCTGGAGGGCATCCGCATCTGCAGAAAGGGCTTCCCCAACCGCATCCTCTACGGGGACTTCCGGCAGAGGTGGGTCCTGGGGCGCCCCTGGGGCTCAGGGAACAGGGGGAACTTGGGTGGCCTTGGATTCTGTGGGCAGAGCAGACCAATGCAGAACTTGGGTGAATCCAGGCACCTTCCTCCCCAGGTATCGCATCCTGAACCCAGCGGCCATCCCCGAGGGCCAGTTCATTGACAGCAGGAAAGGAACAGAGAAGCTGCTAGGCTCCCTGGACATTGACCACAACCAGTACAAGTTTGGCCACACCAAGGTGACTCTAGAACCCCTTAGGGTGGAGTTCAAGATGTGTGGCTGGCTGGGTTGAGTGGAGCAGCTGGGAGTTCAAAAGGTAGACCCCGAATTCCTGGCTTCCTATTCAGCCAAAGGGCTGGAAGCAGAGTTCCTGTCTTATTTTTCACATTTTACTCCCAGGTCTAGAATGCACAGGTAATGGGGTCCCAGAAAGTCCAACCAGAGTCTCCCACCCTCTCCCTCAGCCCTGGTTACCCTTCTCTGAGGCTGTGGCCCCCTTGTTTCTACCCCTTACCCCCAGGTATTCTTCAAGGCGGGGCTGCTGGGGCTGCTGGAGGAGATGCGGGATGAGAGGCTGAGCCGCATCCTCACCCGCATCCAGGCACAAGCCCGGGGTCAGCTCATGCGCATTGAGTTCAAGAAGATCTTGGAGCGCAGGTGAGGCTGGAGGGAAAAAGAAAGGCGCTCCCAAGAGACAAAAGAGGCAGGCGAGCAGAACCCACTGGTATGGGTCAGAAGACCTGAATTCAAGTTCTGACACTTACTAGCCGGTCTGGGCAAGTGACTTTAGCACTCTGTGTCTCATTCTGAATTCTTTCAAAAAAGAAAATTCCCCATAGGGGAAATTAAGAGATACCATTTTAAGAGTTCCCCTTGGAGCTCATCAGGTTAAGAACCCAACTAGTATCCATGAGGATGTGGCTTTGATCCCTGGCCTCCCTCAGTGGTTACGGATCTGGCGTTGCCACAAGCTGCAGTATAGGTCACAGATGCAGCTTGGATTCCCCCGCTTGCTGTGGCTGTGGTGTAGGCCAGCAGCTGTAGCTCTGGTTTGACCCTAGCCTGGGAACTTCCATATGCCACAGGTGTGGTCCTAAAAAGAAAAAAAGAGAGAGATAACATTTTAAAACACTAGACTGACCAAAATCGATTAGTCAGACCTCCTGCTACGGATGAGTAAATTCATGCAATCTCTTTAGAAAACAATTTGTCGTTTTCTTTTTGAGCAATTACATACTTTTCCGTTCCACTCCTGAGTGCATTCGCACAGAAAGTCCTGCCCTGAAGGCAATGATCTAACTTTTGTTGGGTTTTTTTGGCCACACCCACAGCATGTGGAAGTTCCTGGGTCAGGGATCAGACCTGTGCCACAGCACCTACCAAAGCTGTTGCAGTGACAACACCAGATCCTTAACCTACTGCTCCATAAGGGAACTCCATCGTTCTAGTTCTTATCTTGGTGATGAGTTCATGGACAGTCATTTTGTTTCATGCTTCATAACTTACACATGTATTATAGATATTCCTAAATGGAAAACATCATATTTTAGTATATTTGAGGTTCTTATAAGATTAAAAACACTGGACACAGTAGACAGTTTACAAGTGGTAGCTTCCATAGCTAGTAATGTCCCAGTAATGAAGGTATAAATGGCCCTGTCATTGAATCGATCAATTAATAAATGTTTATGGAGCAACTCCATGTTCAGTGTGGTAATGTTGGGGTGGGGGTGCATGTCAAGGCGACAAGACAAGGCTCCTGCCCACAGGTACCTACAAACTTGCCTAGATGGGCTGGGAGCTGAGTGAAGTTGGTCGCATGATTGGGAAGTGCTCTTTCTCAATGCCCATTCCTGCCTCCATGTTTCTTTGCCCAGGGACGCCCTGCTGGTAATTCAGTGGAACATTCGGGCCTTCATGGGGGTCAAGAACTGGCCCTGGATGAAGCTCTACTTCAAGATCAAGCCGCTGCTGAAGAGCGCAGAGACAGAGAAGGAGATGGCCACCATGAAGGAGGAGTTTGGGCGCCTCAAAGAGACGCTGGAGAAATCAGAGGCCCGCCGCAAGGAGCTGGAGGAGAAGATGGTGTCCCTGCTGCAGGAGAAGAACGACCTGCAGCTCCAAGTGCAGGCGGTGAGGCCATGTCTCCTCTCCTGCCCCTGGATTAGAGCCCACCTCATCACCAGGGACAAGATGTCTTGGAGCTCCAGCTCTCTTTAAGACCCCAGGTCTCTCTTCTCTTTCATCACCAGCTCTCCTCTCTGTCCTCTACTCCCAGGAACAAGACAACCTCAACGATGCAGAGGAGCGCTGCGACCAGCTGATCAAGAACAAGATCCAGTTGGAGGCCAAGGTGAAGGAGATGACCGAGAGGCTGGAGGACGAGGAGGAGATGAACGCTGAGCTCACGGCCAAGAAGCGCAAGCTGGAAGATGAGTGCTCTGAGCTCAAGAAGGACATTGATGACCTGGAGCTGACGCTGGCCAAGGTGGAGAAGGAGAAGCATGCCACAGAGAACAAGGTGAGGGCAGCTCTCTCTGGCTCCAGACCAAGACGCCTCAGGGTTCCTTAGTGTGGTTCTGGTCTTTGGCACTGGAGGTCTCCACAGATGTTTCCAAGTTGGTGAGCTTTGACCTTAAAGGGGTTGGGGCCCTTGGTCGGCAGGTGAAGAACTTGACAGAGGAGATGGCTGGACTGGATGAGATCATCGCCAAGCTGACCAAGGAGAAGAAAGCTCTGCAAGAGGCCCACCAGCAGGCCCTGGATGACCTTCAGGCCGAGGAGGACAAGGTCAACACCCTGACCAAGTCTAAGGTCAAGCTGGAGCAACAGGTGGATGACGTGAGTAGTAATTACCACACTCCATCTCTCTCAGGTCAGAATTTTTACAGGCAACACCTATGGCCAAGGGGTTCCTGATCCCTAGAACTAAATTCCATGACTTCTGGGGCCCTTTGTTCTCTGCAGTTCCTTACTAGGCTGGGTCTCTGAATCCTTTGTGCCTGCAGGGATTTCTCTGCTTGTCTAACTACCAGTCTCATTGGACTTCAAGTTTTGAAGGGAGCAGAAGTGGATGCATCATGGATCTCAGGTTTTCTACACTCTGTTCATTCTCTTCTCTTCACCAGCTGGAGGGGTCCCTGGAACAGGAGAAGAAGGTGCGCATGGACCTGGAGCGAGCAAAGCGGAAACTGGAGGGTGACCTGAAGTTGACCCAGGAGAGCATCATGGACCTGGAGAACGACAAGCTGCAGCTGGAAGAGAAGCTGAAGAAGTAGGAGCCTGTGGCAGCCAGGAGAGGCTACTGGGGGTGTCTGGACTGAGGGTTAGAGCTTAGGGTGCTGCACTGCCTGTGGCCAAGGGTGCCCTGGGCACAGTGGGAACAAGGAGGTCAATCACAGACCTTCCCCGCCCTCAACCTCAGGGCCAGGAGGAGGGGACTGGCCCTGGCACGCCGAGGCAGGAGGAGAGGTCAGGTGCAGAGGAAGGAAAACCACCTGTCACCCCCTTCTCCTTCAGGAAGGAGTTTGAGATCAATCAGCAGAACAGTAAGATAGAGGATGAGCAGGCACTGGCTCTTCAGCTGCAGAAGAAACTGAAGGAAAACCAGGTGAAGTTTTTCGGGGTTTAGCCAACTGGGAGCTCAAAGTGCCGAAGCAGCTGAGGCTGCAGGATCTGCTAAGGGTTCTAGACAGTTCCAGACAGTATCTAGAACTCCACGCCACCTGAAGAACCCCCCTCCCCCCTCCTGAGTTAACGGCACTTGGGAACAGCAGCCCTCTCCCATTAGAGCAATGATGCCTTATTTCAGCAAGGCTGTTTCGTGTGAGGGTGGGGGTGGGGGGAGGGGATCATACCTACTAAAAGGAATTCTCTTGCTGAGCTGTGCTTTGCCTTGTGGGTTTTCTACAATTGCTAGCTTTCAGTTCTCCTCCAACCCTTCCTTCTCATCATGGGGGTGAGAAAGGCCTTCACAGACCACCTTCCCCTGGGGAGCTCTGTTCTTACTCTTCCCAGGTACTCACCCCAGTCACTAACTCAGGCTGAATTCCCGTGATATGGAGTTAACTCCCGTAGTCTTGAGCTAGCCACTTCCCTTCCTGAGCCTCAGATTCTCTTCTCATCTGTAAAATGGGACTCATGACCCTTGCCTTGCAGAGGACCAGAGGAGATATTGTACAGGAATCCACTCTGTCAAACAGGAGGCGCTATATGTATGTCATTTCAATACAGCTCAGGTTAGAGAAGTCATTCAGCCACTAGCAAGATGTTCTTTTGTCTTCCTCTGCAGGAGGAGATTAAATTAACTGCCAGAGTCTCTCTTGCCTGTAATGCACCCTGAATTTTAATGTGCTTTTAGCCTCCTGTTTGTCAAAAGAGCCCTGGAAGCGAGGAAGACAGGAACTCGTATCCCCATTCTATAGCTGCAGAAGCTGCATGGCCATGACTGGACACGGTGACTCCAAGGGCAGCAGGGACTCAGCTATTTGTCCTCTCATTTTCATTTTTTTTAGGGCTGCAGCATATGGAAGTTCAATCGGAGCTGCAGCTGCTGGCCTATGTCACAGCCACAGCAATGCCAGATCCTTCACCCGCTGAGCGGGGCCAGGGATCAAATTCACGTCCTCATGGATACTAGTCGGGTTCGTTACTGCTGAGCCACAATGGGAACTCCTGTCCTCTCATTTTCTGATGAGGCCACAGCTTGTGGAGAGAGAGGACCCCCTCGGCACTCCGGGCCGATGACCCAGGCTGCAAGTAACACAGGAACACGATTCCATTCCTCTGGGGGCAGCTTAGGAGATGACCTGCCTTCAGTGATGCTCTTCCCTCCTGTCTTCTTGGGGTGCCCATTCTGGGTTTCGGCCAGAATATTAGGATAGCCCCAGGTTCTTCTACCCTGGTTTTGGGCAACTTCTTTGACTCTTGGACCCGGAACAACAGTGTTGTTATCCTCACTAGGTCTTGGCAGCGGGCTGCGGCTCCTCCTTCTTCCTGCCCAGGCTCTGGCACTCAGACCCCTCTTCTCCATCCTGGGAACAGAGGCATGGTGGCCCTCTCTCTCCTGCTCCCAGGACCCCCCCCCCCAACACACACACACATTCCGTCAACACCATCCACAACCACAGATGAAGGGATCCCACCAACCCTCCCCTTTGCTCCTGGCTAGTCAGACAACAGATCAAAATGGTAGATGGGACATTCTCCCAACTTAGTCAAGGCCAAGGCTAAGGCCAGAAAAATGAGGCAGGGGCATGATATAGAGGAGCCACCCTGCTAGCACTCACCTGGCCTGGAAGGGAACAATGAAGCTGGAACCTAGCCCTGGATAAATAAAATAAGACCTGGAGAGTGAGGTCTTGGTTCATTAGACTTTGTGGTTAACTCAGAAGATAACAAAAGTTTTTTTTAATTACTTTAAGGCATCTTGTTGCAAATGTTTGTAATATACAAGCATCCACTTTCCTGCCTTATCATTAGCAGAGCAGAGTTTAGCAAATCAGTGGAACCTTTGAGATTCAGGATCTCACATGATTTCAGGATCCCTCACTGAACACAGATTCTAAGAATCGCAGATGCTCAGACTGGGTCTGAGATGCCCCCAGGAAATGCCTGAAGACTTGGCTTCAACCCAGTTCTTATTGCTGGTCTGTGCTTTATAGGATATCTGGCGGCCTCCCTGGCCTCTGCTCACTAGAAGCCAGTAGCAACACCCCCTCCCCAAGTCACAACAATTAAAAAATATCTCTAGAGTTCCCATTGTGCCTCAGTGGTAACGAACTGTATCCATGGACTAATATCCATGAAGATGCGGGTTCGATCCCTGGCTGCACTCAGAGGGTTAAGGATCCAGTGTTGCCATGAGCCGTGGTGTAGGTTGCAGACACAGTTCAGATCTGGCGTGGCTGTGGCTGCGGTGGAGTTCCAATTTGACCCTAGCTTGGGAACTTCCACATGCCATGGGTGTGGCCCTAAAAAAAGACCAAAAAAAAAAAAAATGTCTCCAGACCTTGTCAACTGTCCTTTGGGGCACAGAATGTCCCCTGGTGAGAACTACTGCTCTGTAGAACTTGGATGCTTGGGTCAGAAGCCTTCTAGAGCCCTGGGAAGGGGGTTCCAATGGAGGGGTCTGGGCGGCGGGTCTGAGCCCCCTGTGTCCGGCCCAGGCACGCATCGAGGAGCTGGAGGAGGAGCTGGAGGCCGAGCGCACCGCCAGGGCCAAGGTGGAGAAGCTGCGCTCAGACCTGTCCCGGGAGCTGGAGGAGATCAGCGAGCGGCTGGAGGAGGCTGGAGGGGCCACGTCCGTGCAGATCGAGATGAACAAGAAGCGAGAGGCTGAGTTCCAGAAGATGAGGCGGGACCTGGAGGAGGCCACGCTGCAGCACGAGGCCACGGCGGCTGCCTTGCGCAAGAAGCACGCTGACAGTGTGGCCGAGCTGGGTGAGCAGATCGACAACCTGCAGCGAGTGAAGCAGAAGCTGGAGAAGGAGAAGAGCGAGTTCAAGCTGGAGCTGGACGATGTCACCTCCAACATGGAGCAGATCATCAAGGCCAAGGTGGGCTGTGCTCTGCTCTCCCTGCCCTCTTGTCCCTCACAGCCTCACAGGCACCTTCCTTCCACTTCCTCTCCCTGCTGTCGCTCTTATTCTCACCCCCTTCACCACTCTCTGGTCTCTCTCTCCCTTGCACCCTCCCTGCCCTCCACCTGTGTCTCCATCTTCATCACCTCTCCCTTCTTTAATTCATGCACCCTCTTCAGACTGTGCCTCTCCAGTCCTGCCCCATTTCAACCTCCCCACCCCTTGCCCCTTCTGTGCTCTCCCCAACTTGGCCCTCCCTCCCTTCCTTCCACCGGTGGACCCAGCCCCTCCCACATCCACCTCTCCTGTGTCCCTTACTGCCTGAAGGCAAACCTGGAGAAGATGTCCCGGACGCTGGAGGACCAGGCCAACGAGTACCGGGCGAAGCTAGAAGAGGCCCAGCGCTCTCTCAATGACTTCTCCACCCAGCGAGCCAAGCTGCAGACTGAGAATGGTGGGTGCCCCTAACCAGTGCTGCACCTGCCCCAGGGTAGGGCATCAGGCCCCTTTCCATGGCTTACAAACCCTCGTTCCCACCTCCAGGTGAGCTGTCCCGGCAACTGGAGGAAAAGGAGGCGCTGATCTCCCAGCTGACCCGAGGGAAGCTCTCCTACACCCAGCAGCTGGAGGACCTCAAGAGGCAGCTGGAGGAGGAGGGCAAGGTGAGGCCTGGCTAAGGGGCCACCAATCTCAAGGCCAAAAATGGAGCCTAGAGACTGCAAAGAGCCCTCTGGAATGGAAAGACCCCCAGGCCAGGTTCTTCTATGCTTCAGCTAAGCCACAATCACCAATGCTTCCTTTCTCATGTGTGAGGGGTGGGCAAACTGGGAAGCTACCCCAAGACATTGCGATTTCACACCAGCCCTCACCCTGAAGGAGGCTGGGGCTCTGCTGAAGTTCCCAGACATGAAAAGGATCTGGAGGAGGGGGAAGGCATTCCCTCCTACCCTCCCAGGGCTGAGCCCACCCCCTGTGCCCCCTCTCCCAGGCAAAGAACGCCCTGGCCCATGCGCTGCAGTCGGCCCGGCACGACTGCGACCTGCTTCGGGAACAGTATGAGGAGGAGACAGAGGCCAAGGCCGAGCTGCAGCGTGTGCTGTCCAAGGCCAACTCAGAAGTGGCCCAGTGGAGGACCAAATACGAGACGGACGCCATCCAGAGGACCGAGGAGCTGGAGGAGGCCAAGTGAGTCCCCGCGGCACCCCCAACCCTGACTCTAAGAGAGGAAGGAGCAACAAATAGCACCTGGGTGGGGACAGACAGAGTGGGCACGGAAGAGAGACTTGAGGTGGGAAAACTGTGGTGGGCAACAGAGGAGCGTGAAAGAGAGCCTGGATCCTGCACTCTGAGTGAACCCTGGCTGGCCCTGACTCACTTCCTGTGACGGGCGAGCTTTTGGCCCGGGTTATACCTGATGCTCACGTATAAGACGAGCAAAAAGCTTGTTGGTCAGAGGAGCTACCGCCGATCAGCCTGGGTGGGGAGGGCTGGGGGCTCCCACACAGATGCCACTGCTGGTAGTGGGGAGACTCTGCTCTAGGCACTCACAGCCTTGGCTCCCTGGAGGGTTCCATGGCCTGAAGGGCTGCTCAGTGTTCCAGAAAGCTACAAGGAAGGACTGAGTCCTCCTCATCTGGCAGTTAAGGGAGGCGGTGGTCCCACGCCCTGCTGTTCCCAAGTAGAGTCACACATACACACCCAACTGCCCTGGGCAGGAAGAAGCTGGCCCAGCGGCTGCAGGACGCCGAGGAGGCCGTCGAGGCCGTCAACGCCAAGTGCTCCTCGCTGGAGAAGACCAAGCACCGGCTGCAGAACGAGATCGAGGACCTGATGGTGGACGTGGAGCGCTCCAATGCGGCCGCCGCCGCCCTCGACAAGAAGCAGAGGAACTTCGACAAGGTGGGCCCAGGCTGGGGGCCCCGGCCAGGGGGCAGGGCAGGCGGGCGGCAGTCGGGAACGTCCCCCTCAGAGGCAGAGCCTGAGCCCAGGAGAGGGGCCAGGGCGCCCCTGGACGGCGAGGCCGGGGCCGGGGCTGCGCAGTGAGCCGCGTCGCGTCTCTGCAGATCCTGGCCGAGTGGAAGCAGAAGTACGAGGAGTCACAGTCGGAGCTGGAGTCCTCGCAGAAGGAGGCACGCTCACTCAGCACCGAGCTCTTCAAGCTCAAGAACGCCTATGAGGAGTCTCTGGAGCACCTGGAGACCTTCAAGCGGGAGAACAAGAACCTGCAGGGTGCGGGGCGGGAGACCCAGAAGGGGCGGGGGTTGGGGGGGGCGGTGTCGGCAAGGGGCGCCACCCAGCGGCTCCTAGAGACGTGCACCCCCCCCACCGTGGGCCCAGGGCAGCCCCCAGCTGAGCGGCCCTCCTCTCCCACAGAGGAGATCTCCGACCTGACTGAGCAGCTGGGTTCCAGTGGAAAGACCATCCATGAGCTGGAGAAGGTCCGCAAGCAGCTGGAGGCAGAGAAGCTGGAGCTGCAGTCGGCCCTGGAGGAGGCTGAGGTAAGGGCCTGGCTCTGCCTGAACCACTGCCTGGGACCTTCTCCTACCCCCCCTCTCCACCCCCATGATCCTGTCTCTGACTCCCCACTCTCCCTCAACTGGGGGTGACACTGACCCAAGACAAAAGATATTAGCTCATTATTCATACATAATCCAATGTCATCTACCCACTTCCATGACTAACCTCCAAAGCCAAGGTCTACATAAGGGAAATGCCACAACCTAATCATAAGCCATAGGTTTTGTTTCCCACCGGGTTTATAAAGTTGAAACCGGGCCATCTAACAACTCCCCAGACAGGGATGGGAGCATGGGCTCCAGAATCAAACAGACCTGAGTTTGAAATTTGGCTTCAGGACCTCTACTGTGACATTGGACAAATTCCTTAACCTCTCTGTACCTCAGTTTTCTCATCTGTGAAATGGCATGACCTGTACCTACCTCATGAGATATTTTACACATAACTATTATGAAGATTCAACAAGGTAACACACTTAAGCACTTAATATATATTATCTGTTGTAACTGTTCATTTTTAAGAGGCTTGTGATAGCCCTGAAATTTAGGGCTTCTAACATTTTTCACTACAGAGTGAGGGACCTGGGACACAGAGAAAAGTTTGTTGATATAAAAAATCCTTTCCTTTTCTATGATTTTTTTTTTTTTTTTTTTTTTTTGCTTTTTAGGGTCTCACCCATGGCATATGGAGGTTCCCAGGCTAGGGGTTGAGTTGGAACTACAGCTGCCAGCCTACACCACAGCCACAGCAACTGCGGATCCTTAACCCATTGAGCAAGGCCAGGGATCGAACCTGCAACCTCATGGTTCCTAGTCAGATTTGTTTCCACTGTGCCACAATGGGAACTCCTCCATGATATTTTAGGTAGGTCAGGATCATGCAATGTTGGTGCTGGAGGGTCTTGGCAATCATGAGGTCAAAACAATTACCTTGACAGAAGAAGCCCAAGAATATCCAGTACTTCCTCCCCCAGAGCACCTGAGTGGCCTGAGATGCAGGTCTCACCCTGCCATCTCTTTCCAGCTCTCCCTCTCCAGGCTGACACCTTGCATCTTCTCAGCCTCCCTCCCCTCATGCCCAGAGTCCTGACTCCCTCACACCTTCTCTCCCTATGCTCCTCCAGGCCTCCCTAGAGCATGAAGAGGGCAAGATCCTCCGGGCCCAGCTAGAGTTCAACCAGATCAAGGCAGAAATTGAGCGGAAGCTAGTGGAAAAGGATGAGGAGATGGAGCAGGCCAAACGCAACCACCTGCGGGTGGTGGACTCGCTGCAGACCTCCCTGGATGCAGAGACACGCAGCCGCAATGAGGCCCTGCGGGTGAAGAAGAAGATGGAGGGCGACCTCAACGAGATGGAGATCCAGCTCAGCCACGCCAATCGCATGGCCGCCGAGGCCCAGAAGCAAGTCAAGAGCCTGCAGAGCTTGCTGAAGGTACACGGAGAGTCTTGGAAGCAGGAAGTCCCCTCACCCAGAGTGGGGCAGTGGCCAAGTTGGGTAGTGGTGTCCCATCACAGCTCCTGATCCCTCCTGCCCCTGGGCCACTGCAGACTCCCCCCCCCCCCCCGCCAAGACCCCTCCTAGCCGCCACCGTGGGCTCTCCCGGGCATCCAGAGGCCAGCTCCCTCTCACACGCCCACTCTCGTGATGTGCAGGACACCCAGATCCAGCTGGATGACGCGGTTCGTGCCAATGATGACCTGAAGGAGAATATTGCCATCGTGGAGCGGCGCAACAACCTGCTGCAGGCCGAGCTGGAGGAGCTGCGGGCCGTGGTGGAGCAGACAGAGAGGTCCCGGAAGCTGGCTGAGCAGGAGCTGATTGAGACCAGCGAGCGGGTGCAGCTGCTGCACTCCCAGGTGAGAAGGTCGGGGGAACCTACCAAGTGGCAGAGCTGGGACATGCAGTGATGTTCTGAACCAGATGCCCTGAGTAAGCATTTGTCCAACCAGGATCATAAGTTATTCATCTCTTGGGCCAATTCACATCTTTTTTTTTTTTTTTTTGGTCTTTTTGCCATTTCTTGGGCTGCTCCCACGGCATATGGAGGTTCCCAGGCTAGGGGTATAATCGGAGCTGTAGCTGCCAGCCTACACCAGAGCCATAGCAACGTGGGATCTGAGCCTCACCTGCAACCACAGCTCACAGCAACGCCGGATCGTTAACCCACTGAGCAGGGGCAGGGACCGAACCCGCAACCTCATGGTTCCTCGTCGGATTCGTTAACCACTGCGCCACAACAGGAACTCCACATCTGTTAATCATGGTTGTGGAACCACTGCCTTGAGAAGGAGATCTACACTTACAAGTTAAGAGAGTCATGGTTGATTGGTGATGCCTGCCAAAGTCACAGATCTGGGAGTCATGGAATGCATGTTGTTACATGATAGTCTAGATCAAGAAGACAGCCTCAGCTTGCACTTAAAAATGGGACTTTGGGGGAGTTCCCATTTTGGCTCAGTGGTAACAAACCTGACTAGTGTCCATGAAGATGAAGTTTCGATCCCTGGCCTCACTCGGTGGGTTAAGGATCTGGCGTTGCTGTGAGCTGTGGTGTAGGTCGTAGATGAGGCTTGGATCCTTCATTGCTATGGCTGTGGCATAGACCAGCAGCTGCAGCTTCAATTTTACCCCTAGCCTAGGAACTTCCATACGCCACAGGTGTGGCCCTAAAAAGAAAAAACAAACAAGCAGACTTTCAAAGTTTAAAGAAAGCAAAACTGCATCTATTTGTAAACCAATTCTCCACAGCACCCCATTTTTCTGCAGTCCCATAACACAGCTATACACAGCAGTGGGGTTTTGTGTCCATCTTACTCCTGTGGAGTTGTGCTCCATCGTCTAGTAAGTATAGGGATGACATCACCCACTGACCTGGTCCTCTTTTCCTTAGCCTACTATACTACTTCTGTAACTATAATCACTTTTAGGATATTGTCTTGGTTTAAAAAGTTGTTCTCAGGAGTTCCTGTCGTGACTCAGGGATTAACGAACCCGACTAGTATCCACAAGGATGCGGGTTCCATCCCTGACCTCACTCCATGGGTTAAGGATCCGGCATTGCTGTGGCTCTGGTGTAGGCTGGCAGCTATAGCTCTGATTGGACCCCTAATCTGGCAACTTCCATATGCTGCAGGTGTGGCCCTAAGACAAAAAGACCAAAAAAAAAAAGTTGTTCTCATTTTTCTTGGGATGTTTTCCCACTCCTGCATAGACATGTTACTAAAGAGCTCGGGAGTAGAACTAAGACCCTTTCCTGCTTGAAGTCTCCCTTCAGAGCTGAGTCATTTTAGACATAACATTTAGAACATATCTATTTCCATAGGTAAAGAGAAAGCAAATGCAACACAAGGACAATACAAAAATATGGAAGACATATTTTCAAAAGATGATCGGTTCTAATTTTCTCTGGATAAAGGTAGAGAATCAGGTGACAATTTGAGTTTTCTCTACTCATATCTAGAACACTAGCCTCATCAACCAGAAGAAGAAGATGGAGTCGGATCTGACGCAGCTCCAGTCAGAAGTGGAGGAGGCAGTGCAGGAGTGCAGGAACGCCGAGGAGAAGGCCAAGAAGGCCATCACGGATGTGAGTCCCCCCACCCCAGACTGTCTGCTCCAAGCCAGGGTCCCCTTGAGCTGGAAGACTCAGACCCTGTGTCCCGTGCACAGGCCGCCATGATGGCGGAGGAGCTGAAGAAGGAGCAGGACACCAGCGCGCACCTGGAGCGCATGAAGAAGAACATGGAGCAGACCATCAAGGACCTGCAGCACCGGCTGGACGAGGCCGAGCAGATCGCCCTCAAGGGCGGCAAGAAGCAGCTGCAGAAGCTGGAGGCCCGGGTGCGGGAGCTGGAGAATGAGCTGGAGGCCGAGCAGAAGCGCAACGCGGAGTCGGTCAAGGGCATGAGGAAGAGTGAGCGTCGCATCAAGGAGCTCACCTACCAGGTGCGGGCATGGGGGCCACGCTGGGACCGGGCCCTCAGGAGTGGATGTGAAAGCGTGTCCCTCAGTCCACCTCCTGATCCTCGAGGGCCCCACACACAGCCACCTTCCAGGAAGGCCACCCTCCTGCCCTGGCTCGAGCCCAGGAATTTTTCTAGTGATGGAAAATTTACTTCTACTTCCTGAAAGCTCTTTGAACCAGCATTTCCCCAGTTTTTGGTTTTTTTTTAATAACCTGAAGTGCTACCGTGAAGGCTTTAGGACAGTCCAAAGAAACTCCATCAGCAGGGACATTGTGTGGCATTTTAGAAATAAAAGTCAGGGAGCTCCCACTGTGGCTCAATGGATTAAGAACCCAGAATAGTCTTCTTGAGGATGCAGGTTTGATCTCTGGCCTCGTTCAGTGGGTTAAGGATCCGGTGTTGCCACAATGGGAGCAGATATGGCTCAGATCTGGCATTGCTGTGGCTGTGATGTAGGCCAGCCACTACAGCTCCGATTTGACCACTAGCCTGGGAACCTCCATATGCTGCAGGTGTGGCCCTAAAAAGAAAGAAAAGTAAAGGATGGGAGAAGATTTTGATCTTCCATGGAACTTGTGGGACAATAGATAGAAGGCCTTAGAGGGAAAAAGAAAATCCCAGAATGTTCTAAGACCTCCATCTGCATAGCTCAGAGCTTTTGCCTTTGATCTATGATTTTCACAGTGTGCCTGGGCAGGAAGGACAGAGAAAGGGGGTACTGGTCCATTTGACAGCTGGATATAAGAGGCACAGGAAAGAGATACAGATGTAGAACCACAGGTATACTGTGGACATGAGTGGAAATGGTGCCCTAGCACATACCAATTAGGAATGATCAGGTGACATTGGAACCACTGATCCTGGTGCCCAAAACCTGGCCCAGGATCAAAATATTAGAATAATGGGCTGTGATGAACTAAAATGGTCTGGATTAAGATAATCCCTTCTTTCTGCATTCCTCATTGGCCTTTCTGGTCACTGTAGAATCACTGCCCAGGAGCACCTATGGAGCTTCAGGTTGGAGCTGGAACAGCCCAACTGTCTCCATATTATCAGATGAAGAAATTGTGTTTGGTTCTGAGCCCCTTCTTGCATTTCCAGCTTTGGGGCCACAGCCCTCCTTGCTTTTTAGGTCTGAACTGAGGACCTTGCCATGGCCCTTTGACCTATAAGTAGCATCAGAGATGAAATCTCCCCACCACCTCTTTGACCTGCTCATTTGAGGGAGGGGCAGCTAAGGCATCGGGAGAAGAAGGGGTGATGAGGGAGGGAAAGATGGTTGCTTGTGGTCCTCACCCCAAACTGGCTTCTCCCGCCCATCTGCCCCCAGACGGAAGAGGACAGGAAGAACCTGCTGCGGCTACAGGACCTGGTAGACAAGCTACAGCTGAAGGTCAAGGCCTATAAGCGCCAGGCCGAGGAGGCGGTGAGTGACCCTGTGGGGCCTGGGCCTGGAGAGGCAGGTAGCTGGTCTCCAGGATGGGAGGCTAAGAACCCCTGGCCCCTCTCCCTCATCCTGCCACCCCCGAACCCCCACAGGAGGAACAGGCCAACACCAACCTGTCCAAGTTCCGCAAGGTGCAGCACGAGCTGGATGAGGCGGAGGAGCGGGCGGACATCGCCGAGTCCCAGGTCAACAAGCTTCGGGCCAAGAGCCGTGACATTGGCGCCAAGGTGGGTCCCTCCCCAGACTCCGCTACTCACCCCCATAGCAGCGCATGCCCCAGGACATCAGCGCCCCTCAGAATGGGCACCCCTCGCCTTGTGTTTGGATAGCCCTGAGGGCCCTGCAGCCCCCACACCTGAGAATCCCCCCACCTGCTCAGAGGAGCCCCCTACGGACTGGTACCTCCTTAGCAAGCCCAGGCCCACCCCTCAAACCACAAGGACCCCTAGATGGGACCCCAAGATCCCTGAGGCCTGAACCTCTCCCCCTAAGGGGATCTCCCTCGGGCCCCTGAAAGCCCTGGAGATTCCTCCCCAAATTTTATCCCTCTTGCCAGCTGCCCCCTCACACCTTTTATTCTTTCTCAGCAAAAAATGCACGATGAGGAGTGACTGCCTGTGGAACCTCGCTCTCACTGACCTATAATAAACATGAGCGCCAGACTCTGCCTGAGCCCCTGTTCTTCCTGCTGGCCAGCCAGGAGCTGTCCTGGCCTCCTGGGGGGGAGGTCGGCCCCACCCCATGTCAGAGCCAGGGGAGCCAAGACCCCCCACAGCTACAGAGGAGGAAACTGAGGCCCAGAGAGGTGATGTGTCCTCTCCCTGATGCAGTAGAGCCGGGAGTCCCGGTTCTGCTCAGTCAACCATACAAGGGACAAAAGGGAGAAATTTCAAAAGTGGAGAGAACAGGGAGTTCCCATTGTGGTGCAGCAGAAATGAATCCAACTAGGAACCATGAGGTTGTGGGTTTGATCCCTGGCCTCACTCAGTGCGTTAAGGATCCGGCGTTGCCATGAGCTGTGGTGTAGGTTGCAGGTGCAGCTCGGACCTGACATTGCTGTGGCTCTGGTGTAGGCCGGTAGCTGTAGCTCAGACTGGACGCTTAGCCTGGGAACCTCCATATGCTGTGAGTGCAGCCCTAAAAAAAAGACCAAAAACGTGGAGAAAACAAAGGTACCAAAGGGTGCAGCAATTGTAGACACAGGAGACAGAATTCAGTGCTGAAGCCGAAGCTACCCTCCATCTGCCTGCCTCTGAAGTCACAGGAATTAAAGGCGTTCTGGGACAGCATTTTCCTCCAAAATGAATTTCCCACTGATGCTGGAAGAGGCTCAGAGCTGGCTGGGGATGGAGATGCAGAGAAAGCAGGTGGTACAGGTCCCTTTCTGTCAGCCCTGTAGAAGTAAGCCCCAGGGAGCCCCCCTCGCCATCCACTCCAGGTGCAGTTGACTGGGGTCCAGGTCTGTGGGCCATGCCTCACTATGAGGGCAGCCTGAGACTCTGGGGCCAGCTGATGCCAGGCTGAACTGCTGCCCTGTGCGGACCAAACCAGGCCCCTCCTGTCTCATCATGACCCCTCACCAGACACAGATGAGCAGGGCACACCATACACTGCACGTCTGCTCCCTCTGAGCTCCTGCCAGAGACAGGCTGGCTAAGGTCACACAGCCGCTCAGGGGCAGAGCTGGGCCTGACCCCACTCTGCTCTAAGTAAACCTCTGCCTCCTACTGGACTTTACGGCCAGGCTCTCCTGACCACCTTCCCATCCCCTCACTGGCCCCCCAGCTCCTGGACTCCCCTGGCCAAGCCCTTTCTATCCCTCCTCTGAAGCCTTGACTGCCCCCTGCCCAAGGTGGGTCACCAGTCTTGAGACTGGCCTGTACATAAAGTCCTGAGAACTGAGCAGACACCAGAGAAACACAAAAGCCAATCAGTTCTAGCCCTGGAGAGGCTACCATCTCTGATGAGCCAGGACCTGAGGAAGGAGATCGATAACCTGGGGGCAGGAAAAGCCAAGACCAAGAGAGGCCAGTGGTCAGCACCAGGGGGAGCAGAATACCACTACCAGAGTTCTGGGTTCAGGTGGGGTTTGGGGACCAGGGCCTGCATCTGGAAGGAGCACCCTAGAAGAAGGAAGGTACTTCAGGGCAGGGATGCACAACATTGCAGAGGGGCTAGCAAGTCAGCTTGGATAAGCTAGGCCATGCTTGGCTCTGCGGGGCTGGGCAGAGATGGCCCCGCAGCACTGGGCTGCCATGAGACGGGCACGGCTAACTCCAAACTGCCCCTTAGCCATGACTACCCTTTACTAAACCATCTTCCCATCTTTGAGCACTCAAAACAGGCCTGTTGGTGGCCTCTGAATCCCAGAGGCCCAGCGTGAGTTCTGCATGCGGGAGATCCTTGGACAATGTCTGCTGAGGGGCTAGCAAGCTGGAAACATGGACCCACTAGTGGAGGGAGATGGAGATGAGGCTGGGCCATTTTTCCTGAACTATAGGGGGCTCAGTACAATGTCCAGAACACCTGTTTAGATGTTAGGAGAACTAGGTTCCAGCCCTTTGTCACAGATAAAGAGGTCACTTCTGGAAGTTCCCATTGTGGCTCAGTGGTAATGAACCTGACTAATATCTATGGGGATGCAGGTTCTATCCCTGGCCTTACTCAATGGGTTGAGGATCTAGCATTGCCATGAGCTGTGGTGTAGGCCGGCAGCTGCAGCTCCAATTTGACCCCTAGTCTGGGAACCTCTGTATACTCCAAGTACAACCCTAAAAAGCAAAAAAAAAAAAAAAAAAAAAGGAGGTCACTTCCCTTAACTGGGCATTTCCTCTCTTACTTGAAATGAGGGCATTAAACCAGCTGATATCTGAAGATTCGTCCAGCTCCAGCATTGGGGTCTCTCTGCCCTCTAATGCTAATCTCTTTCCTGCCACCCGTTGGCCAGGTCCTCCCCACACCACCAGGGGGGGCTCTACACACGCCCCAGGCAAGCACCTCACCTCTGAACCCACTAAGACCTGTGCGTGGGAGGCTGGGCAGAAGGGCACACACTCACACTGGGAAGGCAGGTGTGTGCCTCCTCAGACACAGAACTCTGGGTGCTCAGCCACCAGGCATATCACAAGGTCACCTTGCATGCAGTTGTGGCATGGAATCTTTGTGTTGATGGATGTCTTCAGCATCTTCAGTCTAACCCCCCACTTCCTCGTTGACCCAGTCCCAGAGAAGGGACCATGACCTGCACACACCATCCGCATGAATACACCTTAGCATTCCTTGTCTGCCTAATTTCTGGGGAAGAAGAAGACTCACCGGTAGGATCCGAAGCTTTTAATTTGGGAACGATCTGCTTCCTCCTGCACCTTCCCCTTTGTCCCTAAAACCCCCTCCCCAGCTAAGCCTCATCAGGAGCCAGATCTCAGAGCACCAGGTCCCACAGACAAGTCCCTGGTGACTTCTCAGGCCTGGCTCCATTTCTGTAGGCCTGGGGTAGGGGATCGTAGGCTACAAAGCGAGTGAATCCAAAGGAGATGTCTCTGGGCTGTGCTGTCCCCCTTTTCTGGCTGGACCTGGAAGCCAGGTAGCCCAGGGTCACTGCTGGTCCCCTGTGAAGATGGAGCCAGGCAAGGTAGGGCATGTCAGGGTGGGGTAGCTGGGGCAGGGTGGGTGGGAGTGGGGATCCCCTCTCCCCAGAACACCAGCACTCACCTTGGGTGGCCCTGGGTGCCATCTCAGTCTGGTAGATCTTAAAGGCATCATAGGCAAAGACAGAAACCAAGATGATGCCAAATACCTGTGGGAGCAGGAGCAGGGATGGCACCACAAAGGCCACCCGGCCATCAGATACTAGGGACGGGGAGGGGGTGGTATGGGGCAATGTGTGAGCTAGATCCCCGGCACTGGCTTGAGCTTGGGGCGGAGAGAGGAACAGAAAGTGTGCCACCACCAGCCAGAGGTCCTTGGGGAGCTGGAGAGCTCTGTGGGGCTGGACTCACGAAAGCAGCAATGGCAGCTCCTTCCCGGGAGGTCACAGCCGCAAAGGAAACCACCAAGAAGATGATGATGGCGCTGACACAGCGGAGGAAGTCCTGGGGATTGGGGGTGCGGAGTCAAAGGGAGGCGGAGGGCAGGGGGCATCACCCTGCGGTTTTCCAGGCTAGTCAGTGGCTTGACTCTTGGGGCTGTGAATCCCTACACGGAGACTCACTTGGACACAACATAAAGCATTGGAGAGACAGAAAGATAGAGCTCACACAGCTCCCCCAGGGAGGGAGGCAGAGGAGTAGAGAGCCACCAGGACTAGAAGCCAGGGGCCTGAGCTGGGGCCGGGCCTGGATGAGGGAGCAGAGGTAGGGGATGTGGGCCAAAGCGGTGTTTGGATGCAAGGTGCGGGGGCCAGACTCCATACTCACCCAGGAAAAGGAGAGGGGCTAGGAGAGGAGAGGGAAAGTCAATGCTCAGAAGAGACTAAAGGGACCAGAATGGGGTGGGCGAGGCAGGGTCCCTCACCAGACAGGGCCAGTTCAGCCGGTCAAAGCGCTGGTAGTACTGGGTGGCATAGAGGAAGAGGAAGGCGAGCGTGATGAAGAACTCCAGCAGCGCGGCAGCCATGTAGGCGGAAATGGAGGCCGTGAAGCAGATGAAGATGATGAAGGTCAGGACCTGCAGGACCGAGGGGGGGAAGCTTACCAGGGAAGGGATGCAGGTACAGCCAGGCCTTTGCCTTCCCCTTGTCAGAAGTTCCCTCGGCCTGCCCCACCACCCGGCCTTAGAGGTCTCCCCATCCCTGGTGGTAGGAGCCACATCCAGGGCCTTTGCCCATCAGTGGCTGTCTCCAGCCTCCTGCCTCTGCCAGCCCTGGCTGCCCCTGCCCCAGGATCCCAGCAGCCCCAGCAGTTTGGCCAAGCTGCATGGCTCCGGGGGGCACTATTGTATGAGAGCCACAAGAGAGGGGTCCCCTTTGAACATAGAGAACAATGGGAACACCGCCCCCTGGAGTGGTGCCCACAGCAGCCTGCAGTGCCAGGAGGGACCCCTGCCCTTAACACTTTCCCCACTTCCAGATGCTTAAAACTCCTCTAACAAGGACCAGAGCCTCTGGTTCCACGCCAACAGGCAAGGTTTAAAAAGCCGATGCTTCACGGGGGACTCTGGGGTCCCTTCAGCTCTGATGATATAGGACGGCATATGTGCAAAAGACTTAAGTTCACACTCAGGTCTTGCTAAGTGACACGGGGAAGATCGTTTCCTGAGGACAGACGTTCATAGGGAGCAGGCAACAGATAAAGAGGGGCTGCAGGAATTCTGCCCTTTTTGATAGTGGAAAAGGCCAAGAAGAGGCCATCTTAGAGCTCAGGGAAAGGCTGGCTGGTGTCACCCCTGTCCCATTCCTGTGCCTCACACTCCCCAATGTCCCAGAGAGCTGTCCTCTAACTTCAATCCTTCCTGCTGCAACTGAAGCCTACTGTGACCACCTCCAGATGGAGAGGCAGCAAGAAGACAGGGGAGGAGATACAGGGAGGGGAGCGGGGCAGGAGGGGTGTCTGTGAGGCTGGGGAGGGAGGCGGCTGAGGGGTGAGCCCTGGCTGGTGGGGGGGGGCAAGGCTGGGAGACGAGGGTTCCAAGTTGGGGAGGCAGCTGTTACCAGCTCAGTTTCCAGCAGGATGCCTTTGAGGGAGGAGAGGAAGTTCTTGTCCACGGCGAAGCCCTGGAGCCCTGCAGCTGCCACCTCTTCACGGGGCCGGTCCCGGCGATCCCAAGCACTGAGCATCTCCACCGGGCCCACCGGGCGCAGCCCCCTACTGCCACCAGCCCAGGAGGGGAAACAGGAAGATGGAAACCTGGAAAGATGGGGACGCAGACAGGCGCAGGAAGACACTGCGAGAAACCTGAAAGTGAAGCAAAACCTGAAAGTGAAGTGGGCAGGCCTGCTGTGGGGCCCAGAGAAGGCGGCTGTAGGGTTGCGGAGGAGGCTTGCCCAGATGGGCCTTCACGCAGCTGCTGGGAGTGTCCTGCTGGTGGCTGCACTGCCCCCCAGGAGGCACATGGGAAGGGAGGGGCAGGGAAGGGGGGAGTGGTCAACCCTCCCCTCACTCAGAGCCCAACCCTGCTGCTGAGGGCAGAAGAGGGAGGGGGGAGGAGGAGGTCCTCGGAGAAACTGGGAGGAGCTGAGAGGTGACCCAGAAGCATTTGGACTAGGAGCCCCCAAGGACCCAAGCCTGAGGAAGTCTGTGTCCCCCTTCCCTATCCTTAAACCTCTTCCTCACCGTCCTCTCTCCCAGTTCCTTTTTAGGGAGGGTGGGAGCTGGAGCCCAGCCCAGGCAGCAGCCCCTGGACCAAGCTACAGCAGCCAAAACTGAGGACAAAGGCAGATTGTTGGGGGGACAAGGGGGCGCTGTGTGCCTGCTGCAGTGCCTCAATGGGCCTCTGTCTCTCCAGCATGCCAGGAGGGCAGCCTGACCCCCACCCCAGTGTTGACGGCTGGGCCAGGGATCCAGGGAAGGGGAAGGCTGAGGGGGGCCCAGCGGAAACTCTGGAGGGCAGCGGGAGAGGGCAGTAGGTGAGGGCTGCCAGTGGGGAGGAGAAGGGACCAGGCTGGGGACCACAAGATGCTCAGGCACGAGGGATGCCAACAACAAATTAGGCCACTTTTAAATACAGATGATTTATTTGGATAATTCTCCTCATGCTCAGGAACAGTCTCTTCCTCAGAGGCACCCATGTCAAAAGTAACTACACCAGGATGTATAAAATAGAGCATCCAAAGTAGGTGCTTACCGAGTGTTTCATGAATGAATGAATGAATGAATGAGCAAACGAATGAACGAAATGAAGGGTTCTCCATGGCGAAGGGGAAAATATCAGAAAGTGCCTGTGCTGTACCAGGGCAGCTGGGGATGGGAGGAAAGAAGAGATGGAAACAGGCAGAGCTTTGAAGACCTTTCCCAGGAGGAAATGCCAGGACACCAGCCTCCAGGGGCCATAAGCAGCCACTATTCCCCTGGACTCACTTTGCATTTCCCATCCACTTCAAAAAGTGCAAAGTGCGGTCCCCCCAAAAGTCCTTTCCCAAGATCCTGAGACTTTGGTTGTGCTTTGGAGGGGTTGAATGCTCCGGCATCCTAGCTCACAGTGGCAGGTGGTTGTACACCCAGCTCCAGCGTTCGACCAGAGCCCAGCCATGGGTGGCTCCATTAGGCCATCACACGGGGCCGCACACACACGCAAGCCAGGGAGACTTGGTAGAGCCTGGGCTCCAGGCAGTAGTTATCGTGGGCGCCCTGCTGTCCAGGGCACGGCCGCCGGTAGAAGACGGTCTGGTTGTGGTACAGCAGCTCTGAGTTACCCAGGGGATCCATGTGGGAACCCGTCTGGAGGCTGACACAGTGTGGACACAGGCAACGAGCATGGTACAGGTCCTGCGGCAGCCGGTTCAAGTCTCTGTCCAACCTGTGGGGGTGGCAAGCATCAGGTCCTGGAGGGAGGCTGGCCGGCAGATGGGGGATGGGCTGGGAGCAGGGAGGGCCAGAGTAGAAATGCCAGGGCTGTCAGGGGCCTGGCTTCTTGTCCCAGCTCTGGTACCCACCTGCTGGGTAGTTTGAATAAGCCTCCCTTCTTCTGGGGTTTATTTTCCCCAACTGTAAGGGAGGGTCGGGGATGGATGAAAGACTTTCCAACTGATCCCACTCTAAGGGCAGCACAAGCTGGTGGACAACTCCTGCCTGAGCCTCTACCAGACCTGCTCAGCTTCCATGTGATATATATATGCTGGGCTCTAGCATGAGGTTTCTTTGTGTAATTGTTATTCTACTTTCAGTGCTTTTTTTTTTTTTTTTTTAATTTTAAGGTGAAATCTGCTCTTAGATCGGGAAGTACAAGAAAGCATCCAGTGGGAGTTCCTGTTGTGACCCGACTAGTATCCATGAGGATGCAGGTTCAATCCCTGTCACCTATCAGTGGGTTAAAGATCTGGATCCAGCATTGCCCTGAGCTGCACTGTAGGTCGAAGATGTGTCTCAGGTCTGGCGTTGTTGTGGCTGTGGTGTAGGCCGGCAGCTACAGCTCCAGTTATCTGATTGGACCCCTAGCCTGGGAACCTCCATATGCGGCTGTGGATGTGGCCCTAAAAAGCAAAAAACCAAAAAAGCATCAAGTAAAGGTTGCCGACCACCTCTAGATACCAATGTGCTTGTATTATAAGCACATGTAAGAGTGGATACTAAGACACTGACTTACTCTGAAAGGATATCATGGCCCCCCAAAGACACGAAAAGCAGGTCCTGCAAAGGTTTGGGACTTTAGAAGCCCAGTGGGAAACAGCCGCTTGGTCAGAAAACCATCTTCCAAACAGACAGGCCTTAGCAAACTGGGGCTCTTTTGCTGGTGCAGCATCACCTAGAGTGGGTTCCCTAATAAATATGGTGCAGCAGAAGGGGGTCTGTGGCCAAATAGGTCTGGGAAGTACTGAGTTTAATGGTCTCTTCTCTGCAGACCTGAACCTGCTGAGCACACTGGGAACCCCCAAGGGGTGGGGGCTGTAGCAGCTTTCCCCACATTTACTTGACATCATCGCTTCTTTTCTGAGGAGCAGCTTGTAGGACAAGGGTTGCAAAGAACACCCTTTGGGGAAGACTAGTCCGGTGGTTATTGGGGGTTCGCATTCTCCCAATCAGGAGTCTAGACCCCAGCTGAGTCAGCCAATTAGCACCCAACCCCCTCAAGGGGCTCCCACCTCTTTGGATTTAGCCCAGAACCCAGCCAATCCCCTGAGACTACTTCAAAGCATCGTAACAAGCTGGAGTCTCCACCATGGATCTACTGCCAGTCAAAGCTGACCCCCTCCCTACCCACAGACCTTCTCCATCCATCCATTCCCAAAGCCAAGGTTAAGCCAGAACTAGACTTATAGCGAGTGGGAACACAGACTCCCCATGAAGACACAAGACAAAGGAGAAGTGTTGGGGATCCCTGAGGCACTCATTTTTAATTTTTAAATTCATTATCCTGATTTCAGTGCTTCCTAATGTTTTTTACATCCTGACACAAATAGTGAATTAGAATATATGCATGGCACACAGAGAAAAAATAAGACTGCTCAGGATGAAGGGTTCCCGTCATGGTGCAATACAAATGAATCCAACTAGGAACCTTGAGGCTTCTGGTTCGATCCCTGGCCTCACTCAGTGGGTAAAGGATCTGGCATTGCTGTGAGCTGTGGTGTAGTTCACAGACACAACTTGGCTCCTGCGTTGCTGTGGCTGTGTTGTAAGCTGGCGGCTGTAGATTTAATTCAACCCCTAGCCTGGGAACCTCCTTATGCCACAAGTGTGGCCCTAAAAACAAAAACAAACAAGCAAAAGACTGCTCAGGATGAAAGATAACCAGCCTGAAGCTCAAGCCCCAACACCTCCCACCCAAAGCAGAGGGAGGGTTTTAATCTCTTCATATACTCTCTTCCATTCATGGCTCAGGGCCTTTGGTATTGGGCAGCTTCAGGCCTATATCGTACATTGTTATTCCCTGATATTTTAGTTAGAAAAATGTGGCCACTGTAGGAAAAAAGAAGAAGGATGGGGGTGGAGGGGAAGAGAAGTAGAGACAATAAAGGGAGCAAACCAACATTTTCTGTACTAAGTGCAGATTTTTCACACCTTATTTCATACGATCTGCACCATTAGCCATGAGATATTATTTCGTTTTGCAAGTGGGAAAAAACTGAGCTTTGAACCCTTTTGTAATTGGCTCATAGTCACCCAATAAGAGTCAGAGCCAGGCCCCCTCTAACACCCAAACTTAACAGCCTCCCTGAGGTTAAAAGGGGAAAGGTAGGCTGGAATCGGGTGGAACTCCCCTGGTCCCTCACACACATTCTGACTGGCACAGAGCAGGCATTCAGGAGGGGACAGGGGCCCGAGGACTCACTCGTATCTCCAAGGGGCAATGGATCTGCTGTTGAGGGGTCCGTCTTCACTTGCCTTGCAGGATTCTGGGTGGGGAGTGGGGCTAGCCATCTCCAGAGGAGGCATGAGCACAGCATTCTGCTTCAGCCACTCTTCTATGGGGTTCTGTCCTTTGCTGGGGCAGCAGTTGGGCCAGTGGGGACAGCCCTTCTGGGACCGCAAATGGAAGGTGTGGGTTCCCATGACCATTGCCAAGAACGCAACTGCCTGCAAGAAAAGGCCAGTGAGAAAACTGCTCCCATTGGTCTGGTTGTCCCCTTCCCCAGCTGTTCCCTGGGATCCTGATTTTCTGCCCCACCTAGGAGCTCCCTCCACCTCCAGCCACCTCTCTGCTCCTGTCCCAGCTCAGCACCATCCCAGCAGGGCCACTGCGCACTCTTACCTGGTACATGCTGGCTGCTGCTGGCCCAGCCTTGCTGCTGTGCTGCCTGACAGCAGGACCCTGTAGAAGCAGGTTGACTGGAGCAGTTTAGGAGTCCTGGTTTTATTTTCAGCAAACCTGTTTTGTTTATTCAAATTTATTTCCACTACCTTTTGGAGGGTGTGACCTGAGATTAAAAAACAAAACAACCCCCCCCCCCAAAAAAATCGACAAACTTGAAAGTGTTTCCAAAAGCTACTTTAAATGCTAGACTCCTGGAAGTTGTGATTAACATCATTGTAAGTCCCGTAGCCTATTGGGTAAACTTTGTTCTTTGCATCTTTCCGGGCGTGGGGTCAATGCAACAGCATCCTACTATTTTGTGCCTTTGAGAACTGGCATTATGGGCATTTCCCTGGTTCCTTTGGTACCCAGAATTAGGGAACATCATCCGGTCTCTCACCAAGAGGCATCGTTTCTATGATCCCTGCTGCTTCCACCCAGAGTCTTTTCTCTTCTCTTTCTTCTTATTTATCCTCCTGATCACCCATCTTAGTGGACATTTCCCCTCTAACCCCTTGTTCTCTGATCCTTTCTGTTCTCTGACCCTTCCTCATCTTTGATGACCCTGACTTCTTTGACCACGATCATCTAGGACTTAGAGCCATTGTCCATCACCCGCTCCCTAACTTCCCCCTCGAGCTCCTTGGGGGTCACCCCATTCCCATCCCCACCCCTACTTTCCCACACTTCCTCTGGGCTAGCGATACAGACCTAAGCCCACAGCTTGCCAGGAAGGCCCGGACCCCATCAGTCTGTTGCTTTGTTGTACAGGGTCTGGTGGAAGAAGCTGTAGGTGACTGTTCCCATCTCATGAATGACAAGACCGAGCCAGGAAGAGAAGGGGCAAGGGGACATCCTCAGCAGAGACCTAACAGGAGCACCCAGCTCCCAGATCAAGATCCCTGCTGGGCCTTGGGGATAAGGACTGTGGCTGAGGGAACTGTCACTCTCAGGCTGTGGAGCAAGCCCACCCAGTCTCAGCTCCAGGGGCTACCACTGTCAGCCAGGACAGGGATATGTGTGCTCTGGCAAGGCTCCAGCTGGGCCTGGCCCCAAAGACATGGGTCAGCCAGGGGCCACCCCATCTGGGAGGCTCTTTGCCTACTTCCTTCCAGTCTTCTTTTCATCCTTGCTCGCCAACCCCCCTCATCCCCACACCCACGACCCCCCCACCCCGCAAGCCAACACACTCATACACAGACATTGTCTCTAGAATGATGTTTCCTGATTTGCATGTGCTTTCCCTTAGAAAATACTCCTCTGGTAACCAGGGACTCAGGAAATAAACAAAGAGAACCAGGAATAACTTAAACTCAGGGTGAGAAGGAATCCTTTGAATGCTTCAGAACAAGGCAGCCCCAAAGCAGCAGGGCATTCTGGGGAAGGGAGAGAAGCTGCTCTGATGAGTTTGGGGAACCTAGAAGTGGAGGAGGGATGGGGCTTAGGGGAAAGAGGTGGTGGCTGGGAGAGCAGGGGCACTTAGGAAGAGCACTAAGGCCAGGAATACAGCGCCCTGCTCCCACTCTCTGCCCCATTCTCTGCCCCTGGGCTCCCAGGCCCCCTCTCTTTTCCAACCACTGCTGGCCTTAGCTCCTGGGCATCGTGTGCCAGAACAGTGCCAAGCCCTGCACACACATCAGCTCATTTTACCCTAATAATAAAACCATGACATGGAAATTATTATCCCCATATGAAGATGAAGAAACTAGGACCCAAAGAAACCAAGTAACGTAATCAAGGCCACACAATTAGGAACAAGCAGAACTGGCTTCCCACCCCATCTCTGACCAGCTCCAAATCTAAGTTCCTGGCATGGAGATGCCACATGGTGCTGACCCCTGATTGGCTGCAAATAGAAGGGAAGCCCCCCCTACCCCCACAGTGCGGGCTTTCCCACTCGCCTGTGGTGGGCTGAGGCAGGTGTCACCTGAACCTGCCTGAGGCCCTAGGGCATGCCCACCCACACAGGCATTCAGCCCTGCTGGCCGGGTTCCACAGATCCAGCTTCTTCCTTCCCAGCCCTTGGTCTGGCACATGGCCCCAGGGTGGCATCTGGTATTCCTGGGCAGCCCCCAATACTAGAAAAGACTCTGAGGGGGCAGTGTTCTTCCAGAAGAACTGGAAACCTAAGGGTCTCCCCCAAACCAATCAGAGCCTCAGACCCTGACCCTGGACCAGAGCTCTTGATCTTGGCCTCCATCCAGGACAGGGTGCTCGAAAGAGCTGGAAGTGATCCCAGCTACTTGTTTTATTTGCTGATGCTGCAAAGGATCCACATTGGTTGCACGAGACATGCCCTCCAGGAGGGGATTTTGGGGTATCCCCCTGCCTCTGTGTGGACCAGGACCTCCTCTGAGGAAAGCCCTGAAGAGCCGAGGGAGGACCCTTGAAGCACACAGTCTCCCCCGGGGTTGGTCATCATAGTCTCCCCTGTGATGAGCAGCCCTGACCCAGAACCTGCGCTCCGAGTTGCACACACACACCCCCGCCCCCTCCCACTTGCTCAGTCTCAGCCCTTATCTCAGTCGCACCTGTGGGTCTCCTCAGGGTGACTCCCTGCCATGAGAAACATTTTCCAGAGGGTTTTCCTCCTGGGGTGACTAGTTTGGGAATCCCTGAGTCACTTCAGCTTCCAGGGAATCCTTGGGGGCGTGGGGAGATAGGGGTGGCAATGGGGAGAATGCTGGAGAGGGAAGCAGAGGAAAATTTGCCCAGTACCTGACATCAAGGGTGCCTCCCCATGTGTCCTCATCTGCCTGGGCCTGACCAGTTGGCAGTCCCACCCAGAGCCTCTGGAAAGTGATCAGCCCTGGGCAGGGAAGATATGATAGGGGGTACTCCACCTTGGCCAGGAAAGCTTGCAAGATGCTGTCCTGACCTTCCTCAGAAAATCATTCAAGTTCTCACCCCACCCACTGCCTTGAAGTCCTGCCCCTGCCCTTAACCAGCTCTTCTCCTATAGGGCTCTCTCTTCTCATTTGCAGAAATGTGGGTGTTTGGAGGGAGGGAGGTTGGGAAGCGGTGGGATGGCGGTAGCAACCTGCATGGCCACAAAAGGGCCAACCAGCCTGGCAGCTCCTGAAATAGTGCTGAAAGCATAGGACTCCCCTGGGCCTATTGAAGCTCATCTGTGCTCACCTGATGGGAGGAAGGGGCACTGGTGGTTAAAATGCTGAAATACTTCTGACCCTGCTAGTAAACAGATGCTGTGCTCAGTGCTGGAGCACCCCCACGCCACAGCCTCCCTGTGATCCTGCAACTAAATGGGAGCCAGATGGGGACCTCTAGGACAGGTTCCCATGTCCTGATAGGTAGATGATGATGGGACTGGTTGCTAATTATTTGTAGTATCACCTTTAGTTACAAAGGTGCCCGGAGCCTGCCTTCAAAGGGAACCCAGTCTGGGAGTTCCTGTTCTGGCTCAGCGGTAACAAACTCGACTAGTATCCATGAGGACATGAGTTCAATCCCTGGCCTTGCTCAGTGGGTTAAGGATCCGGAGCTGCTGTGTAGGTTGCAGATGTGGCTCAGATCCCATGTTGCTGTGGCTGTGGTATAGACCAGCAACTGTAGCTCCGATTCAACCCCTAGCCTGAGAACTTCCCTATACCATAGTGAAGCCCTAAAAAGACCAAAAAAAAAAAAAAAAGAGAGAGAGAGAGACAGGGAACCCAGTCTGGCCTGAGAGACATGCAGAGAATCAGAGTGAATGGGACAGAAAGTCCAGCAACTTCCTCCCCCAGCCCAGCGAGGCCTTTGGCTTACTCAGCTTTGTCCAACAGTCGTGGCTGCCCTGTTCATCAATCCATTTGCCAAACACTTATTGAGCATCTGCTATCCACCAGGCACCATTCTAAATGCTACTAGGAATGCAGAGGAGGACAATCCAGATAAGGTCCCTGCGTCAGGAATCTCAGGTTTTAGGAGGAAACAGATGGCAAACAAGGAAGTGAGATAATTTCTGATAATGATAAGTGCTATGAAGAAAATGAAACAGTGTTAGAAGACAGGGAATTACTGGACAGTGGGGAGTGGGTGGTGAGAAGGGGCACCTTTAGCTTAAAAAGCTAGGGAAGGCTCCAAAGATGCAGGATTTGACATGATGATGGAAAAGGGTCTGGGGCAAGAGTGGTCCAGGCAGAGGGTACACGACATTCCACCCAAAGGTGGAAGAGCTTGGCATGTTTGAGAAACAGAAAGGACAGTATGACTAGAAAAACAAAGGCTAAGGGTGAAGGGAAGAGATGGGTGGGGACCAGATTACATAGCGTCTTACAGGCTGTGGTGGAACATTTAGATTTTACCCAGGGTCAGTGAGAAGGTATCAACTGTATTCAAGCATGATCTACGTGATGGCAGTTTCTTCAGGGCAGGCACCATGTCCTTGACCTTCTGCTGCCCCATAGAGCTGGCATCAAATGACAGTAAGAGTTGCTTTGAGCCAACATTTACACATCATGGACCAGGCACGGTTCTCAGGATTCTCTTAATCCTCCGTTCCATTATTATCCTACTTGATGGACAAGGAACCCGAGGCTCCAAGAGGTCACATAGCTTGCCCAGGTTGGACTTGGCCAGGGTTGGAACCAGGATTAGAATTCAGGGAAGCTGGATGCTAATGGGGCTAAAGAGAGGAGAACTGGAAGAATTCACAAGCACTTGAGATGTTCCGCAAATCAAGAAGAAGAAGAACAGGTCAAGAAAGTCATGACGGAATGGGATGAGGACGAGACCAGCTGTGGATGAGCTTGGCCTTGCTGGGAAGGGACAAGATTGGAAGAGAAGACTGGGACCCAGAAAGCCAAATGGAGAGGTTCCTTCCTTCCTACCCCCTGAAGAATGGCAAAGACAAACCTGAAGCTGAGGGCCCCCCTGTCTGAGGCAGGGTCTTAACAACCCACCCAGCCTAGGTTTTCCCCAAACTAACCTGGGGCCCAGAACCCTCCCTGAACAAGTCAGAATCACGTTAAACTTCTGTTTGGGAAGAAGAGGGCAGAGATGAGGCCTAAGAACAGGGAGAAGGCTCCTCCTGCCCTCAACAAACACTTTGAGCTCTCACCAAGGTTCAAGCTGTGCGGGGAGTGGGGAGCCATGCAGAGCCAAGGTGAAGAGGAAGAGCCATTGTGCCATGGACTTTACACATATTTACTCACCAAAGTCGCTGTCCAGATGAGGAACTGAGCAACAGAGATGTTGCAGATCTTGACCAAGGTCACCCAGCTGACAAAGCAGGATTCACTCCTGAGTCTAACTGGCTCCACTCCCTGCCTGAGCACTCCAGGAGCACAGACTTGTTTTCCTGCAGGTTTGCACTCCGCTCCCCAGCCACCTAGCCGCAGGCACTGGGCCTCAATGCCCACATTTCAAACCACCGTTTTGCCAGCACTTCCTTCCTGCTTAGTCTTTTCTGGCTTCCATCTATTTTCCCCTTGTGCCAGTCAGAGCGGTCATCTTTGGGAACTGGGTTTCCTGCCCACCTCCATCTTGAGCCCCACCTCCATCTTGTGCCTTGGCAGCCCCCTGGGCAGTGGTCATGCCAAGTCATTCCCCAGCTGCTAAATTCCAGGCAGCCAGACCCCGCAGGGCTGGGGTCTGGAAGAAGCTGCATCAGGCTGGAGCTGGAATGGGGGAGCTCTCTCTTCAGATGCATCTGTAAATTTAAAAATTCCTCTCTCAGGGTTCCTGTTGCAGCGCAGAGGAAAGGAATCTGACTAGTATCCATGAGGATGCAGGTTCGATCCCTGGCCTCGCTCAGTGGTTTAAAGATCTGGCATTGCTGTGAGCTCTGACGTAGGTCTAAGACAGGGCTCGGATCTGGCATTGCTGTGGCCAGCAGCTGCAGCCTGGATTCAACCTAGCCTGGGAACTTCCATAAGCCACACGTGTGGCCCTAAAAAGCAAAATAAAGTTCCTCTCCCATCCTAAGAGAGTGTGAGTCTGTTCATAGGTGCCCAAGCAATGAGGGGGTCGGATGGAGCTGGGGCAGGTATCCCCCCCTCCCCTACTGGCTCCCTACCTTTCCTCCCACCTACCTGGACACAGACACGTGGGCCCGGAATGTGTGCGTGGGGGGGTGCTGGTAGGTGGGAGGAAAGGTAGGGAGCCTCTATCCAAGGCCTCAAGTTCACAAAGCGCCTTAAATTAGACTTCTGATATTATCGCCAAATGAGGTTTTACACAGAGCCATTGTCTGTTCACGTGTTTGAAGTGTTAATGCGCTAAATGTAAACATTGAAAATATACCACAGCTTTTCAATCCTGTTTGGCATCTCACTTTTTAAATTCCAGGAAGCTCAAAAACGGAAGAAGGAAGGTTCTCTGGAGTTTCTGAGGGGCCTTGATGTATGCCCCCAAAGGAAGAACGCGGAGTGGGGGCTAGGTGGAGGGAAGTTGCGCCCACGAAGGAGCAGTAAGTAATAGGGCAGGAGAGGTGTGGGGACCCCAGAGCCCCGCCCTTTCTGCTGAAGCTCCTGAGGGGCCAGAAAGCAGCTCCTCTGAAAGAGTCCTATCCGCTGTCCTCAGTTCTCCTCCTCCTCCTGGCAGCAAGAGTGAGCCAGAGTGACGGCGGGGGACAGGCCCGGACTGGCTGAGGAGCGTAAGAGGCGGCACGACCGGTGGGGCAGCAGCTCTGGGACCCGACGCTCAGGAAGCACGTTCTCTCCTCAGGTCCAGAATCCGTGTCCAGCCCCAGCCCCGCGACCTGCCTCCCCCGCAGAGAGAAGCCACGCCAAGAGAGTGGAGCGGCTCCGCGGAGGACCCCAGAAAGACGGAAGAGGCGCGCTCCCTCCCACGGGAAAGACAGATGTGGGGCTACTCAAAGGCGGGCAGAGAGGCGCGGGGCAGGCGGGGGAGAGCGGGAGCGTGACCGGGGAGGAAAGCTCTCCGGAGGGAGCGAACCAGACCACCGGGAGGTCCGCCGCGACGTCGGGCAGGAGCAGGCGCCGGGGAGAGGAGCCAGGAGGGGGCGTGCAATTTTGCCCGAGGGTCCTGAGCTGAAACTCAACACCCGCCTTTAGAGGGAACGTCCCCCTTTCCCCTCCGCCCCTTCTCTTCCCCTCCCTTTTCCCCTCCCTCCTTTCTCTTAATCCCCGGGACTGAGCCCCGCGCCGGAGCGGAGAGGGCCCGAGGGGAGGAGAGAGAAGCTGCACTGAGAGGGCGCCGGGAGCCCGGGAAGGGGAGGGAAAGGGAGCTGCGAGCCGGGGGTGAGCCTCGGGGCCACGCGCCACCCCTCCCCCCGGAGCCTTCCTAGTCGTCTCAGTGTCCCCCAAACCCCACCTTCAGGCGAGTCCGCAGGACCCTGGTCCCTGCTCCTCCTTCGCATTCTCTTTGGTCGGTCTTTTGCTTTGTGGCCTTTCTCTCGGTTCCCAGAGACACCTGGGCTGCCCCAAGCCCTGGGGCGCGCGGAACGGCCCCACAAAGGGTGCGAGTGAGCAGGGCGAGGGGGCCGGTTCCGAGGGCCAGGGGGCCGAGGGCTGGAGAGGGGCGGGTGGGCCCCTCTGGCGCGTGGGGAAGTCCGTTCCGCCCCTTCGAGCCGGGCCCTCGCGCGGGTGGCGAGGCGCCGTCGCCGCGCCCCCAGATCCCCGGGCGAGTGTGCCTGCGTGGGAACCCGCCTCCCCAGCGGCCGCGGTCTCGGAGCCCTTCGGCGCCAGCCTGGCCTCCGCTCAGCAAGTCGGAAGAGTTTAAAGAGGGACGAACGTCTCCGTCCTGATCCCTCCGCCCTCCCTCGGCGCCGGACCCCAGCCCCAGGAGCACCGCACTCCAGGCCGGCTCCCGGCTAAGGAGGGTTGGCTCCTAAACTCGCTCGTCCAGCCCGACCGTCCCGGCAGCTTCTCCCTGCCCTCGGGGCCGTCCTGAGCGGCCCGGAGAGGCGTCGAGGCGCAACCCCAGCTCCCGCCTCTTCTCCTTTCCCGGCCCTGGAAGGGAGGTTTGGGCCCATGCGGATCCGGGGTGCCCCCGCGGCCTAGGGCAGGCAGCTCCCCGGCCTGGCCCACCCGGCGGCCCCCGGGAGGCCGCGGGACAGTGCAGAGCGCGCGCCCTTGGATGAGGTCCCGCAGCGACGCCCTGGCCCGCCCCGCTCCTCCTCCTGCCCGACCAAGCTGCCTCCCATTTGGGGAGTTTTGTGGGTTTTCTTTTTCCTCCTCCAACCTCCGCGGAGGCCACGACTCAGGCGCCGCTGCTGGGGGCCGCCTCCATGGTGTGGGGCAGCCGCTGCTGAAGTCAGCGAAACAGCCTGGCCTGGAGCTGGCCACGCGGAAGGCCAAGGCCATGGCCATAGCCACGTCGGTGAGTCCACCAGAGAGAGGAGACTGCTGGGCAGAGACCTCCAGTTTGTCCTGCACTCCTGTCACTTTGATTTCTGCCTTCTCTTTGTCTGGCTCCTTGGTCTCTTGCTTCTCTAGGTGGCTGTGTTCCCCTCCTGGCACTTTGTTTCCCTCACTCCCTCTTTCTCCTCGTCCCAAGCTCCTTCTGGGTCTGGTTTCCCCTTCTCCCTTCCCCCTCCCCATCCTCCTCTTTTTCTTTCTAGAGGCTGTGCCTGGAAGGAAGGGAGGGGGCAAGCCTGAATCCTAGCTACTCCTTTGCGGTGGCCACAGGAACAGATGGCCACTGGCTGTTGGCAGGGGCTTGTGATTGAAGGGCTAGTAAAAGGTTAGGAGGGGGATGAAAGAACGGAGATAGCTCCCAGAAAAGTGGGAGAGGCCAGAGGACCCAAGGAGGCCCTTCCCAGAGGAGGGATGGAGGAAAGGGGAAAATAGAGCAAAAGAGGGAGGGTAGTCAGGGAGCAAAAAAAAAAAAAAAAAAAGGAGGAGGGGAGGTGATGTCAGCCAGCCTCTGGCCACTTTTCTGGGACTGGTGACAAAGGGAGGAGACAGCTGGCATGATGGGACAGTGGGAGGAGGCCTCCCTGAGAGTGTGTGGCCCACTGCCACCCTCCTTTAAGGCAACCAGCCGCTCCCTCACTAGTCAGAGGCCCTAAGGAAGGGGTAGAGCTGGGGTGGCCACACCCCTCATCAATCAGTCTATCAGGAATTCTGGCCTGGGTTCCCTCAATTGCAAGGCCCGGAGGGTTGGTCCCATTGGACAGAATTCAAACCTGACACTGGGAGGAGCTCTCCCCAGCCTCACCCCTGCTTTCTGAATCCCTGCTGCTCTGTGCCCTTTCCACCTTTCCCTCTACCCTGGGATTCCCAGGGAAGGTGAGGGTGCCACCTGCTTTCTGGCTCCCTCTGAATGTGCACTCTAGAAGGAGGATTGTGAGCCTGGGAAGAAAAGCATGGCTCCTGACATCCTCCCACACCCTTGAGAATGAGTTAGATTTTTCACTCCTTCTCAAACTCCCCTTCGTTTCTCCATCTGTATGATGGTAAGCAGACCTTCACACAGAGCCAGAGGAGGGGGAGGTCCTGAACAGAGTGGGGTACTCTGACCGGGAGCCAACTGGTCAGCTGGTCAGCACTGAAGTCTCAGAGGTAGATCTTTCTTTTTGTGGGGGTTGGGTGCAGGGATGGTATTTATGTTCATGAAACTCACAGGATCCTAATAACAGCTAATATTTATTGAGCGTATTCTGGCCCTGTGCTGGCCCTAAGCTTTGTCCTGTTTGGGTTTTTTTTTTTTTTTTTTTTTTTTTGCTGCTTTTTAGGGCCGCACTTGTAGCAAGTGGAGGTTCCCAGGCTAGGGATCTAATCAGAGCTATAGCTACAGCTGCCGGCCTGCACCATAGCCACAAGCAACGCGGGATCCGAGCCACGTCTGCGACCTATATACCACAGCTCACGGCAACACCAGATCCTTAATCCACTAAGCAAGGCCAGGAATCGAACCATCAACCTCATGGTTACTCGTCGGATTCATTTCCACTGAGCCACAATGGGAACTCCTGCCCTGGTCTTTTGATGCATTATCTCATCCAGTCCTCACATGAGGCTAGTACTGTTATTATCTGAGAGTGGATATTTGGATATGGGTATGGAATCCTACAAAGGAGGAAACTGAGGCTCTGAGGCTCGGAGAGGTTAAACAAAGTGCCCAAAGTCACCCAGCTTAAAAGTGGTAGAGCAAAACTCAAACCCAGGTCTGCTGCTTTAGAACCATGCTCTTAACCCTGGGCTAAATCCAAAACACCAATTTCTAATTTGCAGTTAGAAAGTGCCAAGTTAACCAGGAATTTGTGCCACCTGGCTAGCATGTTCTCTTTCTGTGGCACATCCTTTAGAAACCAAAGTATAATCTGGAGTTCGCTGGTGGCTCAGCAGGTTAAGGAGCTGGCATTGTCACTGCTGTGGTGTGCATCAGTCCCTAGCCCGGGAACTTCCATTGTGGTGGCTGAGGTCAAAAAAAAAAAAAAAAAGAAGAAGCAGAAGAAGCCAAACTATCATCAGAAAGGGTTTGGTGAGTTTGGAATCAGGCAAGAGGAAAAGTCAGTTTGTTATTAAAATCACCCAGCCATGAATGGCTGAACACCCTTTCTACCTAAGGGAAACACCGGCCAGGAGGAGCATGCACTTATGCTGGCTGAACAGGCCATCCCTCCCCCAGAGCCTGGTGACCAAATGCAGCGCATCAGAGGTCTTGAGCTGGAGAAGTTTCACCGAATTAGTCAGCTCACATGGATTACCTGCTCAGTTATGCTTACTTACTTTCTATCACCACTGTGTAAGCCAACACTACTAGGGTTCCTGCCAGCAGGCGTGGGTCACTTAGCAAATATAACTGAAGCAGAATATATTTTGATATTGCGAGTAGTTTAAGCTCGATTCTATCAAGGGACTTTGTGGAACCAGTGCCTGGTGAAGAGTGACTAGCAAAGGGAACTTGGGCACCATGAAGACTTCCTATGAGCTTGAGTCATGTTTGAGTCATGCGCCCTCTTGATACTGTTACTAATACAAGAAGAGAAAACTAAATCCTTATGTTTGTGTTTTTGAAGTGGCAGCAAAGGAGTGATTGGGGGTGCAGGTTCTAGAACCATGAAGCCTGGGGTTCAAATCACACTCCACCAGCTGCACCAGCTGTATGTCATTGGGCAAAGTGCCAACGTCTCTGTTCCAATTTCCTTTCCCAATAGGGAATATGATGGTGCCTCCCTCTTAAGGTCCTTGTGAGGATTAAATGAGATAATTAGTGTAACTGAGACTCGAACAGTGTCTGGATCTCTAATTGGTACTCGGTGTCTGTGACTTACCTGAGTAGGTAGCTCTCAAAGGAAAAACCTTAGGTGTCCCCATCACACAGAACTGCAAACAGGCTGACAAATGTTTGTTCTTGGTTGGTACACACACAAGCGTATATACTTTTCTCTTCTCCATGGCAACCGCAGCCTCTGCCGGTAGAACCTTATTTGCCCAGACTGAGAAGAAAACAATTGCTTTGGTTTCTGTTTTCCTTATTATGCCGAGGCTCTGTCTGGACTGGGCTTCTCCCCGTCTTTCTCAGAATGAGGATCTCTGCAGCTGCTTAATCTAACCTGTTTGTAGGGGGTACTGACTGGGAAACAGGGAAGGCAAAGGAGAGTCTATGGGAGACCACTGTGGGACTTCCTCATGGAACTCATTCAGCGTATGTTCACCGAGAACTGACTCCTGGTCAGGCCTATTACAGGGGCGAGGACTAAAACAGTCACTTTTCTCATGGGTCTGACAATACATGGCAAGAAATCAAGTTTTAAAAGTATGCAGACAGTGAAGATTCCTGCAGTGGCTCAATAGTAACGAACTCAACTTGTATCCATGAGGATGTGGGTTCAATCCCTGGCCTCACTCAGTGGGTTAAGGATCTGATATTTCTGTGAGCTGTGATGTAGGTTGCAGACACAGGTCAGGTCCGGTGCTGCTGTGGCTGTGGTATAGGCCGGCAGCTGCAGCTCCTATTGGACGCCTAGCCTAGGAACTTCTGTATACCACAGGTGCGGCCAAAAAAAGCAGATAAATAAATAAATAATAGTAGAGTTCCCAGGTGGCTCAGCAGGTTAGGGATATGGCATTGTCACTGCTGAGGCTCTGGTTACTGCTGTGGTTCGCAGGTTTGCTCCCTTGCCTTGGATGTGGCCAAAAAAAATATAAAATAAATTAAAAGTAAGTAGACAAATAGTATAAAGTACTGCAAAAGAAACAGTGGGTGGAGACAGACATAAAATTGGGTAGGGGAAAGAATGAAGAAGAAAGCTTGAAAAGGAGACATTTAAGGAGAACTGAAGGATGAAGAAGGGCCAGTCAGAGTCAGCAGAAGAGTGTTCCAGGCAAAAGAAATGTAAAGGCCCTAAGGTGGGAGAGAACTTGTCTAGATCAAGGGCTGGGAAGGAAGAGGAAGCGTGCAGGGGATGAATTTGGAGACAGACAGCGCCCAGTCAGGAAGAGCTGAGTCAGAAGGTCAGATTCTTAGCTTGAGGAAAGTGGGGAGCTCGAGAGCATGCTCCGAGCAGGGGGTGACACAACTGATACGTGTATGAAGACCCCTCTCCCTCCTCCTGCCTCCCCACCAGGCTCAGCTGGCCCGGGCTCTGTACGACAACACCGCTGAGTCCCCGCAGGAGCTGTCCTTCCGCCGAGGGGATGTCCTCCGAGTACTGCAGAGGGAAGGCGCTGGTGGCCTGGACGGCTGGTGCCTCTGCTCCCTGCATGGCCAGCAGGGCATTGTGCCCGCCAACAGAGTGAAGCTCCTTCCTGCCGGCCCAGCACCCAAGCCTGGCCTCTCCCAGGTGCCCCCAGCCCAGCCTGGCTCACCACATCCAGCTCCAGAGAACAGCAATGAGGACCAGGAGGTGAGAGTTGGAGCCCCTCCCACAAGCCCACTGTGCCTGCAGGTGGGGCTCTGCACCAGCTGCTGTATGAACCCTGCCAAGCCTTTCTGGGCTGTTTCCCCACTGGTACAGGGAGGGGGTTGGAAGATGTCTGAGCTCCTCCTGGGTGCATATTATCCGAGTCTCTGGCCCCCACTCCTGACCCACCAGCCTGTCTTGATCCCCCAGGTGTATGTGGTGCCACCCCCAGCTCGGCCCTGTCCTACCTTGGTACCTCCACCTGGACCCTGTCCGCCCTCCCCTGATCCCATCTACAAGGTCCCCAGAGGCAGTGGGACACAACTGGCTGTCCCTGGAGATGCCTTGGAGGTGAGGGCTAGAGGTCCGTGTTAATGCTGGGCAGGAAACAGACGGCTCTTGGGGGTGGGGGTTAGGAAAATGGGGAGCCCATTGCTGAGCCTTAGAGTAACTAACTCTTCCTCTCCAGGTCTATGATGTGCCCCCCACTGCCCTCCGAATTCCTTCCAATGGCCCCTATGACTCCCCAGCCTCCTTTTCCCGCCCTCTGGCCCGGGTGGCCCCAGAGCTCCCTGGAGAGGATGAAGCTCCCTATGACGTGCCTCTGGCCCCAAAACCACCCTCAGAGCTGGAGCTGGACCTGGAGTGGGAGGGGGGCCGGGAGCCAGGGCCCCCCCTCTACGCTGCCCCCTCCAACCTGAAACGAGCATCAGCCCTGCTCAATCTGTATGAAGCTCCGGAAGAACTGCTGGAAGATGGGGAAGGCGGGGTCACTGACGAGGGCATCTACGACGTTCCCCTGCTGGGGCCAGAGACACCGCCTTCTCCAGAGCCCCTGGGAGCCTCTGCCTCTCATGACCTGGACACCCTGGCCCTGCTTCTGGCCAGAAGCCCCCCAGCCCCACACAGGCCCCGCTTGCCCTCTGCCGAGAGCCTGTCCCGCCGCCCTCTGCCTGCCCTACCTGTCCCGGAGGCCCCCAGCCCTTCCCCAGCTCCCTCTCCTGCTCCGGGCCGGAAGGGCAGTATCCAGGACCGGCCTCTGCCCCCACCACCGCCCCGCCTGCCAGGCTATGGGGGCCCCAAGGTCGAGGGGGATCCAGAGGGTGGGGAGGTGGAGGACCGTCCAGGATACCACAATGAGTATGAGGGCATCCCAATGGCTGAGGAGTACGACTACGTCCACCTGAAGGTGAGCTCCGCCTCCAGCCAGCCCCCCCAGAAGCACCTCTGGAAGAACCTGGAGACGTAGGCCCCCGCTTCCTCCCTCTCCCCTTCCTCTGGGCCCGAACCCTTTGTCTGGGGCCCCAGTACCTGGCCACACCACTCGAACCCTTTGTCTGGGGCCCCAGTACCTGGCCACACCACTCGGTATCAGTGCTGCATTCCTAACCTCCCCCCTGGGGTCCCTGAGTCCTCTGACCTGCCACTACCAGAGCTCTTCCAGACCCAGAGTCAAGGGACTGTAGGTCTGACGGCAGGAGGGACCTTGGGAGGAAGTGGGAGTGGGGAGGAGCAGGAAGACCATGGAGGCACCTGGCCCTGCTCCCCACCCCTGCACTGAGACCCCCATCCCCTCTTGCAGGGCATGGATAAAGCTCAGGAGGCCAGGCCCCCGGATAAGGCCTCCCCGGGTGATCCTGAACTGCTGGAGAGGGGGCAGCCAGAGCAGCAGGTAACCCCTGGGAGTGGTGCTGGAGGAGGGGGCCTGGGAAAGGAGGAGCAGGGACTTAGAAGTATTCTTACTGAAACATCAAGGGAAATCCATTAGGATGGGATTAAGAGTTCAGTGAGAGGGGACAGCTGGAGGAGAAAGGAGTTAGAATTCAGGAAGGAGCTGGAACTTAGAAAAGGATATCAGGAATTCAGAAAGAGGGGAAAGAATGTGTTGGAGAGGAGTCAGAAACCCTAGCAGTTAGGGAAGCAGAAAGTTTCTGGGCCGCAGCTCAGAACTGGGCTGGGTGACTTCTGAGGCTCCTTCTGTGAATTCCTGGGTTCCTAAGAGACCTGGCTCCTAATCCCAGCTCCACCACTAAGACGCTGGGGGCTCTGAAGCCACCAGTTAATCTCTCTGGGCCTCAGCAAAGTGAGATGGTCTAGAATGGTCCCAATCACAACAGCTACCATTTGGTGGTCATTTACCAAGTGCCAGACCCTGTGCTCAGCACATCACATACGTCAGCACTAATCACAGCCATGGTTAACGTTCATGTGGTGCTTGCAGCACGCAGTGCTCTGTTCTCAGCCCTGTTTCCTCATCTTCACTGTAGCCTTAGGAGGCTGCATTAGCCAATATGGTAGCCACCAGCCACATTCAGCTCCTCATCCCTCCAAATGCGACTGGGCCAAACTGAACCGTGCTGTAAACACCAAGTATACAACAGATTTGTCAGACAGTATGAAAAACAATCTTGGGAGTTCACGTCGTGGCGCAGCGGAAATGAATCAGACTAGGAACCAAGAGTTCGCGGGTTCAATCCCTGGCCTTGCTCAGTGGGTTGGGGAGCTGGCGTTGCCATGAGCTGTGGTGTAGGTCGCAGCTGTGGTGTGGCTCGGATCTGGCATTGCTGTGGCTGTGGAGTTGGCTGGCAGCTGTAGCTCCGACTGGACCCCTAGCCTGGGCACTTCGGTGTGCCACAGGTGCGGCCCTAAAGAAAAAAAAAGACAAAAAAAACCCAAAACTCAATCTCAAGTTTTATATTGACTACAATGTTGAAATTACAACTTTCTTAATATGTGAAGTTAGAAAAACTTACCAATTTCTTTGCACTTTTCTTAACATGGCTACTAAAAAATCTTATGTGTGTGGTTCCACATTGTGTTTACATTGGACAGCACAGTACTAGGCTCCCCATTTCCTTTTAATTTATTTTGCTTTTTAGGGCCACACTCGTGGCATATGGAGGTTCCCGGACTAGGGGTCAAATCAGAGCTACAGCTGCCAGTCTACACCACAGCCACAGCAACGCCGGATCCTTAACCCGCTGAGCGAGCCAGGAATCGAACCCACAACCCCATGGTTACTAGTCAGATTCGTTTCCGCTGCGCCACAGTGGGAACTCCCCCATTTTATTTTTATTTTTTCTTTCTCAGCCGCCCTGGAGGCACATGGAAGTTCCCAGGGCCAGGGATCAAATCCAAGCTGAAGCTGCAACCCATGCCACAATTGCAGCTAATGTCAGATACTTAACCCACTGTGCCACAGTGGGAACTCCTACTAGGGTCCCCATTTTAGAGCTAGGAAACAATGAAGTTCAGAACTTGTTTTTGAGGTCTTTTGAATCCAGACTTACCTGACATCAATTCTGGGCACCTTCCTACCACTTGCTATGAGAATCTCAATTGTCTGATGGGCAGAGGCAAAATCTAAAGGGATTGCACTCAGGGAGAAAGATAAGAATAAGGAACAAAGGGAGGGAAGGAGAAAGGAAACAAGAAGAAAAGTGGCTGCTAATGACAACTGTCCCACTGACCACTCACTCCTCTTGCCCTCAGGACCCCCTGTCCCCAGAAGAGCCACTGGTTCTGCCCGCCGGTGATCTACAGCTCCTGCACTTCTACGCGGGCCAGTGCCAGAGCTACTACTCTGCTCTGCAGGCAGCTGTGGCAGCCCTGATGTCCAGCACCCGGGCCAACCAGCCTCCACGCCTCTTTGTGCCCCACGGCAAGCGGGTGGTGGTGGCTGCTCACCGCCTGGTGTTTGTTGGGGACACCCTGGGCCGGTTGGCAACCTCTGGCCCTCTGCGAGCACAGGTTGGGACTGCAGGCTCAGCACTGGACCAGGCCTTGCGGGCCACTGTGCTGGCTGTCAAGGGGGCTGCCCTGGGCTACCCATCTAGCCCTGCAGCCCAAGAGATGTCGCAATGTGTGGCAGAGCTGGCAGGGCGGGCCCTGCAATTCACCACCCTGCTCACCAGCCTGGCCCCCTGACCTCCTTGGCCCCCATTTTGCCCTTGCCTGCCTGCCAGAGCCCCCCCTAGGGCCTTGGGTGGCTGGAGGGCTCCGTCTTGGGGACTAGGGGAGGGGGAGGCACCTTGCCCTCTTCCCACCCCCTCCAGTCATCTCAGCCTCTTCACAGAGGCACTTTCTCCCCCTACCCTTCAGCTTTTTGTACAAGCCATTTTGTATAAATTATTTATATTTAATGTTATTCTCTGTTTTGCTAGGGGCAGGTGCCAGACCCTCCAGGGCAGGGAGGAAATGGAGCCTCCTCCTCCCTCAGCCTGGGGTAGAGGTTCTTGGCGCCATACAGCCACCCACCTCTGGTAGCTTGGCCCCACAGAGAACCAGGTGGCTGAAGCCTGGGGCCACCTGGAGCCCCTTTCTTGTCCTATGCCTTGACTAGAACATCAGCACCTCACTGTCACCTGAGAGTGAGGGCGGGACATTGGCCACCCAGAACAGGAAGGTCTGGGAGAGGCCAGAGGACGCCTCCTGGCAGGAGGAGGAGGAACTGGGCCTCCAGCACTGGTGTGCACCTCAATAAACCCAGCTGTCTGGTTTCCTGACTCTGCTTCTTGAGAGCCTGGGGGATAGACCTGTACCCTTGGCCAAAACAATGGGACACCCACTGAAGGCAGGCTGCCTGTAGGGTCTTTTGGGAAATTTTTGCTGTTTCCTCCACAGCTATTCATCTGGCAGGTTCTCAGCTCCCATGATGGGCTGGGCACAGTTCTGAAGGTACATTGTGGGGGTGGGTTGGATGTAAATGAGTCAGCTAAAATAAGTAAATAAAAAAGAAACCTGCCACAGCATTGATGGTGCTGGTAATGGAAATAAACAGGGTGATGTGCCAGAGTAACTAGAGGAGGGGGGAGGCCATTGAAGGAGACTTTGGACAGGATGGCTGGGGAGGTGCTATTTGTGCTGAGACCCTGATGATGAGAGAACCAGGAAGAGTCTGAGATGTAGCCTTCCAGGAAGGTAGTCCCTGATTACTGACTAAGCTCTCTCCTCCAAGACCTCATTGTCAAATGACATCATTAGAGACATGCACAGGAGGAAAGGCTGGCCACAAGAGAGCCTGATGGTGCCACGCTGAAGAGGTCACCCCCATTATCCTTAGCTTTGCACCACAGGCCAGATCTCCATAGGCCAACTGGAGAGGGCTGTTGGCCTGGGCACCCTCTCCCCTAGCTTAACCCAAGGGGCTACAAAATGCCCTTTCCAGGCTTCCTGCTGACCATCCTTCTAGACACATCTTTTAGAGGGGCTGAGGGGCCAATAAATGCAATGTATTGGAAGTCCATGGTCCACAGCACTTTGGGGAAACGGATGGGCCATGGCTTAGATGGGGGATCACTCCAGCAACTTGCCACAGGGAAAGAGGTCCAAGCCACAGAGCCACTGCTTCAGTTCTGCCTTCCCAAGACGCTACCCTGGCACAGTGACTGGATTTGAGGTGTCCAAAATTCAGTCACAGTTTTAATCCACTCCATTTTGGGTTCTTTGTTCTCATTTAACTCTCAAAAGAAAACTCATTTCCAGATTCTGGGGCCACCAAAATTGAAGACTTATAACAGAGGCCATCCTTCATCACCTTCCAGGAGGAATTTCAAGAAATCAGCCTGGAATTAGAGTCAGAGGTCTCAGTGCAAGTCTCCATGTACCTATGTGTCTGCAGGTAAATCCTGTCAATCCCTCTGAGTTGTGGTTTCATCTTTAATATGAGGATGAGCATAATGATTTCACAGAGTTGTGAGGTCCTAACAAGATAATGCATGTGAATAGCCCAGCATCACAAAGTTAAAGGGATTATAATTCCAAGACAGACACAATGACACAAATAAATCCCCAAGGAAGGTTGGCTGTGACAGCAACAAAGTAAATCCTGAAGAGATGCTAAAATGAGTTGGGGAAGGGAGAGTGAAGGGAGGCTGCTTATTGAACTGGAAGAGTTTCCCATATTTGGGAAATTTCTCAATAGCGGAGACAGATTAGAAGTGTGTGATCAGGTGGAGAGAGGAGGAGATGGACTTCCTGGCTGAGACTGACGGTTGCTTCTTTCCAGGCCTTACATGAGATTAGAGAATAAAGTGTCTATTAGGTATCAAATCTTTTAGAGAAAGCATTCCCGTTATGGCTTAGTGGGTTAAGAACATGATGTAGTGTCTGTGAGGATGTGGGTTCAATCCCTGGTCTTGCTCACTGGGTTAAGGATCTGGTATTGCTGCAAACTGTAGCACAGGTTGCAGATGAAGCTCAGATCTGGTGTTGCTGTGACTGTGGTGCAGGCCTGCAGCTGCAGCTCTGATTTGACCCCTAGCCTGGGAACTTCCATATGCCACAGGTGCATATATTAAACAAACAAAAAATCTTTTAGAGAAAGGCATCTCAAACTTTAATGTACATGTACCTGGGGATCTAGTTAAAATGCAGATTATGACTCAAGGGCCTGCAGTTCTGCATTTGTAATAAGATCTCAGGTGATATGGGTGCCGCTGGTCTGTTAATCACATTTTGAGTAACAGTTCAAGGAGTTAGGGAAATCCAATCACATTTTGAGTAACAGTTCAAGGAGTTAGGGAAATCCCTCGGGTAAATATACTTGAGCTGACAGCTGAAGGGTGAGAACTTGACCAAGGGAGGAGAAGATTTCTAAGCATAAAAACAGGCTTATGCAAAGGCCCTGTGGCATTGGAAAAACCAATGTGTGACCAGAGTGCAGAGAGTTTGGGGAGAGAAGTGAGGTGGAGCTGCAGAGAACATGGGACCTTGTATGAAGTGTCTAGAATATTAGCATTTACCGTGATGGTGAGAAGACACTGAAGGCCATTAAGCAGAAAAGGGACATTCACAGATCTGCATTTTGAAAAGAGCACTCCATCTGCACTATGAACAACAGATGGGGGGAAAGGGATGGCAATAAAGCAGATGCAGAACACTGGTTAAGAATTAGGAGGCTTCTGTACAACAGGTCCCTTGACTAGCGGTGGTAGACATGGAGAGAAACAGTATCTGAGAACTATGTAGGAAGTGAAATGAACAGGATTTTGTAAAAGATTTGACACAGCGGTAAGGAAGAGGGCATTTTAAGGGCTGTTACCTGAGCATCTGGCCACAACTGGATGAGATGGTACCATTCAGTGAGGAAAGAAGCACTAGAAGACAACCAGGTTGCAGGGGGTGGGTGGTAGACCATGAGTTTAGTCTAGGATGTATTGAGTTTGAGGTCTATGTGAGTTAGCCGAGGTAAGAGGGCAAATAAGAGGTGGCTTCATGGGTCTGGTGTTCAGAAGAGAGGTGGGAGCTGGAGATGTAAATCTAGGAATCAGATTTGTATTGGCTTGGATTATTTACACTGGGGATGATTGAAGCCATGGGCACAGGTGTGATCCTGAGGTGGAAAGAAGAGTGTGAGATGAAAGGATGGCCTAGGACCGACCCTCTGAACATCATAGACACTAAATATTGTTGAGGAGGAGGAGCCTAAAATGGAGAAAAGAGGAGCAAGAGAAAGAAAATCCGGGAGTGCGGCACTTAGCAGCCAACAAAGTGTTTAGAGGAAGGGGTGGCCAATAGTGCCAAATGCTGTTGAGAAATGATGGAGACTCAGCCAGGGTGGCGGTGAAGAAACCAGAGAAGTGGTTTTGTAGAGGACCAAAGCCAAGGCTGAGTCCAGTGCCCAGCCCCGTCCACCATATGCAAGCTCTGTGTGATAATTTCCAGTATACTGTCTGACTCCTCGGTAAGGTACTCCAAGGTCGGTCTTGTCCATCCTGTTATCCCCAATGCCTAGCACAAGGCGAGAACATAGCAGACACTGAATAAATTTTACTGATGGAAGAATGAGTGGATGGTCGGTGGGTGGGTGGATGGATGGATGAGAAGGATTAGTAGCAAAGGAGGAATCGCTGGCATCTGCCTGGGCTAGCTACTATCTTTCAGCTTTTTTTCCTTTATACCGCAATGGCCCGCAGACCCAGGGAACAGAGACAGAACCCCATCCTCTCCCTCCCCTGGGCCTTGGCCCCCCTTCCTCTCTCTGACGAAGAGTCTGGACCCAAGGTTCTGCTGACGTGGGAAGGGGAGGAGAGTCTGGAGGAAGGGGAGGGGAAAGCAGCGCAGAGATCGCAGAGAGGAAGGAGACGCCTGCGGCTGCAGAGCTGCAGAGCGGGGTCTCTCCGGCTTCTGTGTCCGGGCACCGGGCGCACCACTGGGCCAGAGGGCAGCGCATCCTTTCGGTGCGGGCCGGCAGGGCCCTTGCGGTCGGCAAGCTGGCTCCCCGGGTGGCCACCGGGACCCCCGAGCCCAATGGCGGGGGCGGCAGCAAGATCGACAGCACTGTAGAGATCACCCCCAGCCCCAACGGAGTAAGTGCCTGCGCCCTGGGGGCTACGCCATCATCTTCCCGAACCCCCGCCAGGAGCCTGGCATTTTCCTCCCGCGCATCTCTTGCCGCCCACCACCTTCCTCGCGCTCCCTCGTGCCCTCCCTCTTCCCTTACTCTGCGGTTTTCTCTGCTTCACCCTTCTCCTGCATCCCCCCAAACTCCTCAACCCCACCCCCCACAGCAGGTCGGGACCCTCGGAGATGCGGTGCCCACGGAGCAGCTGCAGGGTGAGAGAGAGCGTGAACGCGAGCGGGAGGGGGAGGGCGACGCGGGCGGCGACGGGATGGGCAGCAGCCTGTCGCTGGCCGTGCCCCCTGGCCCCCTCAGCTTCGAGGCGCTGCTCGCCCAGGTGGGGGCGCTGGGCGGCGGCCAGCAGCTGCAGCTCGGCCTCTGCTGCCTGCCCGTGCTCTTCGTGGCGCTGGGCATGGCCTCGGACCCCATCTTCACGCTGGCGCCCCCGCTGCATTGCCACTATGGGGCCTTTGCCCCCAACGGCTCTGGCTGGGAGCAGCCCCCCAACGCCAGCGGCGTCAGCGTCTCCAGCGCAGCCCTAGCAGCCAGCGCCGCCAGCCGTGTCGCCACCAGTACGGACCCCTCGTGCAGTGGCTTCGCCCCACCAGACTTCAACCACTGCCTCAAGGACTGGGACTATAACGGCCTCCCTGTGCTCACCACCAATGCCATCGGCCAGGTGAGGCAGCCTGGTGGGCCGTGGGTCTAGGGGTGGGCTGAGAGCAACCTTCCAGGGGCCTCACACCCAACCCCATCCTTCTCACATCTCCAGTGGGATCTGGTGTGTGACCTGGGCTGGCAGGTGATCCTGGAGCAGATCCTCTTCATCTTGGGCTTTGCTGCTGGCTACCTGTTCCTGGGCTACCCAGCAGACAGGTGAGGGCTGGGCGAGCAGGGAGGAGGATATGCTAGGGAGGCTGGTCCAGGCAGCCAGCCTTCACAAGAGGCTGAAGCAGAGTCATGGGACTGTGTGATGTTTTCTGGATTTCTTCTGTTTGATGTTATGCAGCCCGATCCCTGTCTCAACTTCACTCCCCATCAAGAAATACTCCTTCCATACCTCTTCTACATAAGGAAATAACTCTTCCCCCACTCCCAATCCCTCCATCCACAGATCAGTGGCCTGCTCACCAAAGATGACAGCCCCATCCCTGCTAACCAAAACCTCTATATCCACAGATCAAAAACCCTAGTTCCTCCTCTACTGTCCCTATCACCACCAACCACCTCCCTCACCATCTTCATAGATTAACAGACTCATCTCAGCTAATAGCCCCATCCACAAAGACTGTTAAACTCGATCTCAATGGCTTCATTCCTAAAGATCATTATGTTAATTTCTAAGTATCAACAGCCCCATTCACAATGATCAATAGTTAACTCTACAAACAAATGACTACCCTCATGGTGATCTATAGTTGAACCCCATGAATCAATGACCATATTAGCACCCCTCCCTCAAGGTTAACAGTCCTATCCTCATGGATCTTCAGTGCTCTCAGGACCTTTCAGATCAAAAGCCCCATTTCCTATAATCAGTGGCCTCATCACAAGATAAAAAAACCATTTGATCACTCTTTCCAGCGATCAAAATTCCCATCTCTTCTGACTCTCGGCACCATCACCACTGACTAGGTGGCTCCATCTCCACTGACCATCCCTGTGGATTATTAGGTTCATCTCCACTAGATGGGATCTAGAGTCCCATCCAAATGGATTTATAGTTCAATTCCCATGGATCAAAGGCAACCCAACATTCAATAATCCAGTTCCCGAAAAGCAATACCTATCCTCACTACCCAAGAGTCCCACATCACTGTGGACAAATGATCCTAAATCCATAGGTCAACAGCCCATCCTCATGTATCAGTGGCCTCATTTCCACAGACCAGTAGCATCATTCCTATGGAATAATAGCCTCATCCTCAAAGACCAATAATTCAGTCTCCTAAATTCAGTCGCCTTAGCCAGTAAGTTCATCCCCATGGAAAAATGGCCCCACTCTACTGGATCAGTAGCTTCACCCTTAGGCATTGGTGCCCCCTTTCCACTGATCAGTGAACCCAGTCTACATCCCCATAGACCAGTGATCTTATTCCCCCCAAGCCAATAGCCCGGCCTCCAAGGATCAGTGGCACTGTCCTCACTGACTCATAGTTAGTAACTGTCATCAGTGACCAATAGTCTCATCTCCTCTGGTCTATGACCCTATCCTTACTGATTATCCCTGTGGATTAATAGATTCATCCCTACTAGTCAACAGTCCCAATCACATGGACTGAGATCCCTACCTCATGAATCAATGACTCCATCCCCAAAGATCAACTGTCTAATCTCCAAAGAATAGTGATTATCCCTACTGATCAATAGTATCTCCATTCCCACAGATCAGTGGTCCCATCCCCACTGACCACCCCTATGGGTTAGACCCAGGGGCCAACCCCATGGAACAGTGGTTTCATCTCCCATAATCAATTACTCAGTGTCCTAAGCTCAAGAGCTCCATTTTCACTGACCAATGCTAACCCCATGGACAAGTGACCCATGGCCTACCTCCATAGATCAGTAGCTCCAACCACATATATCAATGACCCTATCTCCTCTGACCAGTCTGAGCAAGACAAGTTCCACCCCCACTAACTAATAGCTCCATCCCCAAGGACCAATGGTTCTAAGTTCCCTAAGCAATATCCCATCCTCTCTGATGGAACCAGTCTCTAGCCTCAGTCTACCTCTTGCTCCCAGGGCCTCATGCTCTTACCTCCAACTTTAAAGTAGGCAGTTGGGCCCCAGCAACTCCTCCCCTAGGGAGTCTGGGTGACCAGAGGCCCTCCCTGCTTCCCAGGTTTGGCCGTCGTGGGATTGTGCTGCTGACCTTGGGGCTGGTGGGCCCCTGTGGAGTGGGAGGGGCTGCTGCAGGCTCCTCTACAGGTGTCATGGCCCTCCGATTCCTCCTGGGCTTTTTGCTTGCTGGTGTTGACCTCGGTGTCTACCTGATGCGTGAGTAGCACCCTCCCAGAGCTCCTTCCCTAGGGGCTCACACCTGCTGTCTGCATCCCTAGGCTACTCCCACTGCTCACTAGGATCCCCTCAGTCCCTTCTTCAGCCCCAAATTTTGGCTGTCCAGAATCTCAGCTGTCTTCCTGCCCAGGCCTTTGAAGGATCCAGGGGTCTTGCTTTTCTCTGTACCCCTCTCCTCCCACGACCTTGAAGGCTTTCCTTGCCCTGGACTTACTGCTGTCAGGGAATGAACTTTATTTTAAAAAGGAAATCCTAAGTAGCCATATGACCTTGAACAATGGTTGATATGAAGGTCAAATAAGAGGTCTGATGTGAAAGGGCTGGTAAACTGGGAATGCTGAACATCCACCAGGGCCTCTGATCCTTGAGCCCTCCCAGGTTTGAGCAAGGGAGAAGAGAGGACTGAACAATCTCTCTACTCCTTGCCTTAGCGGTTAGTCTGGGGGAGGTGATGGCTGCAGCCTCCACTCAGGGTCTGACCTTGCTCTCTGTCCTCCTCCCTCCCTCCCTCCCTCCCTCTCCCCTCTTCTCTCCCACGTCTCCTTCCTCCCTGGCCTCTCCTCCCTGTCCCTGCTGTATCTCCAGGCCTGGAGCTGTGCGACCCAACCCAGAGGCTTCGGGTGGCCCTGGCAGGGGAGTTGGTGGGGGTAGGGGGGCACTTCCTGTTCCTGGGCCTGGCCCTTGTCTCTAAGGACTGGCGATTTCTGCAACGAATGATCACCGCTCCCTGCATCCTCTTCCTGTTTTATGGGTCAGTATCATCCTCCGCCTCCTGCCTGGCCATTCCCATCTTTCCCTCCAGCATAGCTCTAGCCTGGAGACCCCTCCTCTTCTCCACTGCCCCTCGTCCAGGCCTCCTCCAGCCGCAGCCCCTCAGAGGAGGGAGCTGTCCATCTCTGGGTCAGCAGAGAGGTGGCCTCACAGTGTACCCCCTCCCTCCCTCTCCCCAGCTGGCCTGGTCTGTTTCTGGAGTCTGCGCGGTGGCTGATAGTGAAGCGACAGATTGAGGAGGCCCAATCTGTGCTAAGGATCTTGGCTGAGCGGAACCGGCCTCATGGGCAGATGCTGGGCGAGGAGGCCCAGGAGGCCTTGCAGGGTAAGACAGGGGTCCCTCCGGGCAATACCTTGTGTATGCACACTATGGTACCCTCTGTTGTAGTTGTGCTACCTTTTCCCAGGGTTCCCACCACCCATGTGGGAGGACGCTGGGTTCTCAGCTGTTCCTTCTAACAGACAGCTCCTTTCTCTCTCCCAAGACCTGGAGAACACCTGCCCTCTCCCCACAACATCCTCCTTTTCCTTCGCTTCCCTCCTCAACTACCGCAACATCTGGAAAAACCTGCTTATCCTGGGCTTCACCAAGTGAGCCTGGGTGTCTGAGCCACGGGCCAGGCCAGTAGCTGGGATGGGGGCTGGTGGGGGGAGGGGGGACCCTGAGGACTCCTGCAGAGGGCAGTCAGGGCTGTGAAAGGCTGGAATGGGGATTCAACACCGGTCTTTGCCTCCCACCCTGTCTCACAGCTTTATTGCCCATGCCATTCGCCACTGCTACCAGCCTGTGGGAGGAGGAGGAAGCCCGTCCGACTTCTACCTGTGCTCCCTGCTGGCCAGCGGCACAGCGGCTCTGGCCTGCGTCTTCCTGGGGGTCACCGTGGACCGATTTGGCCGCCGGGGCATCCTGCTTCTCTCAATGACCCTCACTGGCATCGCGTCCCTGGTCCTGCTGGGCCTGTGGGATTGTGAGCATCCTCCCTTTCCCACAGTGTAGGCTCAGCAAAGGAACCCCAGCAGAGGTGCCTCAGTCTCAGCCACTTGTTTCCGGCACCAGCCTCCCAAGATCAAACCAGACCCTTCCCAGATCTCCCACAGTCCTCTCCCAGGCCGCACAATCCTGTCTGTTTTCTCAACCCATTAGGGAAGGTTCAGACCCACCCAGCTAGGGATCAGAGACCCACCCAATGGCAGAGAGTAGGCCAGGCATGATCCCTCCACCTCCACTCACGTGCTTCCTCTTGGTCCTCCAGATCTGAATGAGGCCGCCATCACCACCTTCTCCGTCCTTGGTCTCTTCTCCTCCCAAGCGGCTGGCATCCTCAGCACCCTCCTTGCTGCTGAAGTCATCCCTACCACCGTCCGGTGAGAGCAGGGGTGCTGCCAGGGGATCTTCTTGGCCTCTGGCTGAGGCCAGGGCCTGAGGGATGAAGGAGGGAAGGCCAGCTGCTGGAGAATGGTCGGGGGGAGGCCCACAGCCACAGGCTCAGTGCCTCGTCCATCTCCCTCAGGGGCCGAGGCCTGGGCCTGATCATGGCTCTAGGGGCACTTGGTGGGCTGAGTGGCCCAGCCCAGCGCCTCCACATGGGCCACGGAGCCTTCCTGCAGCATGTGGTGCTGGCGGCCTGTGCCCTCCTCTGCATCCTCAGCATCATGCTTCTGCCGGAGACCAAGCGCAAGCTCCTGCCCGAGGTGCTCCGGGATGGGGAGCTGTGCCGCCGGCCCTCCCTGCTGCGGCAGCCACCCCCTAACCGCTGTGACCATGTCCCGCTGCTTGCCACCCCCAACCCCGCCCTCTGAGTGGCCCCTGAGCACCCTGGCAGGAGGCTAGCCCATACAGGAAGGTGGCACAAGGCCCTAGCAAGGAGAGCGGGAGGACTGAGTGAGGAAGGCAGGGCTGTCCGGAAGGCTCGGGCACCTCAGGCCAGCCAGCAAGGAGCTCAGAGGGCCGCCCTCACACCCATTTCCTCCCTGCTGCTTTGTGTTCACTTCCTTGGCAAGAGTCAGGGGACAGGGAGAGAATGCCACACTGTACCCACCAGGTCTGGGCTCCATCTTGTGCCCAAAGACATCCTCCCAGACCTCACTCTCTCTCCCTTTATCATCCTGTTTCAATAAAGACATTTGGAATAAATGAGCATACCACAGCCTGGACTTCCCTCCCTTCTTCCGTTGTCCTTCTGACTACCTCCCCGGGGAAGGTTTCTCTCCGTGGAACCCAAACCAGTCACCATCTCCCTCCCCGACCCCTTCCCTGTGCCTGCCCTTTCCTTCTCACCCTCACACCCACCCCCGTGTTAACTCAGACAACTACCACCCCTGACTGATTGCTTGCTATGCTGCTAGGACTGGGCAAGGCACTTTACAAATTTCATTGAATCATTTAATCCTTACAACATGGCAAGGTAGGTATTTGGATCAGTTAAAGGTTTTTTTTTTTTTTTTTGGTTTGCTTTTGCAAGCAATAATAACTGGCTGACTCTAATGAATTTAGACACAAAGGGGACTTATTAGAGGGACTTGGTGGGGCACACTGTGGTGGCAAACTCAGAGAATAGAAGGAAAAGCCAAACTAGTCATAAAAAGCAAGGAACCAGAAAAGACAAGAGCAAGTGACTGGCTAGCCTGAGTATCATGCCACCTGTGCCCCTATTACTGACAACTGGGGAGGGGAAGCAGGACTGGGATTGTGCAGGTAAAAATAATGGATGCCCAGGCAGTTCCTGTTGTGGCTCAGTGGTTAACGAACCCAACTAGTATCCATGAGGATGCAGTTCAATCCCTGGCCTCGCTCAGTGGATTAAGGATCTGGTGTTGCTGTGAGCTGTAGTGTAGGTCGCAGACACAGCTTAAGATTTTGCATTGCTGTGGCTGTGGTGTAGGCCCATGGCTACAGCTCCAATTGGACCCCTGGCCTGGGAACCTCCATGTGCTGCTGGTGCAGCCCTAAAAAGACAAAAACAAAAACAAAAACCAAACAATGGATGCCCAGTATTTGGGGTTGGGGGGGGCTGTGCTCACAGCATGCAGAAGTTCCTGGGCCAGGGATTGAACCCACGCCATAGTGGTGACAACACAGGATCCTTAACCTGCTAGACCACCAGAGAACACCAGTATTCTTTCACAGGTGACAAAACTGACACTGAGAGACTCAGTAACTTGCCCAAGGTTATAAGGTTGAGTGATGGAACTGGGGTATGATATGATCCTAGAGTCAGACCTCTTCACTGCTGAACACCATGGCCGCCTTCCCAAGTCCTTCCAATCTGTGTGCTACCCTTGGAAGTGAGGAACAAACATCCAGGCCCCCTGGAAGGTGGCAGTAGGAAACTAGGCCTTCCCCTTCAGTGCCAGGGCCTGCCTTTCAGACCAGCCCTGGCCTGGCTTTACTGCTTTGGGTAAATCTCTTAATCTCCAGCTTCCTTCAGTGGTTGCTATGAGGATTAAACAATATGTTGCAAATTCGTCTCAAATTACCCTACTAGTTTGTAAACTCCTTGAGGACAAGAACTTTGCCTCACTCAACTTTGAAACACCAAGCCTGACCCATGAGAGACATTTCCAAAAGCTGTATTTGTTAAGTCTTTCGGCAAATGTTTCCTGTACCTGATTTATTGACCAGTACCATCCTGGCTACTTATTTAGAGCATGGGCCATCCTTCAAGGAGCTTAAAATCCATCTCACACTGGGAGTATCAATGAGGAAGAAGAGAGACCAATGGTTTGAAGCATCAAAAAGCTGCCTCCTGGAGTTCCCGTTGTGGCTCAGTGGTTAATGAATCCGACTAGGAACCATGAGGTTGCGGGTTCAATCCCTTGCTCAGTGGATTAAAGATCCGGTGTTGCCGTGAGCTGTGGTGTAGGTTGCAGACGTGCCTCGGATCCTGAGTTGCTGCAGCTCTGGCGTAAGCTGGTGGCTACATCTCCAATTAGACCCCTAGCCTGGGAACCTCCATATGCCGCTCGGGAGTGGCCCTAGAAAAGGCAAAAAGACAAAAAAAAAAAAAAAAAAGCTGCCTCCTGGAGTTCCCATCGTGGCTCAGTGGAAAAGAATCCAGCTAGGAACCATGAGGTTGTGGGTTTGATCCCTGGCCTTGCTCAGTGGGTTAAGGATCTGGCATTGCCATGAGCTGTGGTGTAGGTCCCAGATGTGGCTCAGATCCTGCGTTGCTGCAGCTGTGGTGTAGGCTGACAGCTGTAGCTCTGATTAGACCCCTAGCCTGGGAACCTCCATATGCTGCGGGTATGGCCCTAAAAAGCAAAAAAAAAAAAAGCAAAAAAAAAGAAAAAGAAAAAAGACCTGCCTCCTGAAAGAGGTGAACCTCAGAGAGGCAGGAAGACATCAAGCAAGGGCCCAGGAGACAGGTACATTGCTCTCAACTCCAAGAATATAGGGAGAACAAAGGCCTGGAGGCAGGAAAGGGTGAGGTGGTCCTGGGGAGAGGGAGTCTTCGGAAAACCAAGTCTTGATGCCAGCCTCTTCCCACAGAAGGGAGGCCCATTACCCACAGATGCCTGCAGAACCAGTGTTCCTGTCTCCTTCCCCATGCAAGTCCACGTCCAAGGCTCAAAGCTCTATGAGTAAGCCATACTTCGGGGCTCTCAGTAATAACCACAGTGTTACTGAACGACTCATAAGAACCTTTCTCATTTAATCTTCACAGTCCCCTGAAATAGGTATTACTGGTTTTATCCTAGCTTATTCTTCCTACTGAGGAAATGGAAATGAGAGAAATGGAAGGAACTGCCATGAAGACGCAGAGCCAGGACTCAAACCCAGGCCTTCTGGCTGCGCTTTCTACTCCACCACAGTTCTTGCACAGTTAATCGACATTCTGCATCACACGTTCTGTAGAACAATGTCTATGCAGTTTGAACTGATTCCAACGTTGACTTTTTAGCTCTGAATTGCCAAGGATAACACAAGAGATCATACTCAGTCTCCAGAGATTCTGTGAGAACCAACAGGAGGATGGTAGATACGCACTTTTTGGAAGAAGCCATGTAAAGCCAAGGAGTTACTGTATGCTAAGGACACTGTCCAAAGCACACTGTGAGGAATGGTGTCAAAGAGGTGCTTCGACGAACACTTTTTTCTTCTTTTTTTTTTTGCCATTTCTTGAGCCACTCCTGCATGGCATATGGAGGTTCCCAGGCTAGGGGTAGAATTTGAGCCGTAGCTGCCAGCCTATGCCAGAGCCACAGCAACGCGGGATCCGAGCCATGCCTGCAACCTACACCACAGCTCATGGCAACGCTAGATCCTTAACCCACTGAGCAAGGCCAGGGATTGAACCTGCAACCTCACGATTCCTAGTCGGATTCGTTAACCACTGTGCCACAACGGGAACTCCAACGAACACCTTCTTTACACACCACTGGAAAAAGATCCAGGGAAGGAAAACAAAAACACTCACAAAGCTGGAGGAGCTCCTGTAGGAGGGTAGGTCAAAGAGCAAGCCTCTCTCTCTTCAACCAAAGACACAAAGGCAAAGAAAATGGGAGATTTCAAGAAGCATCAAGGAAGCAGAGAGGAAGATACAATCCCTCACACCCAAGCCACTAGTGGTCTAGGTGGAAAGGTCCAAGGTGTGTCGCTGCAACTGGCTTCTTGTCAGATGGTCTAAAATTCACCAACATGATCTCACCGGATCCTCCTCAATAACTCCATGAAAAACACTTATTATTTTTTAGGCTTTTACAGATGGAGAGATTGAGGTTTGGAGAGGTAACTTTTGAGGTGACTGGTCATTACCATAGCCAGATCTTGACACCTGAGAGCCTGCAATCTTACTGCATACCAGACAGAAAATAATTCTAAACACCAGAAAAGAATGTTACTTATCCTGAGTTTAGAAGGTACCCCAGGAACTTGGAGACCATTTTCAGATAAACAAGGAAAGGATTTTCCTTGGAGACGTTGTACTGATGAAACATGAAATGTTTAGGCTGGATTCACAACTAAGGGCCATAATGGATTATGGAGGAGAAAATTAAAAGGACACACAGAGTACATTTCTAACCTTAAAAAGTTACATGGGAGTTCCCATTATGGCTCAGCTGAAACTAATTTGACTAGCATCCATGAGGACACAGGTTTGATCTGTGACCTCACTCAGTGGGTGAAGGATCCAGCATTGCCATGAGCTGTGGTGTAGGTCACAGCTGCAGCTCGGATCTGGTGTTGCTGTAGCTGTGGTGTAGGCCAGCGGCTACATCTCTGATTTGACCCCTAGCCTGGAAACCTCCGTGTGCCATGGGTTCGGCCCTAAAAACCAAAAAAAAAAAGAAAGAAAGAAAAGAAAGAAAAAAGTAAATCAAGTGACGCGAAAGCCACTTCCATTCCTCATTCAGTCAACCTACCTGGCTAACATGCAACCAATTTTTGTTGATTGTCTACTACAATCTGGTGTTGCCTCCAGTCTGGGGCATGGTCCTGGCCTGCAAAAGCTCAGAATACTGCAAGACAAATAATTACAATCTCATATGAAAAATGCAGAGAATTGTAAAAAGTTCCACAGCAGCTCTAAGGAGGGCAGCATATACCGTTGGAAGCAGTCAAGGGAAAGCTTCTCAGATATTTACAGGGAAATAGAGGGAAAAGTCTTGAGTTTGCCAGGACAGAAAGGAAGAAACTGCAGAGCTTAGAGACACAACAGAACATGGTGTGCATGGAGAAGAGCAAGTGTTTATCTTAAACATGGAATAAAGGACACCTATGAAAACCCAAGAAGAGCAAACATCACACATAGCAGTGAAAGACTGAACACTTTTCCCTCAAGATCAGGAACAAGACAAGGAGGTCTACACTCACAACTTTTTTTTGTTTTTCTCACCACTTCTATTCAACATTGTACTGGAGGTTCTAGCCAGGGAAATGAGGCAAGAAAATGAAATACAGCCATACCTCAGAGATACTGCAGGATCAGCTCCAAACCACTGCAATAAAGCAAGTTAGACAAATTTTTTTGTTTCCCAGTGTATATAAAATTTATGTTTAGGAGTTCTCACTGTGGCTCAGTGGTAACGAACCCAACTAGTATCTATGAGGACACAGGTTCGATACTTGGCCCCATTCAGTGGGTTAAGCCCTGTTCTTGTGTTGCCATGAGCTATGGTCACCAACACGGCTAGGATCCCACGCTGCTGTGGCTGTGGCATAGTCCACAGCTGTAGCTCCAATTCGACCCCTAGCCTGGGAACTTACATATGCTGCAAGTGTGGCCCTAAAAAGAAAAAAAAAAAAGTTATGTTTACACTGTGGTGTAGTCTATTAAGTGTGCAATAGCATTGTATCTATAAAAGACAATGCACATACCTTAATTAAAAAATACTTTATTGCTACAGAATGCTAATCAGCATCTGAGCCTTCAGTGAGTCATAATCTTTACACTGGTGGAACGTTTGAGATATTGTGAAAATTACCAAAATGTGAGAGACACAAAGTGAGCAAATGCTGTTGGAAACTGGTGCCAATAGTCTTCTTCTTCAACACAGGGTTACCACAATTTGTAAAAAAACGCACTATCTACAAAATGCAATAAAGCAAAGCCCAAAACATGAGCTATGTCCGTAAAAAGCACCAAGAATGAGACAGCGTAAAACTTGCGATTTGCAGGTTACATGATCTCGTATATAGAGAATCCTAAGGAATCTGCAAAAAAAACTATTAGAACTAAATAAATTCAGCAAGGTTAATAAACTTACAATTGAACTTGGAGGACACAAAATCAATATACAAAATCAATTGTATTTCTATACAACTAAAATGAACAATCTGAAAATAAAATTAGCAAACCCCAGGAGTTCCCTGGTGGTCTAGTGGTTAAGGCTCACTGCTTTCACTGCTGCAGCCTAAATTCAATCACTGGTCTAGGAACTGAGATCCCATATCAAACTGTTGTACACTGTAGCCAAAATAAAAATGAAATAGCAAACCCCAAATACCTAGGAATAAATTTAATAAAAGAAGTTAAGACTTGTACACTGAAAATTATAAAACATTGTTTAAAGAAATTATGAAAGACTTAAAAATATGGAAAGACAAAATGTGTTTATGGACTGGAAGACTTAATATTGTTAAAATGCAATCCTCTAAAAATTGATCTACAGATTCAGTGTAATCCTTGTTAAAATCTTAGCTATCTTTTTTACAGAAATTGACAAGATGATTCTAAAACCCATATGAAAATGTAAAAGACCCAAGAATAGCTAAACGATCTTGGAAAAGAGCAAAACTGGAGGACTCATACTTCCCATTTTCAAATCTTACTACAAAACTCCAGTAATGAACACAGTGTGCTACTGGCATAAAATGGACATATAGATCAACAGAACAAAATTGAGAGTCCAGGAAGAGACTTGTACATTTATGGTCAATTAATTTTCAACATGGGTGCCAGGACCATTCGATGGAGAAATAGCCTTTTAAACAAATGGTGCTGGGACAAATGCATTATTTGCATGCAGAAGAATGAAGCTGGAACTCTATCTCACACCTTATACAAAAATGAATTCCAAATGGATTATAGACTTAAATATAGAGCTAAAACTATAAAAGTCTTAGAAGAAAATATAGGCATAAGTCTTTGCAACTTTAGCGCTTCAACGGACATCGTCAAGAAAGTGAAGGGGAGTTCCCATCGTGGCACAGTGGAAATGAATCCCACAGTGGAAATGAATCCCACTAGGAACCATGAGGTTGCGGGTTTCGCTGGCCTCGCTCAGTGGGTTAAGGATCTGGCGCTGCCGTGAGCTGTGGTGTAGGTTGCAGATGAGGCTCGGATCCCAAATTGCTGTGGCTCTGGTGTAGGCCAGCAGCAACAGCTCCGATTCGACCCCTAGCCTGGGAACCTCCATATGTTGCTGGTGCAGCCCTAAAAGGACACAAAACAATTTTAAAAAAGAGAGAAAGTGAAAAAACCCACAAAATGGGAAAATGTATCTTTGTAAATCACATACCTGATAAAGTCTAGTATTCAGAATATATCAAGAACTCTTACAATTCAATAATAAAGACAAAAAATCCAATTTAAAAAATGAACAAAGGATCTGAACAGAAAATAGGTAAATGGCTAGACCAGCAAGCACATGAAAAGATACACTCAGGTGAACTGAAAAGGCATGGTCACATGAAAATTTGTGCACAGATGTTTGCTTCAGTACTACTGTCAAAAATGGGACATCCCAAGTATCCACCAACTGACCAATGGATAAATAAAATGTGGTATACCTATACTGTTGATCCTTGAACTTGGGAGTTAGTAGTGTTGACCCTCCATGCAGTTCACAATCTTCAAAAACTTTATAGACTGGAGTTTCTGCTGTGGCACAACGGGATAAGCAGTGTGTCTGCAGAGCTAGGACACAGGTTTGATTCCTGGCCTGGCACAGTGGGTTAAAAGATTTGGAGTTGCTGCAGCTGCGGCTTAGATCTGATCCTTGGCCCAGGAACTCCACATGCTGCAGGGCAGCCACAAAAACAAAACAAAAAAAAACTTTACAGTCCACCCTCTGTGTCATGGTTCTGCATCTGTGGGTTCAACCAACCATGGACCATGTAGTACTGAAGTACATATTTACTGAAAAAAAAAAAAAACGTTTAAGTGAGCCCATGCAGTTCAAACCCATATTGCTGAAGGGTCAACTGTATAATGAAATATTACTCAGCCATAAAAAGGAATGAAATATTGATAAATGCTACAAGGGTAAATCCTGAAAACATGCTAAGTGAAAGAAGCCAGACAGAAAAGGACACATGTTATACAATCCCATTTATATTAAATATCCAGAAAAGGCATATCCATAGATACAGAAAACAAACCAGTAGTTTCTAGGGACTAAGACAAAGGAAAAATTGAGAATGTTTGTTAATGGCTACAGGGTTTCTGTTTAGCATGATGAAAATACTCTAAAATTAAATTGTGGTGATAGTTATTAATTCATGTATGTAAATATAAATGTATAAATACCTTGGTTACTATAAACCTATCTACTAAATACCAGTAAAACTGTACACCTAAAAGTATGTGAATTGTATATACATATAAAAAAATTTCCACATCTTTTTGGCAGGATGCAAGTCAGAAGTATGGCAAGCTGACTTTTCTTTAGCAAATAAAAGTTCCTAGTGACTCTTTTTCTATAACAAAGTCTAGCACCTAGAACAGTGCTCAGCACTTGGTAAGTACTCAGTAAATGTCTATTTGTTGAATGAATGATTATCATAGGCATAAAGAAGAGGAAAGAGGCATGAGAAATTAGCAGGGTTGACATTTCATTGTCTTTTTACGGCTGCACCTGCAACATATGGAAGTTCCCAGGTTAGGGGTTGAATCAGAGCTCAGCCACAGCAACGCCAGATCCGAGCCATGTCTGCAATCTACGCCACAGCTCAAAGAGGAAAAAAAGGCGAGGGAAGCTGTTACACCATTGAGAAAACCCAGCTACTGTTTTTTTCTATTGCTGCTCTCAGTTTGGGCAAATGCTGAGAGCACAGGGCTGTCCTCATTCATTTTTTATAACCCATAGTCCCTCTAAAGTTCTCAGATTCAGACTCTCACTCCAGAGAAATCTTAGGCTCCCCTAGTCTCTCCTCCTGAAGGACACTTCCCTCCCACAGAACCCAAATGAGACTATCCCTTGGTCAAGAGAAAGCTTATTAGGAATGATTGACATAGGAACCAATTTTTCTCAAAAAAAGCAACCGGTTTTCCATACCACTTCCTCTAACATCACTGAGGATGATAAAGGAAAAATGGAGAGCAGGTCAAGTAGGAAATCTGATTCCTGTAAGGATAGCAATCACCAGGCCCAGGAATAAAGGGACCCTCACCCTCCAAGGTGGATTAGCACCTTCTGAGCACCTACTAAGTGGAAGGCAGGTGCTGTGAGGCCATACAAAGGCACAATCCATGCCCTCAAGCAGGTAAGACACCGTTGGGGAAACGGATTAATTACCTCAATTATGAAACCATGAAGTACAAGATAGAAAGAGGAAAAATTTGCCCTGAATGCATAGTGATTCACCCTGCCCAGGGAATCAAGAAAGTTTCCCAAAATATTGCAATGTTTGGCTGATACACCTTGGCTTCTATCTTATGATTGATAGAGAAGGTGTGTTGGACATAGCAGGCTGGAGGAACAACATAAGCAATACATGAAAATAAAGCAAAACTCAACTGGAATGCAGAGTCCCTTAGATGTAGGGCAGGATGTGGCAGGAAAATTCAATTGGGATCAAACTGGGAAAGGTCTTAGCTCCACATTTGGCAGTATAGGGGTCCTTCTGGAAACATGGAGCCAGAGATTATCTGCCAGGACTCCACTACAATGAAGATGGAGAGCTGCTTAAATTACGTAGAATGGAGTACAGACAGAATATTGAGAACTGACTGAACACAGAAAATTAAAAACAAAGGGTCAAAAGAAACCAATTCACCAAGATCCAACAGTTGACAGGGTTTTTTTAGATAGCCACTTAGTGCCCCCTGGTGGACAGGCAAGACTTTCCCAGCATTAAGAGCATCAAGCACTTAGCATATCAACCATTTTCTGCTAAAAAGTTAACACTGAACACTCTATCCAGTCTCTTGCTAATCAGCCTCTGCAGAAGTTTCCATACTCAGCCTTGAACACACTGTTCTAGCTGAATCTAGTTAAAGACTTCCAAATGCCTAACAAATGACAGGAGGTGGTACAGTAAGTGATCGAATACTAAATTACATGGTTGATACTGACCTGAAAATTCAGAATACAAAGCCACTGGAGAGGTGGGCTAAGGCTCCATGGACATGGAGAGCCATTTCTTTAACCTAAGATTATCCAAGAGAGCATCTAGGGCAGAGGCAATCATGAACGAAGTATCCTAGGAACCCAAGTGGATGGTACAACAGAGATTTAAGTATTTAGGACCTCTGTAAATAACGGAGAATGGATGAAGGTTTGGACGGTGTAGGGTATGATGGAGTATCCAAGGATTTTAAGACCAATCTAACATTACAAAATGCAATTATCTTCACTAACTCAACTTTTAAAAAATTTTTCTTTTGAGCCCATCTTTGGATAGAGAAGAAAGGCAACTCAGACTCTAATGTAAGAATCTAGTGCTGCTGGTGTAGATAATTCATTTGCCCATTAATTTTTTCAGGAGCACACACACAAAAAGTGCTATTACAACACTCTAATCTGGCCATCCTATTACATATTCCCAGGCTCGTTTAATTTATTTCTCAAATGCCAATCAGGGTTACATGCTTTCCAGAAAACCCATCAACCTCAACTAAACACATAATGTTCCTGCTAGTTGTAATTTTAACTCCTACTCTTTAATTTTTAAGTGGGAACTTGCCCTCCACAACACCAGCACTTCCAGAAAGAATTAACAGCCATCTGGGATCTAAGAGAGAACAGGAAGATAGATAAATAATCCATACACCCAAAAGGCCAAACATTTTTTATTTTCAAAAACAACTTTATTCATGACACATATTAAAAAAAAAAAAAAAAATTCCCACCCCCTGGAAATGAGCTAAAAAAATAAACAAAATCCACCTCCCACCTCCCTGTTCCCACTTCCTCCCATTCCCTCCAAATAAAAGGGAAAAAAAGGCAAAGAAAAACAAAACAAAACAAAAAACTGGAAAAACAAAAAATGCCCCAAAACCCCCCAAAACAAGGTAGTGCATTTCCCCAGGGGAAAGGGGAATTTACACTGGAGCCGCTGGGAGCGGAACGGAGATCTTCCGGCTACAGAAACCTGCAAAGAAAGACACTCAAAACAGAAAAAGAAACACAAAAGGAAACAAAATAGATCACCAGGCAATCTGGAGGGGCAGGGAGCCAGAAAAGAGGGGTGGGGTGGGTGGCAGACCTGGCAGGACAGGAGCAGGCAGGAGGGGACTGTGAAAGTTAGGGAGAAGATGGAGGGAAGGTAACAAGCAGAACAGTTTGGTGTCCTTCCAGAGCCCTGGGTGAAAAAACCCCTCCTACCGCCCATGCCCACCTACCCTTGAGCAGCCCCCGAAGGGTGAAGGGGGTCAGGGAAACAGGGGGAGCAGCTTGCGCAGTTGAGACGTGTCCATGGCGAATCCCCAGAGTGAATGAGCAGCCCCCTGCCCCGCTCCCTGGGCCTTCCCCTACTCCCCAAAGCAGGTCCCTCCTCAGCAGTTAGTTATGGGATTCTCCCCCCTTCCACAGTGTATCTTTTTTTTAAAAATATTTTTTTTTCCATCAAGGTCATCTTCTGTTTTTCTTTTTTTTTTTTTTTAATTCTTTTTTTTTTCCTTCTTTTCTCTTTTTTTCCTCTCTCTCCTCCTAATACACACTTTTTTTAGTAAGGGGAATACCATGATGTCGCTCTAGCCCGGCCCCTGGAAGAAAGAAGGAGAGTTAGGTGTTAACATGATCACTAAATAGTCCAATACAAGCCCCTCCCCGTGGGCCCTTGCCCCAGTTATTGTGAAGGGAAGTGGGGAAAGAAGTTTTTAATCCCACAGTCCCAGAAATAGTGACACACCTGGCAAATGGGAGGGGAAATTAACAGACTACTTCCGCCAAACAGTGGCAAATAAAGAAGTGCATCTGAGACATAGGGGCAAGAAAAAGGACTTGTTTATCCAGTTTTCAGTTCTCCAAAGTTCTTAAATTCTAGGCCCTCACCAACAGACCCTCCCTAACTCAGGGAAGCAGACAGGTAAATCTTATGAAAAGCCAAGGTCGTAATACCTAACCTGTCCATTTAAATGCAGAGATGGAAGTAAAGAAAAGCAAGGATATAGGCATCACACTAGACCCAGCAAGAATGTTTAACCTCCTGAAAGTCTGGCTAAAGAGTAAATATTTCAGTATCCTCCCACATGGCTGCTGAGGAGAATCAACTAGCCTCTGGCTTTCTTCCAAGGGAAGTTCAAACTTCAACCCTTCCCTAACTCTGGGAAAAGTAGCAAATGTCCAAGCAGTGCTCTTGCTGCTCTGAGGCCCTATTTCTTCCCGGCCTTCTGTGTAAATACCTTCACTGCCATCAACTCCAAAGGAGAAAAAAAAAAAAAAAAAAAAGCTGGGGAAAGAAGCATCTCTCAGAACAGGGTGGAGAGATCCAGCCCTTATCACCAATTCCTGCTCCAGAAAAAGATGAGACTGGCCTCCTGGCCTAGCCTGCCAACTACCTTCCTTACCCTGCACAGGCAGGAAACCAAGTCCCTGGAACCAAGGGGAGGGGGTAAAGGAGGGGAGATGAGGAGAGAAGGAAGCATACAGGGTTCACGGGAGGCGGGGGAGAGGAGCAGCCCATCTATCCTGACCTGTAGACACGACCCCGGGGCCTGCTGTTAAAACCACTGTAGAATCGAGAGCGGGAACTGTTGTAGTTGGTGGTCCGGGCACGGTATCGGGCTCGTGGAAAACCCCGGTCTGTTGTGCTGATGCCTGGTCTGTTGGTTCGTTTTGGGATCACCTGAGAGTGAGCGATGTACAACAGAAAGCCTTAGAATTAACCTAAAGAGTTTACATAGATCAGAACAGCAATGAGCATGAGGCTTACCTTGATTTGTCTTCCTCTAAATAGGGACTCATCTAAGGCCAAGGAAGTCCTCACTGACTCTTTGTCTGAGAACTCTATATATGCAAACCTGAAAAGAATAATTGTCACTTTATCTACTGTAATCTGCTTATCTGAGACTGCAAACAGAAGTCAGAGATCAAATTCAACTTGCAGGCGGGCTTTGAGTACAATGTATTCGTATTTGTCCAAAAAAATGGAAACTTTGGGAATGTGGAAATTCCCAAGCCAGGGATCAAACCTTGCACCAGTTGTGCAGTTCTTTAACCAGCTGTGCCACAAAGGAACTGCCCTCTGAACTTTCAAATAGAAGAGTTTAATCAAAATTTGCAGCTATTCTTGGATTATTTTAAAAGGATACAGAGAACCTGGGTTTCCACATGGTGGAACAAGGTGGAGCCAAGCAGAAGCTGGCCTCCCCCCATTCAGTTCAAGATCCCACCCACATGCAGCCCTCATCTTAGTTGTCTGTTGGATCTCTTAAGGCAATTAGGTGAAATCCTAATACCTATTATCATTAAAAAACAAAGACCACTTATTTTAACATCCATTTAACTTACTGCTCAATATAAAATTATGGTTAAAAGATGTCAATTTACTTCCTCACTTACCCTTTGGGATGGCCACTAAATTTGTCACAGAGTATAGTAACGCGGTTGACTGAACCACAGCCATGAAAGTGTGCTTCTAGCTCTTCTGCTGTTGCACCATAGTCCACCTGTGGGGGGGTACATCTCACAGATAATGGGCAAACTCCCATTTCAACAAGTACTGGCCAAGCCTTTGGGCTAGGCCACCTATAAACACCAAAGCAATCAACTCTATTTTCTAAGGAACTCTTTTCTTTCCAATGCCATGGCCTCTGCTAATCACCATTACCTTTCACCTCATTCCAACCCTCCCTCTACTCCTTAAATCCACCACCACCTATCCTGGAGATGATTCAAGACTCCCATTAAATAATCCCCCCCCCACAATAAGAGCTTCTCCAACCTCAATCAAGGTCCTAGTACATACATTGCCAACATAGATAGATCGGGCATCTGCCTCCATCTTCTCCTCAATGGACATGATAACTGGGCCAGCTGTGAGGGAAGGGGAAAAAAAAAAAAAAATCAGAAAAAAATCCTTTTTTTACTTGGCCAATATATGCACACCATTACCACAACCGCCACTAGCAAAGACAAAGATTTTGGTCTATTCTAGCCCCTATTCCCACTGCTTAGAACACAATAAAACAGTCTAGCATACAGTAGGTGCTCATTAAATATTTGACAAACGAAAGAAGAGATCAATACATTAAAAGAAAAAAACAAACTAAAAAAAACCACAACAGTACAGGAATTCCCTCCCAACCCCAAATCAAGTCCCTATTGAATAGCTTTGGTTGCAATGATTTGGAAAGTGAACAAAATTAAGTGGGCTGAGATTGGACGTTTCTGGATTAGAGAGGAAGCCCCCTGAAGCTGAGCAGTTCTCTTAAGACTCCTAACTAAAGGGTCTCCAACTGAGAGAACTATTGGACTTGAAGGTCAAATGCCAGCTGGCAACCTTCACAAAGGGCAGAGGAAGACTAAGAACAAAGAGCAACACATTTGTAAGAGGAACAAAGGGAGGCACAAGACTACCATCACCAAAACAGACTCGGTCTCACAAAGGTCAGAAACACACAATGGACTATGACCGAGGCACCTGCCCAATAACTGCTCAGACAAGCAGCTCCAAGGTATGGAGCATCCAATCCCATATGAACCGTGCTCCCATAACCCTTCCAATGCGAGAACCTGGGATCCGCGTGTAACCGCCAGTTACTCACCATTGCCTGGGGGTGGACTCATATTCATCTGCTTCTCTACTTCGTTCTGTAGCTCCTTTAGCTTCTCAGCTTCTTCCTCCATCTCCCTGACTCGAGCTTTGATCGCTTCCAGCTCCTACAATGAGTGGGGAGGGTATGGAGAAGAGCTTAAGAGGAACCAACGCAGGGGCTTTGCCCTGCTCTCGATCGGCGCGCGGCCCCAGCCATGCTCTGCCATTTCCCTTGCCCCACGCGAGGGTCATGATAAAAAGAAAATCAAGCTACCTTTTTTAGAACAACACTAGACACCCATTACGTCCGAATCCACCCGGCTGGGCCCCTTCTGGCGGTCGATGCTGCGTCCCCAGCCCGGCCCCAGCCACGTTATTCCCCGCCCACCCCCACCCCCCGCCCGCCTCCCGCTCGCCCGAGCTCTGGGCCTCCCGTGACCCGGCCGGCCGGTCGTCGGCCTGCTCGCTCGCCCTCCTTCCCTCACCGGGTCCTCAATGGCGCCGTCCCCCGGGTCACCCTCGACCAGTCCCGGCTCCTCCTCCTCCTCCTGGCTGCCGGGGGCTCCCGAGCCAGGCCCAGGGCCCGGAGCTCCTGGGGGGGCGCGGGGCCGGGGCGGCTCCTCTTCGGGCTCGGGCTCCGGCTCGGGCTCCAGCAGCAGCTCCTCAGGCTCCAGCTCCTCAGACTCCAAGCCGTTCCCGTAGTCCCCTGCGCCCCCCGGGGCCCCCTCCCCGGCCTCCCCACCGGCCCCGGGCACAAGATGGCGCCGCCGCCCCGGCCCGGAGCCCCGACCGCCCGCAGCCCCCGCTGCTGCTGCCGCCGCCGCCGCCGCCGCCATCGCCGCTCAGACTGGGGCCCGCCGCCCAACGATTGGAGAGCTGCGCCGGCCACGCCGAGGATTCATTAGTCAAGCAGCCTGCCCGTCACGGCGAGCTAGGAGTCCATTGGAGAATATTACTTGGCAATCAAATAAGACCCCACCCCTAAGGCGGGGGATTGCCCCAAATTCTCAAATCCCGGTAGGGGAAATCGGTCTGTCAATCAACGCACGTACCATCTCCTCTCAAGCCCTTAGGTAACAATGCCGCCACGCTGTGACGACGTTCTGGCTTCTCCCCCGCCTACGGGCGGATCCGCAAAGTATGGCGCTCCGTGATTGGCCGCTGGCTGAACGAGTGGAAAGGACCAATCTAGCGATCCCCTCGCCGGAGTGGCCCAGTCTCAAACGCCGACTGGCTCGCGAGATTCGAAGGGCTGATCCCCGTTTTGTGACAGGTGAACTTTGCCCCCAAACGAACTGCTTGGCTTCCAGCGAGGGAAACCCTAGGTCATATGACTAGTCTTTAGGGTGCCGCCATCTTGATACTGTTGGTTGCTAGTATCAAGGTTGAACTTTTGAAAGGCAGAGGTCGGAAACACGGCGGCGGTTTCTGGAAACCTGTTTCTGGGCACCAGGAATGCCCCAGTAGGTGGGATGTTGCCGGAAATGGAGGGTTCCGAATGGCGCTCTCCAGGAAGGAGCTTACCTTTCCCACTCAGGTTATTGGCACCATTATTCACTAGGTCTCCCCAAACCAGAAAGCAGGGAGGAATTCTCACTCCAGTACCAGTCACAAGTTCTGACCGTGCTGTCTTCCTACATAGGCATACTTTCCAAGCATTCTGCTTATGTCCCAGTTTCAGCCTGTTTTTCTCTTGCTTGGAATGTTTGCTACAGCTCCCTAATGTGTCCGCTTCCAGTGTCACCATTTCAATCCACACCACTACCAGACCGAGCTGGCTCCCCTTTGCTGGCCAGGTAAAGTCTTAAAATTACTTGCTGAGGCCTCAGAGACCTCAGGACCAGACTACTTGGTGTTATTTCCACAATCTTCATTCCAGCGGGTGTATCTGCACCCAGATCTGTGCCTCTACATGCAGTCAGTCCTTTTTCAAGCAGACAGCTACAAACCCCGTCTTCACCTCCCCTGCGGAAGCCTTCCACTAGCCTCCCGTCTTCTCCCTTGACAAGCGGTCCTTCCTCCGCTGTGCATTTGAGTGTTCTGTGCTGCCTTTCCTAACTAGAGTTTGCAAGAGCTTGGAGACGAGATTGGACTCTAAATTTGCACCTCCACCGTGGGGGCAACATGCCTAGAACATAGTTTTCGATGGTTGACCACAGGATGCATGGACTGAGGATCTGGGTGCCACCCTTCATCTTCAACGCTTTCCCAGCCCCCAGCCCCTCCTATAGACCCTAGAGGAATTCCACCGCACTGCTGCACTCTTGAGATACCACTGAGACCTAGCCCTGGAAGGCAGGATTGCCACAATTTAGGGGTGATGCTACTCATTTATTAAAAAGGAAGGAACGGCGGTGCTAAGTTTGCAAGAGGGATATTTATAGCCAGACCAAGCTACCGGTTTCAGAGCCAGATTCACATGAGCTCAACCAAATAGTTAACCTGGACAGGATGTGAATGGCTGGGGTAGGGGGATTTGGATGAGAAGAGATTCCTATTAGCAAACCAAAGTCAAAAGTTTCCCAGTATACTCCATTCTTCCCCACACCCTCATTTTATCACACAAATTCTTACCTCAGGAATAGGGGAACTTGGAGCAGAGTCACAGTTGCTTAAAATTTCACTGAAAATTACTTCATCAGCCATCTCAGCTTCAGTGGTCTGGGAGAACTTAGTTGAACACCGAAGATAAGCTCTAAACAATTGTGAGTTTGCTGGAAGAAAAATCTTCTCTACTGATTTTAACCAAACCAAGTCTTAGGTGTTTATTGGTACCTAATTACCTTTTTTTTTTCTTTTTTGGCCACCCTGAGGCATATAGAGTTCCTAGGCCAAGTATCAGATCTGAGCCCCGGTTTGCAGCAACACCAGACCCTGGGCCAGGATCTGAGGACCCATTGTGCCAGGCCAGGGACCCAACAGGGGTCCTGGCTCTGCAGAGTTGCTGCCAACCCTATTGTACTACAGTGGGAGCGCCTATTGGCACCTAATTTAAACTAAGAAAGCCAATTAAGGGAAATGTGATTTTTTAAAATAATGCCCTTGAACCTCGATTTTGTTGAGCACTTGATTTTGTTAACAGACACCAATCCTAGACTCCTTGTTATATTCTTATTGAATTCTCACATTATGAAGTAAGTAGTCCAAAAACCATAACCCTTTTTAGAGATGAGGAATGAAGTAACTTGCCCAAGTCAAGGAACTAATTAGAAATGAGTAGAGAATTCAAAGCCAGCTTTCAAAGCTCAGATCAAAATTACTGTAAGGTCTGTTTTAATACACAAAGATTATAGTTTGCAAGTGTTGAAATTGGGAAGACTAAATTCCAGCAATAGGCAAATGTTCAGGCAAACTATAATTATACCCAAAAATTATTATGCACCTGTTTTTTAAAAAAAAGTTTACACACAGTGTGTGATAAACTTGCAAAAATAATTTTCGGTAGGTCAAAGAATGTAAAATTGTATTTAAGTATTATTAAAATTATGTATATCTGATTTTTAAAAAAAAACCAATTTGGGTTTTGGGGCAAAAACAAAACAAAAAAAGTATGATCTTTTCTTTGGCAATATATAACAAAAGCTTTTAAAATGTTGAGATTCTGGGAGTTCCTGGTGGCCTAGTGGTTAAGGATTCAGCATTGTCACTGTGGTGGTTCAGGTTTGATCCCTGGCCCATGAATTTCCACATCCTGTGAGGGTGGCAACAAAAAAAAAAAAAAAAAGAAAGAAATAATCTGAAAACTAGACAAACATTTGAAAATAAAGATGTTTGTCAAAGTGAAAAAAATATAAATAACTTGATTGTCCCAAGTGGGCCTTTTAAGGAAAATTATTGTGCATAATATATGTCATTTTATATAATGATTATGCCTTAAAAACACTTAAAAAAATTTTTTTAATATATTTTTTCTTTTTATCACCAAACCTGTGGCATATGAAAGTTCCTGGACTAGGGATTGAATCGGAGCTACTGCTGCCAGGCTATGCCACAGCTTGCAGCAATGCCAGGTCCTTGACCCACTGGGCAAGGCCAGGGATAGAACCTGCATCCTCGTGGAGACTGTGTCTGGTTCTTAACCCACTGAGGCATAATGGGAACGCCGAATTTTTTTTTTTGGCCACACCCATGGCATTCGGAAGTTCCCGGACCGGGGATCAAACCCAGGCCACTTCAGTGACAATGCCTGATCCTTAATAAGCTGAGCCACACAAAAACTCCTGCCTTCAAACAGTTTTTAATGACAAGGAAGAATGCTAGCAATGCAATGGTAAGCAGAAGTGAAGTATACAAAACTGTATTTACAGTATGATCATAAAATATAAATATAGACAACAGATGGGAAAAATAATATACCAACATGTTAATAGTGGTTCTCTCTGGGTAGTAGGATTAGGATTGATCTTCTTTATAATTTTCTATGTTCTATGATTTTTTTCCACAATATCATATACTATTTTTATTCATGATTAATTTGTTTTTTTGGCCACAGGTATGTGAAGTTCCAGGGCCTGGGATTGTACCCATGCCACAGATGCAACCTGAGCTATACCAGTGACAATGTCAGATCCTTAACCCACTGTGCCACAAAGGAACTCCCTCCATATTATTTTTATTTAAAATTAAAAAAAAAAAAGCACTACAGGAGTTCTCCTGTGGCACAGCAGGTTAACGATTCAGTGATGTCACTGCTGTGGCATGGGTTCAATCCCTGGCCCAGGAGCTTCCACATACTGCAAGCATGTCCAAAAAATAAAAAGAACAAATAATACTTTAGGAGTTCTTAGCATGGTGCATTGGGTTAAGAATCCAACTGCAGTGGCTTGGGTCACTGCTGTGGCCCAGATTCCATCCCTGGCCCAGGAATTTCCATATGCCACAGGCATGGCCATAAAACTTAAAAAAAAAAAAAAAAAAGGCAAAAGAATATTCCAACTTCCAAACTTACTCTAATAAGTATGATTACTTTTACAAACACATTTAAAAAGATATGTGAATGGGGATCTGTAAGCTATTTCCCTATTAAGACTATAAACTGTAAAAGGCAGGGATACCTTCTTAATTATATTTGTGTTGCCATTACCTATCACTGTGTGCTCAGTAAATGTTAACTGAATGGATGATCTTCTGTAATAATCTTATATAATCTCATGCCTGTTACTGATGCATAAAGAACATCAAAGACAAGTTTTCCTCTGAGAATGAATTTTTTAAAAATTGGTATGTAATGATATAATATTCACCTATTATATTTTTCCTTCAGTAATAACCTATCACTGGAGTTTTTTGGAAAAACTGAAATTCAGTGATGTCGTGCCCTAGAAGAAGGAAAAATGTGATAACAAAAGTGACTGCTCAGTTGAGCTAAGGAGAATTAAATCAATAAAAATGGATGAGGGCATGTCCAGTTCTGTCCAGAAGGGAAAAGGTTTCTTTTCTTTTCCCTTTTTTTTTTCTGTCTTTTTAGGGCCACAGCTGCAGTATATGGAGGTTCCCAGGCTAGAGATCCAATCAGAGCTGTCGCTGCCAGCCTACGCCAGAGCCACAGCAACGCCAGATCCAAGCCACGCCTGCGACCTATACCACAGCTCATGGCAAGGCCAGATCCTTAACCCACTTGAGTGAGGCCAGGGATTGAACCTACGTCCTCATGGATACTAGTAAATTTGTTTCTGCTGAGCCACAACGGGAACTCCAGGAAAAGTTTTCTCATTAAATAACATAAATACTTTGCTTCCTGGTAGTTTAACCTGTTTGCTTTTTTAATGAGCTACTAGAAAATGTAAAACTACATGTATGGCTTGCATTATATTTCTCCTGGACAGTGTCAATACAGAACCTTGGAGTCATGATTACTTACTTACCTCTATTTTGGAGTCAACTAATTTTCTAATGCAGAGTCTGGCCCGGCCCACCTTCACTCCCTAGGTCCAACTTTGCACGGAAGTGAGGTGGCCATTTAAATGAGAAGGAGCCTCTGTTGGACTACTTAATTTCCATTCTGCTTGGTTCACTTTTAGAACACTTTGTACCTGAAAAATTTGTTTTAATATACTGTACCAGAATCCTTATCAAGAATCAGAAAATACTAATAGCAGAAAGAATAAAATCACCCATAAAATCCACCACCCAGAGATAATCACTAATATTTTGGCTTATACCCTTCCCCAAACTTTTAACACACAAATAAGTATAAAGATATATGTATAAAGTGTGTGTGTGTATACATATTTTTTATCAAAATGGGATCATACTGTATGTATTCTAATCTATTTTCTTTTTTGCCTAATAAGATAAACATTTTTCTATATGAATAAAAATATTTTTCCAACTTCATTTTTTTATAACTTCACTCAGAAGTTACCTTAAAAGTGAGGCCTTCCCTGATCACTCTATTTAACATTGAAACCTAATACACACATTCCCAATCCTGCCCTAGTGAATTATTTTTCTCCATAGCATTGTCACCTAATGTGAAATGTTATGTTAATGAATGTTGTGAAATTTATTTATTTGTGTAGGTAGGTAGTTAGCTTTTGTTTGTCTCCATTATTAGAATATAAGTAACATGAGGGCAGAAATTTGTGCCTATTTGTTCACTTCTCTATCTCAGTGCCTAGAATTGTGCTTGGCACACAGATGCTCGAATGTTTGCTCAATGAATGAATGATTGAGTGGACAAAAGAGCTATATAGCATTTGATTATATTATGTTTTTTTGGAGTTTTTGGTTTTTTGGTTTTTTTTTGCTTCTTAGGGCCATACCCAAGGCATGTGGAGGTTCCCAGGCTAGGGGTCTAATCAGAGCTACAGCTGCCGGCCTACACCACAGCCACAGCAACACGGGATCTGAACCATGTCTGCGACCTACACCACAGCTCACGGCAACGCCAGATAACAACTGATCGAGGCCAGGGAATCAAACCTGCAACCTCATGGTTACTAGTCGGATTCATTTCTGCTGTGCCACAATAGGAACTCCCTTTTTGGTTGATTTTTTTTTCAAACCCTCGCCACAACCGTAACCAGAGCCACAGCCAGATCCTTAACTTGCTGAGCCAGAAGGGGACTCCTGAGTTTTAAAATATTATCAATTTTTTTTTCTTTTTGCCATTTCTTGGGCCGCTCTCATGGCATATGGAGGTTCCCAGGCTAGGGGTCCAGTTGGAGGTGTAGCCACCAGCCTACCCCAGAGCCACATCAACTCGGGTTCTGAGCCATGTCTGCGACCTACACCACAGCTCATGGCAACGCCGGATCCCTAACCCACTGAGCAAGGCCAGGGATTAAACCTGCAACCTCATGGTTCCTAGTTGGATTTGTTAACCACTGTGACACGATGGGAACTCCTAATTTTTTTATATCTCATCTGTATCCACAAAAGCATTTTTTTTTTGTCTATTTTTGCTATTTCTTGGGCCGCTTCCGCGGCATATGGAGGTTCCCAGGCTAGGGGTCTAATCGGAGCTGTAGCTAGGGGTCTAATCGGAGCTGTAGCCACCAGCCTACGCCAGGGCCACAGCAACGCGGGATCCGAGCTGCGTCTGCGACCTACACCACAGCTCACGGCAACGCCAGATCGTTAACCCACTGAGCAAGGGCAGGGACCGAACCCGCAACCTCATGGTTCCTAGTCGGATTCGTTAACCACTGTGCCACGACGGGAACTCCACACAAAAGCAGTTTTTAAAGTTGTCAAGGGATACTCTCAACTAAAAGCACAGAATATCTATGATACATCCACTTGCTAGAAAGTATAACTAAATATTGCCCAATTTTGATCAAATGTGTCATCTGAATTATGCTAGAAATGTGCACATTTTATTAAATTTTGCAAAGAACTAAAAAAAAGTGTCTTTCCAGTTTCCAGTGTTATCTGGAAAAATAACATTCAAAGAGAACTGTCTGAAGGGTAAACAATCCATGTGTCCATTTAGATAGACTGAAATTTAGCCCTATTTTAAGCTATGCCATCATAGAACATACTTGGGCTAAATTGTGATGCGCCTCATACTAAATCCTGATTTGATGTTTCTACAAGAAACAGTAGTGTAAAACTCAACATCATATTTGCTGTCAGGTGTTGCAGAGGGTTGTGTCCACTATATTCCTCAGTATCTTCTCAGAAGAGCCACAAAACTCTTTGCTCATCTCTTTTTGGCTTTGTCCAAGGTATGTGGAATACCTCAGGCCAGAGATTGAACCCATACCACAGAGGCAACAATGCTGGATCCTTAACCTGCTGTGCCATCAGGAATTTCCCTCTTTGCCCATCTTGAAGACTGATAGGCTTTTATAAATCCTAAGAGGGATGTGAATCGTGTTTTCCAATTTGCTTTAGATGCTAAGAAGCTCAGAATTGAATTCATAGCCTACCTTTAGTATTTGGGAATAATGCTTATAGAATGCTTTTCTATATTAATTTTCCTTTTGCTGTCATTTTCTTGTAATATTTCAACTTTTCCTTTACCCTTACTTTAAAAATCTACATTTTCCTATTGTTTTGTCTTATGTATTATAGTAAGATGTTGCAGATGATTTTTTTTTTTGTCTTTTTAGGGCCACATCTCTGGCATATGGAAGTTCCCAGGTTAGGGGTCTATTTGGAGCTGCAGCTGCCAGCCTATGACACAGCCACAGCAATGCAGGATCCAAGCCACATCTGCAACCTACACCACAGCTCAAGGCAATGCCAGATCCTTAACCCACTGAGCAAGGCCAGGGATCGAACTCGCATCCTCATGGATCCTAGTCGGGTTCGTTAACCGCTGAGCCATGACGGAAACTCCGCAAATGCTTTTTGGAACCAGGCAAACTGTAAACCAAACTGCACTAGTGATAAATGCACTATCTATGATAGCCTGATAATATTAACTATTAAGAGCATATAATTCCCAGAGTTCCCATCATGGCTCAGCAGAAACGAATCCAACTAGTAACCATGAGGATGTGGGTTCGATCCCTGGCCTTGCTTAGTGGGTTAAGGATCCAGTGTTGCTGTGAGCTGTGGTGTAGGTCACAGACATGGCTCAGATCTGGTGTTGCTGTGGCTGTGGTAGAGGCCAGCAGCTACAATTCCCATTCGACCCCTTGCCTGGGAACTTCCATATGCCAGAGGTGTGGCCCTAAAAAAAAGCAAAAAAAAAAAGAGTATCTAATTCCCTTTTCCTTTCCTTAAAGCCATGTTCACCAAGCCACTCTCTGAATGTAATATGGCTTGTCCCATAGATTTTTCTATATAGAGAGAATAGAAATGCAACACTAGATTCCTCTAAGCAGTCTATTTCTCACTACAATTTAACGCATAAACCCAATACCATTTTATTGCATTGGATTATAGAAAGACTAGAAATTCCCACTTGTAATTTAAAATTTAGATCACCACTCCTGTCAGACATCACTTTGATACAGTCCTAGACTAGAAGTACAGGGTGATGGGCTGAATAGTTTCTATAGATCCCATTCAATTTGGCAGTTTGCGTTAAAATGGCTGAAACCAGGAGTTCTTTGGTGCAGTGGGTTAAGGATCTGGCATTGTCACTGCAGTGGCTCAAGTCACTGCTGTGGCACAGGTTCAATCCCTGGCCCTCAAACCTCTGCATGCCTGTGGGCACCATCAAAAAAAAGTAGCTGAAAACAAATGTCTCAAGGGACCAGGAAAATAAGCAGGAGTTTCATTTTTGTCAGACTTATTTTACCTCTGAAGTAGGCAGCAGGATATTGAGGATAAAATGCTTATTATATCATATACTTCTGATTAGAAGCTGAACCACAACTGGGGCCTTGATTACCATCACAAAGATTTTTGGTAGGTTTTTCTTTGTTTTGGTTTGGTTTTTGTTGTGGCCATCCCAAAGTACCACATACACGCATCTCAAGGCTTGGGTTGGCACAGATGGATTCTTGGCTTCAGACATTTGTCTGGGGTAGGGAAACAAACAACTCTGATTTTCTTTTCTTTTCTTTTAGTTTTTACCTCAATGCTTTACCAAATCCTTATTAATCTAATTCTTGGCCTTAACAAAGTCATGATGAAATGATTAGATCAAGAAATGTCCTGACCCCAGCCTATATAGTATAGAAGTCACAAACCCTGCTCAGTCCTTCTCATTAAACTTCTGGGCTTTATTTATTTATTTTTAATACGACCATTACATATTACACAAAAATAAAAGTCAAATGAACTTGGTATTTATAAATTATTAAATAAAAATACAGGAATATATATTTATATTTATAGAGCTTTTTCTTTTCTTCTAAACTAACCAAATCTGTTCTTCCGCCGCTTTATGATTTAAAAAAGTAAAATAGTGTATGCCCTAGAATAAGTGGGGAGTGGGATTAATAAGTGCAGGACCTAGTTGCCCTACTTCTGCTCCTTCCTTGGCCTAAATAAAGTCCCTATTTGTCCCTTTGGGTTCTGGACAGCAAGAAACACCCTCTCCACCTATTTAATCTCTGAAAAATGGCAATAAGATTTATTTCCCTTACTTTTTAAAAAGTGAAATTGATTTAAAAATTGGGAGCCATACTCAGCCTTTGTGGCCAAGAGCTAATCCCAAGGAACTATATGGCTCTAGAAGAGAGTCGCTAGTTTTCCCTGACAAAGAGTCTCTGGGGTTTCCACTGCCCATCAAGCTAAGAAGGGCAGGACAGATCAAAACTGCCCACTGTGGTCCCATCCAAGCTATGCTTCTGGGAATCCAGACCAAGCCCTTCACCCTCTCAGAAAACAGCCTCTTCCATCCAGGTGTGAAGGCCTCAGAGCAGGGCTTTCCGATAACCTGACCACGGTCCCTGTACCCCTGTTTGCGGAAGGCTCCCAGGAGAGCTGTCGGGGCCGGGTGTCCTGTGGTAAAGGGAAGGGGAAGAGTCTGCCCCAAACCTGGGGCAGCACAGGCTCCAATTTGGAGCTGATGGTCTAGTCAGTGGCTTTCCAACTTTTTTTTTCAGCAGCAAACCCCTTAATGCAAATAAAATCTTACCCTGAACCCCGATATATAAGACAGCTATAGGGGAGTTGTTCTGTTTGAGAGCAAATGGCCTAGGTCAGCGCCTCCCCCCTCCCCTTCACCTCCCCCAAGGACTCCTGAGGCAACCCCTAGGAAATTTCAGGGCTCTGCCAAGCAGTTGGAAAACCACTGGCCTAGTTTGTCCTGAGCAAGTCAGAGACCCCCCCACCCCAACTGCCTGCCACAGACCGGCTCTGAGTGCCTGGTACCAGCATACCCACGACAGACCAAGTGGCTATGCAGTCCACCACATCCCCTATAAATACCATTTAAAAGTGCAGCCCTCTCTCAAAAGCAAAGGTCTGAGCTAAACACCTGAGGCCAATTTTGGTCCCACATTCTAGTGAGTACAACTATGTTGCCACATTCTGGGACCAAGTGAAAATCTCCAAGAGTCAACCATGGTCTAGCTAAGCTGGTCAGTGCTCAGGATCAAGGGCAGGGTTCTTGAGCACTGCATCAGAAGAAGTCAGCATTGAAGAGCAGCAATTTTAGCACCTTGGAAAGTGCAGCGGTGATGTCTGGCTCAGGGCATGCAGCTGGAGTGAAATCATGTCTTTCTCGAAAGTAAAAGCCGTCATCCAAATCTGTTCTAGAGGACTGTGAGCTCTAAAGTTAACATCCTCAGACTCTGAGGTGCAAACAAGTAACACCCATGCAAACAGCATGGCTTCCAAGAAAACACCAATGCTTCTAGGTCATGGGAGGTACTGTGGAATCCAGACACCTGGCCCTTGATAAAGCAGCACCAAAGCCCACCACATGGAATAGGCCAGTCACAGAGTGCATGTCACCCTCACACCCACAGTTCAGAGCTGGAATGTTTCTCTGAAAGCATCAACAGTCTCACCGAGACACAGTGCAGGACCCAGACTGTATTCCAGATCTGACTTAGGTCCACACACTCAAAAAGAAAATTAGTTAGAGCCCCAATTTAGAGTTTAAGTGTGGATACAGAAGGTCCCAGAGATAGGGAACACTTTAGGCACCAGTGTGCCCCAAGGGGAGAGGAGGGCAACAGGCAGCTCCAGCTCCCGAAGCCTCCACCCACCGCGGGCTCCGCAGCCCTGCCTTTCTGTCAGAGCCCAGGAGGCAGCAGCAAGTGCACAATGCACAAGGAAGGGGGATAATGAAGGAACAAGGCCAGCTACAGAACCGCTCTTCTCTCCAAAGCCCTGCTGACAACCTTTTGCAGAAAAGTAGCCAAAGCCCTCATTCTGGGTACAGTGTTTCTCCCTCAGCCTTGAGGCAGCAGGATAAGGGGGTGGGGGTGGGGGTGGGGGGGAGGGACAGAGAGCTGCACACCTTGTTCTTGCCACCGCAAGAGGGAATGTTTTCTCCTAGAGGAGTCCCACCACCACCAGATTAGACAAGCAGCCCAGCATGCACACGAGCACGCGTGCACATGCACACTTGTGTCCCCAGCGCCCACGGTCACAGCCACCTCTCCCTATCCCCTGAAAACCTCAAGCTCCCATGCCAAAGGGATGTGCCCTCAGTGTTTTCCCCAAATCTCGCTCATTCAGTGGAAATCGCCAACCCCTTAAGCAAGTCCACCTGCCTCGGGGCTGCAAATCAAGCTCCAGGTAGTTTTCTGTACCTACACCTATAGGCATGATCCCTCCCACCTCCCCCCCGACCCTGGAATGACTCCATCTCCTGGCCCCCAGACTTTCCAAATACATTCCACAATGTCTCCAGCTCACTCTCTCAACCGCCTGCCTGGCATGCTCCGCTCCCTCACACGCTACCCTGCCCCTTCCCATCCCCGTTCCATGCCCCTCCATACCCCCCGCTTCTTCCAAGGGCATTCCTCTGCTCTGTTCCTGCTCTCCTGTCCCCCAGCCACACCTAGCCCCACCTGGCCCTGGACTTTCTCACTTGCTAGCAAAAAAGGCCCCTACAGTTACCAGGGCCCCCAGTGCCACGGCCCCCGTCAGCACTGTCCTCACTGAGGCCCAGTTCCCCTCCCGCAGACGCCGCGCCTCCTCCAGGGCCCCGTCCCCGTATAGAGCTGTGAACTCCGCCTGTGGGAGAGAAGGGAAGTAGGAGAGAAAGGAGAAAGGGATATCAGGAGAGGAAAGAGTGGAGAAAAGAGGAGAGGAAGAGTTCCAGTTCCATTCACTGCAAGCACTACCCCACCCCTAGCTCCTCTCCAGCCAAAGCTCTACTGGCTGCCAGCCCCTCTGATCCCCCATGAGCGCCTGGCTCATTTGTCCTTCTCTACCTCAAGCTAATCCCATCCTTTCCCTGGCCAAAAACTCTGCTCAGAACGGGCCTCCTTTGCCAAGGCTCGCCTGACCACCACCCATCCCTGATCCCTGACCCCCCTCCCCCCATGCCATACACTCAGGTATAAAAGGTTCCTGACAGTTGGATGCCTTTTCCCTGCAGGCACTACCTGGCTACTGGGTATTCTGTACTCTGCTTTGGACCCTGAGCCCACCCAGTGATGACTGCATGGCAGCCCTGGAGGGCAGAGTCCAATGATGCCCGAAGGGCATTCCATTCCACCCAAATAGGGAGACTCAGACCTCACATCTCATTCTCAGCACGGCTGCCCCCAGCTCCAGCCAGAGCCCCCATCTTCTCCCTGGAGACCAGCTTTTTGGAGGGATGTGCAGAACAGCAATTGAGAAGCTTCTTACCCAGCCCCCACTGCTGTGGATCCAGTCGGCCAGCCGTGTCTCCAGGTAGGTCACCATCCACTCCTGCACTTGTCCCACGAGTGGCTCCATCTCCTTATTGACACTCTCAGCACACAGCGCAGCTCCGAAGACAAAGAAGGCCACAAGGCGGCCCCAGTTGGGGCCCCCTTGGAAGAGTTCATCAGAGACCTGGGTGAAGCGCTGCTGGGCCGAGCCCGGGGTCACATGCAACTGAGCTGCCAAATCTGAGAAGGTGCGCCGGAAGCGGGTCTCGAACTCATCTCCAGCTGCCCGCATGGCTTGGTGCAGCGGGTCAGCTGCTGGGCCCTCCCCGGGGCCAGCTCCACAGACATAACCCTTCTGCCTCAGCTTATAGCCCACAAAGTCTGCCACTAGAGCCCGTGTGTCTGGGGCTGAGGCCGGGGTCGCCATCCGGGCGGCTGTCAGAGTCAAACACAAAAGACACTGGCATGATTATAGGGTCAGAGACTCAGAAGGGGGCATTTCAGGTTTGGCCAGCCCAGTGAGACAGGGAGAGGGCAGGGAGGAAATCTCAGAGACCACTGGCCTGGGAGGGGTAAGAACAAGGAAATTAAGCCATGGTGAGGGGTCAGGGCATGAGGGCCTGGCCCTTAAAACTCATAATATGCCAAATTAAAGGTAAAACAAGTAAATTTCATTATTAAAATACTTTTTTAGATTCTTTCCATAAGAAGACGACAGCAGGGCTGTGACATCCCTACAAGCCCCCTCTCCACGGTATACACCTTTTTGGCTAGAGGAGGGGGCTTAGGGCCTCCCCAGAGGCCTGATGTGAAGATGCTGACAGAGGCACAAGATGGGGGAGGAGACAGGGCTGAAGGGAAAGGAGGAGAAGCCAAGGGTTGCCCAGGACAGAGAAGGAAGGGGACACTCACCCAGCCTGGATGGCAGCTCTTAGGACCCAGCGCTGGTGGCAAGGAGCCCCCAGCTGGGGCCTTTCATCCTCTTGCCCAGCGTGGAGCCCTGGGAAGGGGAGGGGGAGATCAGAGCTAGATGGGAAAGACCAGGGATCAGGGTCCGGGCTGAGAAGGGCTGGGGTTGCAGCTCCCGGGACAAGGGCCCTGCCCCCAACGCTCTACCAGCTGTGTGGCCGAATCCATGTTTAATGACTGTCCTCCCGGGAAACCCAGGGCCAAGGGCTTCCTGCCGACACCATCTCTACTCCTGGCTCCCCCCGAGTGCAGCCCAAAGGCCCAGCTCCTCCCTCACCCCCACCCTCAGCCAGTCTGCAACCCCGCCTGCCTGCCAGGTTAAGGATCTCACGGGTCAGGCCGCTGCCGGGATCCGGGCCGTTTCCTGGTGCAGGAGCTAGGAGGGAGGGAGAGAGGGAGGAAGGGAGGGAAGGAAGGAGGGAGGAGAAAGGGGGGGCGGGAGGGAGGGCCCGGCGCCGGGTGATGATGGGGCCCAGAGATGCGTCCAGAGAGAGGGGCGGGGCTGGGACGCAGGCTTGGGAAAGGCCACCACTCAGGAAGAAAGCGGGTGGCTGGAGACTGAGAAGCACAGGCCAGGAGGTCATTGAGGGCCTGGGCAGGGCTCCTGAGCCTGGAGGCTACTCAGAGAAGCCAGCTGGGCCTCAAGAAACCTCAGAGCAAATTCAGCATTTCCAGGTCTCTGATGTTCCATGCACTTGTTGAACTTCTCCAGCCCCGAAGCAGCGGGCCAGAAAAGAGGATCAGCTCCCATTCCAATGGGAACTAACTGCCTGCCAGGTGTCTCACCCTGTGGGCCTGGCAGATGTGATACAGATATCAAACACCTCACTTCTTCTTTTCTCCAGGAACTTTAACCCAGTTGTCTCTCTGTGCGTTGGGGCTTTAGCCAGGCACCAAGGAGCCAGGTCTTGGATCGCAGGCAGTTTCTGCAGGTAACTTTTCTTCATTTTCTCTCTTTTTTTTTTTTTTTTTGTAATCAGATCTTCTGTTTAATTCTTTCTACTCAGCACATGAACTTATTTTCTCTCTTTTTTTGGGGGGCGGGGGTGTGTGTGCTGTGCCCCTGGCACGTGGAAGTTCCTGGGGCCCAGGATTGAACCTGTGCCACATCAGCACCCCAAGCCATTGCAGTGACAGTGCTGGACCCTTAACCCACTGCAGCCACAAAAGAACGCCACATGAATATGTTCTATGAAAAAGTCATACAGTATAGAAATATGGAGAAAAAAATACAAGTCCTCAATCTTCCTCCCTCTGCCTTTTCCACAATTCCCATTCCCTTCCTGGAGGCTGCCCGTGTCAAAACTGATATTTATCCTTTCAGGTTACGTAAATATATATATGCACCTATATGAATGTCTATTATTTAAATATGGCAGTATGTTGGAGTTCCCATCATGGCTCAGTGGTTAACGAGGAACCACGAGGTTGCAGGTTCGATCCCTGGCCTTGTTCAGTGGGTTGGGGATCCGCCGTTGCCGTGGGCCGTGGTGAAGGTTGCAGACGCGGCTCAGATCTGGTGTTGCTGTGGTTCTGGTGTAGGCCAGCAGCTACAGCTCTGATTGGACCCCTAGCCTGGGAACCTCCACATGCCGTGGGAGCTGCCCCAGAAATGGCAAAAAGACAAAAAAAATTTTTTTAAATAAAAAAATAAATATGGCAGTATGTTTAGACGGGGTGCAAGCCATGTGACCATCGATCTGCATGAGGGCACACTCAGGTGTTCTGACTGGAGCCCACCATCTCTTAACTGGCACTTCCTTCAACTCCATCTGGAGGACTCTCTAACCAAAGGCCCAGAAGAAGTAACCTAATTCTCCTTTCCTGCTGGTTCCCTTTATTTCTATCCCAGTCCAAGCCTTGGTATTCCCACCTGCCCCTACAGTAACTAGAGAAGAAAGATCTTTTCTTTTTTTCTTTGTCTTTTTTCCATTTCTTGGGCCGCTCCCGCGGCATATGGAGGCTCCCAGGCTAGGGGTCGAATAGGAGCTGTAGCCACTGGCCTACGCCAGAGCCACAGCAACACGGGATCCATGCCGCATCTGCAACCTACATCACAGCTCACAGCAACGCCGGATCCTTAACCCACTGAGTGAGGCCAGGGATTGAACCCACAACCTCATGGTTCCTAGTCGGATTCGTTAACCACTGCACCACGACGGGAACGCCTCAACCTAATTCTGATTTGAAAGTTTGTCTTAACTTTAACATTGTATTGCTTCAGGAGTTCCCGTCGTGGCGCAGTGGTTAACGAATCCGACCAGGAACCATGAGGTTGCGGGTTCGGTCCCTGCCCTTGCTCAGTGGGTTAACGATCTGGTGTTGCCGTGAGCTGTGGTGTAGGTTGCAGACGCAGCTCGGATCCCACGTTGCTGTGGCTCTGGCGTAGGCTGGTGGCTACATCTCCGATTCAACCCCTAGCCTGGGAACCTCCATATGCCGTGGGAGCGGCCCAAAGAAATAGCAAAAAGACAAAAAACAAAACAAACAAACAAACAAAAAAACACATTGTATTGCTTCAGAGTCCCTCTTTGCTTCAGGTAATCAATGTTGTTATCAAGTCATTTACAAGGCCAAACTCAGTTCTCCGCCATTTATTTATAAGCTCAGTGACAGCAGGCACTGAATTTTATTTACTTATAGGTTCCCATAGCCTAATAGACCCTCAAAATGTTGATTGAATGAGTCAGTCAATATCTCTGGTTAGTTATTGAGCAGGCCCAGTCAGACATTTGATCACTGCAGTAGCTGTTTAAGAAACAAAGACTGCTGGACCAGAGTTCCTGTTGTGGTTCATCGGGTTAAGAACCTGATTAGCATCTATGAAGATGTGGGTTTGATCCTTGCCCTTTCTCAGTGGGTTAAGGATCTGGTGTTACCTTGAGCTGCAGCGTTTACAGATGCAGCTCGGATCTGGTGTTGCTGTGGCTGTGGTGTAGGCTGGCAGCTGCAGCTCTGATTCGATCCCTAACCTAGGAACTTCCATATGCAGCAGGTGTGGCCCTAAAAAAAAAAAAAAAAGACTGCTGGACCAACAAATTATACCAGGTCCAAAGCTGTGTATCTTAAGGATCTTTTCAAAACAATAATAACAGAGCAAAGAAATGGCAGTTCAAACTGTAGACAAGGCAACAGAGAACTTTTCCTAAAAACGTCAGGCTGTACAGGCTGACAATGAACCTTACCTATTTATGTGAATGGCATATTTTAGCAGAGCAAGGAAGACAGTTTTAAATTGCTTGGCTGTAATACAAATTAGTATAACATTATTTTACACCCTAAAATATGAAAAGAATGTCTGTGGATTATATGCATATGTGTAAAATAAGAAAATAAAACTCAATCACTTTAAAAATGAGTCCTGGCTAAGTAGCGTTGTTATGGTTAATACTGGAGTTAAAATGCAAGCGGGAATGAATAGTACAATAATGAGATCTTGTATGTCTTACTGTTTATTTCCAACTTAGTCACCTGTGATTTTACAGTTAAAGTCTCTTGCTGCTTTTTCTTTTTTTTTTGGCTGCACCATGCATGCATAAGTTCCGAAGTCATAGATCAAACCTATGCTACAGCAGTGACCCAAGCCACAGCAGTGACAACGCTGGATCCTTAACTGGGGAAGTCCCAATGCTTTAAATTTAGATTCTATTTTTTCTCTTAAGATTCCCCATTTCAGGAGTTCCTGATGTGGCTCAGAGGTAACGAACCCGGCTAGTATCCATGAGGACATGGGTTCAATCCCTGGCCTCGCTCAGTGGGTTAAGGATCCAGCATTGCCATGAGCTGTGGTGTAGGTTGCAGACATGGCTCGAATCTGGTGTGGCTGTGGCTGTGGCTGTGGCCGGCAGCAGCTACAGCTCTGATTGGACCCCTAGCCTGGGAAACCCTAGCCTATGCCACAGGTGCAGACATTTAAAAAAAAAAAAAAAAGGAGTTCCCGTCGTGGCGCAGTGGTTAACGAATCCGACTAGGAACCATGAGGTTGCGGGTTCGGTCCCTGCCCTTGCTCAGTGGGTTAACGATCCGGCGTTGCCATGAGCTGTGGTGTAGGTTGCAGATGCGGCTCGGATCCCGCGTTGCTGTGGCTCTGGCGTAGGCTGGCAGCTACAGCTCCGATTCAACCCCTAGCCTGGGAACCTCCATATGCCGCGGGAGTGGCCCAAGAAATAGCAAAAAGCAAAAAAATAAAAAAATTTAAAAATTCCCCATTTCAATGCTCTAAGAATGTTAAATATTACCATGATTTTTTTTTTCTTTTTAGGGCTGCATCTGAGGCATATGAAAGTTCCCAGGCTAGGGACAGAGCTGCAGTTGCTGGCCTTCGCCATAGCCACAGCAATGCCAGGTCCGAGCCACATCCAGGACCTACACCTCAGCTAGTAGCAACACTGGATCCTTAACCCACTAAGCAAAGCCAGGGATCAAACCTGCATCCTTATAGGCACTCTGTTGGATTCTTAACCCCCTGAGCCACAACCAGAACTCCTACCATGAAATTTTTTAATCTACTTATAATTAAGTGAATAAAAGATAAACTCTAGAGCCAGATGGCTGAGGTTCTAATTTCAGCTCCTCAATTTTTTTTTTTTAAAGCAAATGCTAGAGCCTTATTTATTTATTTATTTTTGTCTTTTGTCCTTTTTAGGGCCGCACACACGGCATATGGAGGTTCCCAGGCTAGGGGTCTAATTGGAGCTATAGCCACCAGCCTACGACAGAGCCACAGCAACACAGGATCCGAGCTGCATCTGTGACCTACACCACAGCTCATGGCAATGCCAAATCCTTAACCCACTGAGCAAGGTCAGGGATTGAACCTGCAACCTCATGGTTCCTAGTTGTATTCATTTCCTCTGCGCCACCACGGGAACTCCAGCTCCTCAAATGTTAACTTATGTGACCCTGGGCAAGACTCCTACCTCCTCTCTCCCTCAATTTTCTCATCCATAAAATAGCATAATAATACTCCCTACTCTTATGATGGCTCTATTATATGAGTTGGTATTTGTAAAACAACTGTACCTAGTACATTGTAAGTGTTATATAAGATCAGCAGGGAAGTTGGGAAAAAAAAAACTAAAGAAAACTTTTTTTTTTAACTAATATAGAAAAAAATGGAGCAAAAAGGCAGCTTTGTGCCCTTCTTGGAGCTCCTACTTGAACTGAAACCCCACAGCCTCAACTCCAAGAGAGATACATGATGATTCATTCAGTTATTTGAGGGCCTACTGCTTGGCCTACTGACCAAGAATCACACACAGCCTCTTCCTCAAAAGGTTTACAGTCAGGTTAGAAATCAGAACTCTAATCCACTTTTTTTCCTTTTTTAGGGCCACACCCACGGCAAATAGAGGTTCCCAGGCTAGGGTTCAAATCAGAGCTACGACCGCCAGCCTACACCACAGCCACAGCAAAGCCAGATCCGAGCCACATCTGCAGCCTACACCGCAGCTCACAGCAATTCTGGATCCTTAACCCACTGAGCGAGGCCAGGGATTGAACCTGCATCCATCCTCATGGATCCTAGTCAGGTTCCTTAACCGCTGAGCCAAGACAGGAACTCTTCTAATCCACCTTTTTACAGATGAGAAAACAGGTCCAGAGACATCGTGCCTTGCTCAAGGTCACACAGCTAGACAGCACCAGAGGTGAGACCTGGAGCTACATCTTGACACAACTCTCAGCTCAGAACTCTTTCCAATGAGCCGCTCATCATTTTGAGGGCCACATCGCAACCTCTATTTGAATTTGCACCCAGCTCCGCCACTCTCCTCCCAAACCTAGAGCCTTAGGCCTTAGGAAAGAAAACGCTGAGCCCTGAAGAGAAAGTTACAGGCCAAGCGTTCTGAACTTTCCCCTAAAGGAAAAGTAAAGATTACGCTCTACTCCCGGTGTTAACTCTTACCATTACAGAAAGGCTGTGGCCAGTGGAAAAAAAAAAAAGGAAGTGGAGGGGGGTAGGCAGAGTGGTCTCACTCTGGACCTTAGGGGTGGAGTCCCCGCCTCCTGGTGCAGCAGCAGCAAAGATAGATGGGGAGCCACCTGTCAGAGGGCAGTGGGCGGGAGCCGGGGCCGCAACGGCCGCAGGACCGGAGGGCGAGCGCGACTGAGCGCACGCTCAGAGGAGCCAGCTCGCAGAAGGTGATGGTCTAAGACCCTGGAAGCTGAAGGCCAGTGGGAGGGAAAGATTGTCACGGAGGTGAGACAGAGCTGCGAGAGGTGGAGGATTCTGGAGGTGACAGCAAGGAGAGTAAGAAACTACGCAGGGCGGCCGAAGCTTCTGCGGAGACTCCAGGCGGGCAGCGCTGCAGGAGGGCCCCGCCGGGGCGGGGGTGCCATGTCTCGCGAGCGGCCCCCCCGCACCGACATCCCCCGCAACCTGAGCTTCATCGCTGCGCTGACAGAGCGCGCCTACTACCGCAGCCAGCGGCCCAGCCTCGAGGAGGAGCCAGAGGAGGAGCCAGGAGAGCGCGGGACGCGCCTTGGGGCCCGATCCCGCGCTCACGCTCCAAGTCGCGGGCGCCGGGCCCGCTCGGCGCCCGCCGCAGGCGGCGCGGCCAGAGCGCCCCGCAGCCGCAGCCCCGACACCCGCAAGAGAGTGCGTTTCGCCGACGCGCTGGGGCTGGAGCTGGCCGCTGTGCGCCGCTTCTGCCCGGGAGAGCTGCCTCGGGTGCCCCGCCACGTGCAGGTCCAGCTGCAGAGGGACGCCCTCCGCCACTTCGCGCCGTGCCAGCCCCGCGCCAGAGGCCTCCAGGTAGGCGGCACAGGCACGCCCCTTCCACCGGACCTACCCCACCTGGCCTTGGTGGGTGTGTGGGAGTGCAATTTTTCTAAAAGCAGCCAACTCCACCCCTAACCCTGGGCTGGCTCTTGCTTGCCCCTTTTGGGTGACCAGTGGCTAGTGACTCTGGGTCACTCTCCCAGCAGAGACCCCTTCTGACCTCCCCAACGCCGGGGTGGGTTTCGGATTGGTCTGGTGCCTCGCCCTGACCCCGCCCCCTGTTTCTCCCCTCCCCCCGCTCGGGCTTCCTCCTCTCCCTCCTCCTTTCTCCACAGGAGGCGCGCGCCGCCCTGGAGCCGGCCAGCGAGCCCGGCTTCGCCGCCCGCTTGCAGGCGCAGCGCATCTGCCTGGAACGCGCCGAGGCGGGCCCGCTGGGCGTGGCCGGGAGCGCGCGCGTGCTGGACCTGGCCTACGAGAAGCGCGTGAGCGTGCGCTGGAGCGCCGACGGCTGGCGGAGCCAACGCGAGGCGCCCGCCGCCTACGCCGGCCCGGCTCCACCCCCGCCGCGCGCTGACCGCTTTGCCTTCCGCCTTCCCGCTCCACCCATTGGCGGCGCCCTGCTTTTCGCCTTGCGCTACCGCGTGACTGGCCACGAGTTCTGGGACAACAACGGTGGCCGCGACTATGCTCTACGTGGGCCGGAGCACCCGGGCAGTGGCGGAACCCCGGAGCTCCAGGGCTGGATCCACTTTATCTGAGATGCCTACGGCCAACCACGGAAAAAACCCAAGGCACCCAGGGGCTAGGGGAGCCCGAAGATTTGGCGGGGAGGAATGGGAGAGACCGAGATTGGCGGGGAGCTGCCCTAAGAGAGACAAGTCGGGGAGGATGAAGAGGATGGGGGGAACCAAAGGGGTGTGGGGAGTGGGTGAAATCAACGAAAGTCGGGAGATTGGGGTGGATGCGAGTGGAAGTAACCCAAGGCGTAGGAGAAAGGAGATGGAAAAGGTGCTGGAAGATTAGGGGAAAAAAGCAAAGGGAAGATGGTGACTTTATCTTCCGTGAGGGGGCACTGGAAGAAAGTAGGTTCGTCAGTCCTAGGCAGAGGTTGAGGGTACCTCTTTGGGATTGAGGAAGTATTTGGTGTAAACTAGGAGCCCACGACAGTTGAAATCATTTACACTCCTGGCTCATTCCTCCTCTTACAGGCCTTTGCCACTGCAGGTCCCCCAGCCCCGCCCTTCCTAGCTTTAACTCAGCTATACTTGCCTTGCTTAAGTCCCAGGAACTTGGCCATTGCTCCTCAGTCCCTGGCATTATGACAGGATTCCCCTGTCACCCCTGCCAGTCCCTGGCTTCATTCTCCACTGACTGGCTGAGGAGAGTTGGCAGGTAGCAATTAACACCTCCTTCCTCCAACCTCCAGACAACCCTGGGGATGAAAATGAAAGCAAAACCAACTCTAGGCCTGTCCTTGTAGCCAAGTAATGTGATGCCTAAAAGGTTGGTAGACTCAGGCTTCCAGAAAAATGCCAGCCTTACTTTTCTGGGTGCCTTCTAATGACCTCTAAGCACTTTATGGACTGTATTTGTCAAGGGAATGGTGAGTCATGGGATTCTTTGTGCCTCAGGAAGAAAGGAAGTTATTGACTAGCTGGATAAATTTGGGCAAGTTACTTCACCTCTCTGGGTCCCAGTTTCCTCTTTGAGAAGCTGGATTTGGATTAGGCCCCTTCTTGCTCTAACATTTTATGATCTGTGAGGGGCAGAGTGTGGATTAGAAGCCATGTTCTCCAGCCTACAGTTGGAGTGCTACAGTTCAGAACACACAAGCACTCTGAGCATCTGCTTGGGGCTGACGATGGGTCCTCCAGTTTTTGACACATGTTCCAGACCTCAGGAAGCATTCAATAACCAGCCTGTAGCCTCGGGGCATTCCAGGGCTTCTCAAACCCCTGCTCATCTCTGCCCCTTTCCTGTTGCTCTTGCCTCCATAGACTTAAACCTGGGTGCTTTGAGACAGTTTTGGAGAGGTGCCTCTCTTGGGGAAAACAATGCTTGAGAGCACCAAAGATAAAAGGAAACATGTTGGGGGCTTTCTTGAGGATAAAGGATTATGGGTATAAGAAATGGGAAATAGTTCAAATCAAGAATCAGAGCAACTTGGAGTTCCCATTATGGCTCAGCGGTAATGAACCCAACTAGTATCTATGAGGATTTGGGTTTGAGCCCTGGCCTCGCTCAGTGGGTTAAGGATCCGGCATCACAGTGAGGTGTGGTGTAGGTCACAGATGAGGCTTTGATCCCGCGTTGTGGTGGCTGTGGCGTAGGCTGGCAGCTGCAGCTCCAATTCCACCCCTGCCCAGAAACTTCCATATCCCCTGAACAGAATCAGAGCAACTTGAAAATTAAATGGTACCAGAAGGTGACAGTCTGCTCCATACACTGGGCAAGTGAAACAGGAAAGGCGGACTTTCCTACCCATTCACATTCATGCTTTATGTCACTCCTAGTTTTTCCCTCTCCTCTTACCCTATTTCTAAGCTCTTTCCTTGTCCCCCTTTCATTTTTCTTTTAGCATATAGGGTATTTACCATCATTTTCTCTATTTCCATGTTTCCCTTTCATCCTTGTTGATCTCTGCTATTCCTTCTCCCTCCAGAAGGGGTGGAGAACCTACTTCCTTTTCTCCAAGACCGTGGTTGATCCACCTTCCTTCCTCAGGCTCCTTCTTGACAGTCTTCTAGAAAGAAGAAGGAAAAGTAGTTCCTGATGCTGCAGATGAACAAGGAGCTCCCAGGTAACTAGCTACCCACACCCCTTTCTGTCTGTTACAGATTTCTCAAAAATATCTGGATTCCCCTTTTATCATTCAGTGAGAGAGGGTCCGGGCACATTTGCCCATACATGCATTCAGAGTAGAGTATGGAACTTGTTACTGTGCCTCTCCTCTCCAAAGCCTTAATCCTTTGAAGAAAGATGGCTGGAAAAGAGAAATCCCATCATTCCTCAAATGCCCATTTAAACATCATCCTTTTCTGGTGAAGAAAACAAAGAATTTCATGCATCTCGTGGATCACCTCCAGGTCAGAGTTCCAGCAGAGGGAAGAGAGACAGTGTACTGGACGCCACCAAGCAATGCACCTTTTAATCACCAATGAAGAGCCCAAGGGAGGATAATGGAGCGGGAGACTATGCCAAGGCTCGGTGTATAATAATCTCTTGCTTAATGTGTGTGCATTACTGTTACGTTGTATTAGCAATTGCAACAGCTCATATTTTCTTACTTATCCACTAAAATCTGGTGTCTTGCATGCATTATAATCCTCAAAAAACCCTATGATTTGAGTATTAGTATTCCTGTTTTAGAAAAAAACAGTAACTTGTTCCAGATCACACAGCTAGTAAATGGCAGAGGTAGGATTGTGAACCTAGGTAATCTCCAGAGATGCAGGTTCAATCCCTGGCTTCGCTCAGTAGTTAAGGATCTGGCATTGCTGCAGGCTGCACTGCATAGGTCAAGGATGTGGCTTGGATCTGGCATTGCTGTGGCTGAGCGTAGGCTGGCAGCTGCAGCTCTAATTCAACCCCTCGCCCAGGAATTCCATATGCCGCAGTTGTGGCCCTAAAAAGAAGACCCAAAAAAAACCCAAAAAACCCCCCAAAATCTTGCCATTAAAATAAATATATAAAACAGGATGTTCTCCTGTGGTGCCACAGGTTAAAGGATCCCACATTGCCCAAGCTGTGGCATAAATCGCAACTGTGGCGCAGGTTCAATTCCTGACCCTGGAGCTTCCATATACTGCAGGTGCAGCCAAAACAAAAACAAAAAACCCTTGCCATATATCATCTCTCATTAGGAAAGACAGTTTCCAATTGTGCTCTGCTGTCCCATCCTCCCAGTCTCCCCCACTGGCTTGGAGAAGGCAAAGCACTGAGGGTCCCTAGCTTCATCTGCTCCTTCCAGGGGCTTGCTGTTGTCTCCTGTGCCAGTGTCCCAGCTCTGCAGAATCAGCAAGGAACGACTGCACCTGCCTGCTGGAGAACTTGCGAACCCATTTGAACTCCAGCCTCTCCATACTTTGGAATTCTCGCCTGGCCTTAGCCAGTCTTCTATGCTTGGTATGCTGTGCACCTTCCCATCACCCCTATTAGCCTTAAACAGGCCAATTCCATCAAGTTTCCACTCGAGGGGTCCAGTAGGACAATTGCTGGATGGTCTGTGCTCAAGCAGATACATGAAAACAGGTTCTGGGCAGGGAACTAAGGAGAATCCATTGTTGCTAAACTTTTTCTCTAGGAAGTACCATGGCTCACTCATACCCCTATTCTCAGCTTTAAAGAGCCAAGACATGAATCTTCCGGTTCTTCCCAAACAGAGCTGCCCTAGGGCCTAGGGGTAAGCTGCTAGTCTAATCTGACTTTGGAAACACTAGGAATTTGGCAGAATCTTTAGAGATGCGTCATGTGTGGTGGGGACTTTCCTCTAAAGACTGATGACTAGGAACAGGAACAATTTTGGGTATAACCTGTCTGCCATGAACTGGGAAGTGCCATAAGAGAAACCCTTACCATGGTCAGGAGCTTGGGTCCTTGAAGAAACACAGCAAGAACACTCCTTCCCTGTCTTCTCATCCAGACCTCATATGTCTTCCTACACATTCCTTCTGTTCCTTTGTTTTTCTTTATGAATATAGCTTATCATTTCATAATAAGCCCTAGATCTCCTTTTTAACCTAATCCTGCTTTCCCTTGCTCCTAACTCCTGTTTCTCTGGAGCACCACTGGATCCTTACAATCTGTAGGTCAGAGCATCCAGAGACCTGGAAACGCTTCTCTTTAGAGATCATTGGATGCAGATAAGGACACAAGGTCAGAGATGAGCAGGGACCCTGGAAGGGTCAGAGGATTTGTTAGCGCCACTCCAGATGGAACTTAGACCCAGGCCTCTTGGCCACATCCTATTCCAGGCTACAAAACAGGCCACTCTCCACATGGTCAGACCCAGGATTTTTCATGGCAAGGGATAATGTCAGAGATGTTTCATTTTCTCCTAACTCCCATTCCCTTCTCCATCCAGGCAGAAAGAGAGACAAAAGGGACTGGTATGTCCCCAGCCTTGGCACTTTCAGTGATACTGCTGAAGAACAGTGAAGTTGCTAAAATAATCCATTTAATAGCTAACTTCGAGGGGAAATGAAAGTTGCTGTGTGAATCCCCCAAAACCACTGTTCCCATCAGGTTCTCCCAGAACCACCTCTGACCCTTCACAGTGCAGCCCTGTTCACTGGGCTCCAGACTCACTGGTATTGTGCCTCATTTTGGCCTCCTCATGCAAGTGGCCTCCCTCCTGGATAAAAGACCTCATATTTGAAATAAAGTTGAAATATGAAAAGAAAGTATATCATGAGATATTGAGAAGTATTGTTTGGGGCTAAGGGTGGCAAGAGATGCAGAGGCAAGATTCCTTCCCCACCCCCCATTATTTTGTCATTTCTTTTCTTAAAAAGCCTATTCCCAGGAGTTCCCATTGTGGCTCAGCATAAACAACCCAGCTAGTATCCATGAGATGCAGGTTCAATCCCTGTCCTCACTCAATGGGTTAAGGATCTAGTGTTGCTTAGAGCTGCAGTCGCAGATGCAGCTTGGATCCCACATTACTGGCTGCGGTGTAGGCCGGCAGCTGCAGCTCCGATTTAACCCCCAGCCTGGGAACTTCCATATGCTGCAGGTGCGGCCCTAAGAAGAAAAAACAAAAACAAAAAAAATCCTATTCCCTTCCCTGCCTGCTAGAGTCATCTGGCTATGTGAAAGCTGGGCAGGGAGTTCCCATTGTAGCACAGTGGAAACAAATCCGACTAGAATCCATTGAGGATGCGGGTTCAATCCCTGGCCTTGCTCAGTGGGTTGGGGCTCCAGCGTTGCCGTGAGCTGTGGTGTAGGTCACACATGCATCTCGAATCCTGTGTGGCTGTGGCTTTGGTCAGCAGCTGCAGCCTTGATTCAACCCCTAGCCTGGCGATTTCCATATGCTTCAGGTGCGTCCCTAAAAAGAAAAAGAAAAAGAAAAACTAAAACAAAAAAAGGTTGGGTGGGAATAAGATGTGGAGACACTCCTATAGTAGTATCACACCACCATTTTGGGTAGTGATAGAAAAAGTTACCAGGGCCCAGTGCTTAGGTCCCCTGCACACAGCACCACCTGCTGGTGCAGTTAAAGGGAACAGCTCAGGTAAAAGCCTCGTGTTTCTCCCTTGGTGGGGTATTCTTTTTTTTTCCCGGTCTTTTGTCCTTTTAGGGCTGCACCTGCGGCATATGGAGGTTCCCAGGCTAGGGGTATAATCGGAGCTATAGCTGCCAGCCTATGCCAGAGCCACAGCAACGCCAGATCCAAGCCACGTCTGCAACCTACACCACAGCTCATGGCAATGCCAGATCCTTAACCCGCTGAGCGAGGCCAGGGATTGAACCCGCAACCTCATGGTTCCTAGTCGGATTTGTTAACCACTGAGCCACGACGGGAACTCCATGGTGGGGTGTCCTTAAGGGGGCCATCCAAATTACATTCTGCTCCATAGGCACTGGAGGGAAGAGTGCCTTTTTCTCCATCAAGGGCAACCCCAAAACAAAGGATGAGAAATATTGGCAGGAAGAGCAAGGACCTCTGTCTAATCCAAAATAAAGTGACAAGAAATATATTAAGGGAAGCATCCTTGAAAAAGATCAAGTTCTAACTCCCATGTCACCTGAATGATGAAAGAGTCCAATTGCCCACAAAGTAATGAGACAATATTCCTTATAGGGACGCCCTAGCCCAAGAATAATCAGATGCCTCGTCATGACATCATAATGGCCAAGTTGTGATGTCACTGCCGAGCACCCAGTCCTTAGTATGCATTGTAATTGAAACCAGATATGCTGAAGGGTAGAGCCAGCATGAGGCGCAGACACCCAAGGAGAGGTAAGTGGGGTTCCTTCCATGGCTTATTGCCTAAGGTTGCTCTGTGGCTGTCTTTCCCGACTTGTCAAACAAACATCTTAGTTTGGTGGTAGGTTTGTCTGAAATCTTTCTTCTGCAAACTCCTTCATTGCAGCTTTTGCTGTCCCAAATCCTCAATACATGCAATTCTGATTAGCTAGCCCTTTCACTGGTATTTCTTAGGACAGAGTATAGAACACTGGAGGAAAGTTTCCCTAAATGGGGCAGAAACTCACTACATCTGTTTGGTTAGTCCCAGGGATAGATATAAGTTTTTAACTGCCTGAAGCATACAGCTTTCAGAGTCTTTTTCAAGAAAAATAAATACATAAGGCACAAAAGTGATTGCATTTCAGAATGAGAGACGATATCAACAAATTACAATTTTAAAAAGCTGACAGGGAGTTCTCTGGTGGTCCAGTGGTTAGGACTTGGCACTTTCACCACCACCGCCCAGGTTCAATCCCTGGGTCTGGGAACTGAGATCCCATGTCAAGCTGCTGCATGCCATGGCCAAAACAACAAATAAACCCAACCAATATTACAAAATCAAGAAAAATAAAATTTTTAAATTACCTACATGCAAACCTATATATTTTTTTTACTACAACTTTGTTTTTAGCTGCATGTTCTTTGATAATCTTTTTATATGATGATTATATACAATTTTTCCATAAAAAGGTAATTCTTTCTTCTCTATGATCACTTTAAAAAATTCAGAGTTCCCGTTGTGGTGCAGTGGTTAACGAATCCGACTAGGAACCATGAAGTTGAGGGTTCGATCCCTGCCCTTGCTCAGTGGGTTAATGATCCGGTGTTGCCATGAGCTGTGGTATAGGTCGCAGACGTGGCTCAGATCCCGAGTTGCTGTGGCTCTGGCGTAGGCCGGCGGCTACAGCTCCGAATAGACCCCTAGCCTGGGAATCTCCATATGCTGCTGGAGCGGCCCAAGAAATGGCAAAAAAAAAAGACAAAAAAAATAAAAATAAATAATTCTTGGAGTTCCTGCTGTCGGGCAGTGGGTTGTGAATCTGACTGCAGTGGATTGGGTTGCTGCAGAGTTGTGAATTTGATCCCCTGCACGGTGGGATTAAGGATCCCACGGTGCTGCAGCTATGGCATAGGTAAGAACTGTGGCTCGGATTTGATCCCTGGCCTGGGAACTTCCATATGCCAAGGTGTGTTCTTGATAATTTTTCACCTTCACACCTTGTAAGTAATGATGTCACAATTTTTTTGGCTGCACCTGTAGCATGTGGATGTTTGATCCTCCTGGGCCGAGGATCAAACCTGAGCCTCAGCAGCAACCCAAGCCTCTGCAGAGACAATACCAGATCCTTAACCCACTGACCCACGGCAGAAACTCCACAATTGTTTTTGGCCTTGCTCACAGCATATGGAAGTTCCCAGGTCAGGGACTGAACCCAAGCCACATCAGTACAAGCCGCTGCAGTGACAATGCTGGATCCTTAACCTGCTGTGGCACAAGGGAACTCCAAAATGTAACTGTTTAAAATTTTGTTGTTGTTGTTGAACTTGGAAAAACACTACCAACCCTCTCCCTCTCTCTCCCTCTCTTTTTTGTCTTTTTAGAGCTGTGCCCGTGGCATATGGAAGTTCCCAGGCTAGGGGAGTTGAAGCAGAGCTGCAGCTGCTGGCCTACACCACAGCAACACCAGATCTGAGCTGCGTCTGTGACCTACACCACAGCTCACAGCAACACTAGATCCTTAACCCAGTGAGTGAGGCCAGGGACTGAACCTGCATCCTCATGGATATTAAGTCAGTTTCATTACTGCTGAGCCACAACAGGAACTCCCCTAGATTTCTTTAATATGTGTGGTGTAAGATTTTGGTGCATTTTCAAATTTGCAATAATGAATGTCATAAACTCTGAATTGCTGACATTAGGAGTATTGCTGAAAGCTGTATGTACTAGTTTGTTAGAGCTGCCATAACAAAATACCACAGACTGGGTGGCTTAAACAGCGGAAATTCTCTCACAGATTTGAGGCTAGAACCCTGAGAGCTGGATCAGCAGGGTTGATTTCATTCCAAAGTTCCTCTCTTTTGGCTTGTAGACTGCCATTTTCTCCCTAAGTCTTCACATGGTCTTTCCTACCTGCATATCTGCATCCAAATTTCTTATTATAAGGACAGCAGTCATTGAATTAGGACTCACCCTTAAAGACCTCATTTTAATTACCTTATAGACCTTATCTCTAAATACAGTTACATTCCAAGGTACTGGGAGTTACAACTTTAACATAAGAATTTCAAGGGGACACAGTTCAGCCCATAACACTACACTTAATATTTAACTATTCACAGAAGTAACTGCAAACCACAGATGCATACCTCCTAAACCCAAACTAAATACATCCCCAACTCAACACTGTTAGTCAATCCCAAAATGCCCATGGCTTCTCCACTGCCACTGTATAAAAGGAGAAGTATGATGGAGGGGAAGTCAGAAAGGAAAGAGACATCAATATTGACCAACTGCGGTTTAAATTATTTTTTTCTCAAATTCTACAAAAACCTATGACTATATTAACACATTATTAGGACTCTTTCAGTGCTTTGGAAGAGTGCAAGGGAGAGCCCTTAAGTTCCTCTAGCTTTCTCAGCTATTGGGTAAATTATGTGTTTGATCAGCCCTGCTAATCTTACTGAACCCTGCAAAAGGGAGAGGGTGTTTTCACCAAAGGTTGAGGATGACCTGGTAAATCCAAATTCTGCAGCCCTAGTCCTTAGACTAGGCAGATTATTGTCTTGCAAAAGGTGGGACCCTCCCTTCTCTGATAATGTCAGTCTGGACCACTTCCTCTCTTCCCCTCCCCCATCCCAATCTACTCCATCTTCTAAAGTGTTAGGATGAAACCCACACAAAAGAGGGAGGCTTTAGTCTGCTCTCCAGAACTGCCAGAGGACTTTCTTCTCCTTTCCTTGGATTCTTCCTCTCCTAAATCTGTCTTCAGTTCTGTTCCCTACTCCTAACTTGGGAATGAGTATCCTTCTGAGACAAGAAAGGTGGCTGAGTTGTCTACCCTTCGTAATTTGCAGCCCATGACCAGTGATGTCCAGAGTGACTGACTGAAACCTCCAGGGGCAACCACTAAATTCTTATAGTGCTAGCCGGGCTTTCCAGACAAACAAGCTCATTGTTTGGATTATAAGCGAATGAACTGACAATTGCGAGCAGCCACTGCCTGAAATATTTCACTTTTCCCTTCTTTCATTACATACAAACCACTGGGATATTGTAATAAGTCATGATTTAAGAGAAGATCTGTATATGCCACAGCCCTGGCTTAATCCTAAGAGATTAAAAGTTTCTAATTCTAAAACTGAGAATATTGTTTCTGTTGCTTACTCCTATGATGTTTTTGTGGGATACTAGCTTAAAGGACACAGCTTTTAGGAGCTGAGACTGTTACTAAATGTGCTGAGGGGGAGAGGAGAGGAGTGGGCAAACGCAAGGCACGCAAAAGAAAATAGGGTTCTGAGCTGAAGCACAGATATATTTCTGATGCTTTGCAATCCTAAAAGAGCTCTAGACCTTAGTGTGGAGTGATGAAGAATCAGAAGTAGCAGTTATGATGGTTGAATTTTAGGGGGTACACGAGAAGGGGTGAAGTCTGTGGAATACAGAAGAGTCACTTCTGAAAGTACTGTTCCCATATATGTATAACTGGGTCACTTTGCTGTACAGCAGAAATTGACAGAACATTGTAAATTGACTACAATAAGAAAGAAAAAAAAAAAAAAGTACTGTTCCCAAGTTTTAGTCAGAAGACTGAGAATCCTGACTATACAAATTTATGTCCCAGAATTGTGGTGTGGAATACTGTTTTAGTGTAAACCCTTTCTTGACAGCAAAACCCACGGTCCCAAATATGAGTTACAGCTCCAGGTCCTCTTTACTATGGCAGAAAGGGGGGCCTGGGGAGGTGTGGTGTCCTAACAAGGTGACCCCTCCAGCACTTCCTCTTTGAGAACATCCGTCTGGTGACAACTGAACCCGGGAAGCGGCCCAAGGTGCCAGGCTGCTAGGATCCTTGTCTTTCGGGGTGGCCAAGACATTCTATACAAGTTCCCGGTTGCTCTACGCGTTTACAGTGACGCCGCCGACGGCAGCTGGGAACGCGCGCCTCCTTGTGTGAGCTGGGAAAGGAATACTGAAAAAGTCTTCCTTCCGGAGGAAACAAATGAGGAGTAGTTTGTAGGCGGTCTGGACAGTTCAGCAAACTGCTGTGAATTCCTTGGGGAATTCCAGCAGGAGCAGGGCCCTGCGGACTCCAAAGATCCGGTGCCCACAAGGTGGGGGGGCGGGGGGGGGACCGGGGCGGAGTACCATTCACGGCACCCTAGCGGCGGGGGGACATCTTCCCTGTCCCACGCACCCAATAGTCACCCCGGCTGAGGCACAACGCAGCCAATAGCGGACTTCAACAGAGACCCACGCTGCCAATGGCCGGCTCAGCCCCTTCCGCCGGGGCCCGCCTCCTTGAGCCCACCAATCAGGACTCTGGCCACCTTGGCACCGCCCCTGGAGCCCGCCCCACCCATCCGCCCCGCCTCCAACTCGCTGGAGCTGGGCTGGGCTTGACCGGCGCGCTCTCGGGGGCGGGAGGGGGGCAAGTCCCGGTCCCGGCCCTCGGCGCGGGTGGGCTCGGAGCAGGCCGCACCGGGCAGCAACCCTGTTCTCACCCCGGAGGCCCCCTGCCCTTTCTCCCCCTTTCCCCCCGGCCCATGGTGCGAGGCTGGGAGCCGCCGCCCGGGCCGGACAGCGGTGAGTGATCCCCAGCCCTTTCGACTTCCCCTCCCAGACCGTGTACGATCTCCGACCTCTGGAGTTCCATCCCCGCGCTAGGGGGAGGAAAATTCTGGGTTCGAAGTTGCCCGGTTCTCTCTCCTTTCTCCTCTGGACTTTTCGGTTCCCTGTTGTAACTGGGGGAGGGTGAGTGGGTGTGTAGGGAGGAGGGGAAAGCAGGGTTGGGACGCCCTCGGAAAGGGGAGAATAAAGATTCGCCTGCTCTCTGGGGCTCATCGCCCCAAGTGCAGCAACTTTTTGTTCTCTGACCCAGTTCGGAGCCTTCTAGACTGCCTGTGAAATGGAGGATAGGAGAAACGTTTCCTTCCCAAGGCCTCCCCTCCTCCCCTCCACGACTACCTCCTGGCGACCTCAACACACACACAGAAACCTGGCCTTATTCCTGGGGAGCAGTGGCCTTTGGGAATGAAAGGTTTAAGAGAAACTACTCCTTCTGACCCCTTTACCCAGCCATACTCAGAAAATCAACCAGTAGAGTGAGAACCTGAGTCCTCAGAGGTTCCTGGTGTTGCGTCCTAATCTGAGACTTCTGAACCGAAAGACTCAAGCTGAGACCTATTTGGTAATGTGGGCCCAGATGAGATCTTTTATCATATGACCCCCCTTCTCACCATACCTTTGAAGCGCTTTTTATGGTTAAGATAGGTAGGTGGCAGTAATTGAAAACAAAAAAGCCAGTTGGGAATTTTTAAATGATGCATACACATCTTAAGCATTGTCATTAAAAGTACATTCATTTCACCAATCTCTTGGGTTAGTGTCCAGGCGTTTTCTTTGTGTACATTCTGCTGACTGGCGGTCCCAGTTGCCTTTCTAGTATAAACTACATAAGCAAATCTCAAATCTGGCTGCACCCTGAGAACTTTTTAAAACTACTTATGCCTGGGCCCTAGTCCAGGCTAATTAAGTCAGAGTGAGGAGGTGAATGCTCTGGTTTCAGTTTTCCAGGTAATTCTAATGTGCAGTCTGAGACAGGTGTCGTTTCTTTATAGTGAAGTGGAAATTTAAACACAAATTTAAAAACTTTAAATCTGAATGGAATACCTCTTGAGATTTTTAAGTCCCCTGCCCCTTCCATTCTTTTACAGTTGTCTTGCCTACTCTCAAGTTTTTTAAAATGTACACTCCTTTGTATTACGTCTTTTGAAAGCATGTGACTGTTTTCATAGGAACAATTCTTAACGTACTAATTTTTTCATAGGTTTATGTGATGTTGAATTTATATAAACACAGAAAAACAATGGGCCTAAGCAGGCTTGGAATATCACACACCATGCCTGAGGACACAGAACGACTGAAGGAAGCAGGTGATTTTGGCACACTGAAAATTAGCCTACCAGCCTCTAGTTTCCAGTGCCCTGTGGGTGTGGATTACCATGTAATCCAGTGAGGGTCTGTTAAGTCAGGCTCCTGGCCCAGTTGAACATCCCTGGCTGCCACTCTTTCCAACTAATATCACCAATACCTAATCCCTTCAAGGCTAATTCAGATTCTCTTGAGGCTTCCATCCACTCTTTTGATTCATTCATAAAAAGTTGTTTCTTCTTTAAGCAATTACCACACATTGCCTTTATTTGTTAAATCGGGAGGACATAAGGCAGAGTTTCTTAACCTGGGCTTGTGGGCACTCAGTGAACCCCCTGAGATTATACTATATATAATATGTAAGTGTGAATGTTTATTGGTGGGGGGGTATAAGTCATAACTTTCTGAGGGTCTATAATTTCTGATTTTCAAAGAGTTCCTTGATCCAAAAACTTAAGAAGCACATGAATATCACTAAAAGCCCCTTAAGGTCCTGAAAACTCTCACCAAAACACATTTCATTCAAAAACATACTTCAGTTCTCTGAGTAAACATTTAGGGAATTTAGCAGGATCATATCTGTTCTCTTATTTGAATGATCTCTTGCTTTAAGCACAAGTCTAGGCTCAAGTTCAATTTTTTTTTTTCCTTTTTGTCTGGGCCAGGGATCAGATCCCAGCTGCAGTTTGTTATCTGAACCGCAGTTTGCGACCTACACTGCAGCTGCAATGCTGGATCCTTTAACCCACTGTGCCAGGCTGGGGACTGAATCTTGGTCCTAGTGCTACAGAATATTGATCCCATTGTGCCACAGCAGGAACTCCTAGGCTCAAGTTCTGAAGACCTCCTTTCTCTAGGATTATTGTGAACATCAACATCGGAAGTTTAAGGCAACCCATTTTTTTCTGCCATCTGCCCAGGGGTATGGAAAGCCCAAAGGGAAATAAGAGTGTTATCTTGACTCTGTATTTATTGATGACTTTAAGTAGCAGTGGGACATATGTGGCAATTTTTGGGGGGCATTTTTAATAAGGATGCAAACTTAATAGTAATTCAGAATTGATAATACCACCACTGACATGGACACCTCTACCCAGAGGATTATTTCTCTAGCTCTGATTCCCTTTTTTCCTACCTTCTCCAAAGGAGGTACAAGGACACAAGACACTGTAGTGTCTTCACTGTGGTTGTGATTACTGTAGAATCTACCCTTCTTGTTGGAGTTCTCATAAGCCACTCCCTGGTTTCTTCTTATTTCAAAGCCAGATTCTTGTAGGGAGTTGCCAGCTATACAGCTGTGCCTTGATTTAAGCCACCATTCTGCATCAGGAAATCTACAACTGTGTTTTGTGCAGTTGGAAAACTGTGGATATATGCAGTGTAACAAATAGGGCCTTAGTGTCATACTGAACTATCAAACTGATGCCATGAGAATATGAAGGATAGCAGACCACATGAATAAAAGCAAAAACTTAAGTTTTTTGTTTCATAAGCTGTGCCTGCCTTATTTCTCATCTGGCAGTCTTCTCACACTGGACTGCTTTATTCCTTATGCCACCTTTTCCTCATATCTGAAGTGTTACTATTGCCTTGAAGAAAAGGACACAGATAATGTTACGTGGATGTCAAGTATTGGATCATATTCTCCAGTTTAGATTTGATGGTGTTCCTGGTCGGCCACAGTTTCTGAATGGTGATTTAGGAGTTCCCTTCATGGCTCAGCGGTTAACAAAACCAGCTGGGATCCATGAGGATGTGTGTTCAATCCCTGGTCTCACTCAGTGGGTTAAGAATCTGGCATTGCTATGAGCTGTGGTGTAGGTCGAAGACCCGGCTCAGATCCCATGTGGCTGTGGCGTAGGCAGGCAGCTGTAGCTCCGATTCGACCCCTGGCCTGGGAACTTCCATATGCCACAGGTGCAGCCCTAAAAAACAAAAATAAATAAATGAATAAATAAATGGTGGTTTAGTGCCTGGCCTTGCAATGAATTCCTCACAGCTGAGCCTGGGATGAACCCGAAGGATAAAGGCAGAGCCACCACACTGGCAATTCACCTAGCAATCGAAAAGGATTTATATCTAAATTATGGATTCAGTTCTGAAGCAGTGATTTGGATATTTCCTTAAAGCTGCAAAGTCCTTTTTGGAATTATATCCAACTCTGCAAATACAAAAAGTACAAAATCCGAGCTACCTTGGTTTTCTCTACTACTCATTAGAATTAAGACTGCAATAGCAGTAATTTTAAAGGAGTCTTTGCCTCACTTCCCCTGTTGTCTAGGAGTAGTACCTTATATCAGAATCACATGAGGCTAAAGCAACTGATAAAAGCTGTTATTTATTGAGCCTTTACTTTGGTCCAGGCATAATGCCAGGTGTATTTTTTATTTAGTCATAAACTTGCAAAGTAGATGCTGTTAGGACCTCTCTTTATTCTAATGGGAAACTGAGAGCCCTCTAGCAAGTGGTTAAGCTGTGATTCACCTCAAATCTGCCTCACCCTAGACCTCTACCTCTAACAGGTTTAGGTCCCACCTGTATAAGACAGCTAGCACATGATAGGTGCTTTGTAAAAATACGTAACTTTACATACACTCAACACTGTCTCTATTTTTTGGGGGAGGTGGGGGGTGTACCAGTGGCATGTGGAAGTTCCTAGGCTAGTGGTGGAACCTGTGCCACAGCAGTGATACCAGGTCCTTAACCCACTGAGCCTCCAGGGAATTCCTTATCTCCGGTCTTCACACATGAGGAAACTTAGGCTCCTATAAATTCAGTGGCTTTTGCCCAAGATCACATGGCTGGTGGAAGAATTGGGATTCAAACTGCAGGTTGACCTTAATCATATTTTTAGCCACAATGCCATGCTACCTCCATTTAGCCTCTTAAGGTTCTCTTCAAGCTGTAGTGCCTTTAGGGTTTGCATGACCTTCAATTTGTTAAGATTTGCTTGTTGAAAGAGGATAGTGACACACATTAGAATGCTTCCAAATTTTTTTTGATCATCATATAAAATCCCTCATACTGCTCTATCTGTAACTTTTCTGGACTTGAGATTTTTCTTAGTTCATCATGTAACATTTACATAGGAATCCTGTCCTATCCTTAACATATCAGAAGTAATACTTATAAACTCAGATGAGATTCCTCTAAAAGTAAAGATGTGTTAAAGTTGCTAATACCCACATATGGGATCAGGGTTAAAATTTGGTCAATAGAATTATTCTGGGAAATAACTTGAGCAGGTATTCCAGGAATGAAGCAGTCAGAGGCTTACCCTGCAGTCCCCATACCCATGACGACCCTAGGAGCCCTGGTGCTGCTGGGTAGCTTGGTTATAATTTATATTAAGTCTGCCCACCTGGACTGAAGAGATAAGAGGCTGCAGGCCTCCCACCCTGTGTGGAAGGGGCTGTCAAGGTCTGAGGGAGCTCTCTGGGCTCCCTAGAGAGAGAGAGACACAGCAGCTCGAAGAGACAAAGGCTGGGGGGAGGGGAATAAACCTTTGTTCCCAGGATGATGACTTGCAGAAGGAAACATTCCCCTCTCTTTACCTTCCCTGGACCAAAACCTGGGGAGAGTAAGCCCCATTTATCTCAGATACTTGGCCTATCTCACCCTACTGATTGAAAAAAATAAAGGGTTTAAAAGTACTATCAATCCCCACTGTACCCCCAAGAAGGGAAAGAAAAGGGGGCTGTTCTGCAGAGAACAGAGCTGTCCCACCTTCTAGATTTTCACATGTTGTATTCCCAACCTTTCCACATTCTAGAGGTAATCTATAGAGATGACTACTTTTTTTTCTGGGCCAAACCTGCAACATAGGGAAGTTCCCAGTCTAGAGGTCGAATCAGAGCTGCAGCTGCCGGCCTACGCCACAGCCACAGCAACATCAGATCTGAGCCAAATCTGCAACCTGCACTGGATATGGTAACACTGGATCCTTAACCCATTGAGCGAGGCCAGGGATCGAGCCCGTATCCTCATGGATACTGGTCAGGTTCTTGACCTGTGGAGCCACAAAGGTAATTCCAGAGATAACTAGAGATAATCTGTTAGGAGCTAAAGTGTTCTGAGATTACACCTCTTGTTTTCATTCTGAGTCCTCAATTTGTCACACTGGTTCCATGAACTTAGAGGATGAAGTGAACTGAATTGGAATGATAAAGGCTATAAGGATGTTTTCCTTCTTAACCTCTAAAGACAGATTTTTCTCCCTGGTAACAACACTTGATAGTCTTGTGACTTGGGATAATTTAATTTCTATGGACTTTGGGGTTTTTTTGTATAGCAGGAATTATGGCAGGCTCTGATGACT